>NC_134480.1:30479670-30691278 GCF_964194025.1 Convolutriloba macropyga | reverse complement strand
AGAGAGAGAGAGAGAGAGCGTTTATATGTGACCACGTGTGATAGTGAGAGCTTACTTTTGCGCTTAAGTGCAGATACCTGTAACAGTGTGGTTGAAATTTTTTGTGCGTATGCACGTGTGTATGTGTGTGTAAAAAGTTATTATGTGTTATATAAATGACTTTCTACTTTTTCTCAATAAACTGCAACAAGCAGGTTTTTTATTTCAAATAGATTAGCGGTGATCAAAAACAAAAATGTTAGATTGGAGATTGGATTTTGTTAAATTTTGTTTTGAGTTTTTTGTTGATAGGTAGCCGAGATGCTTGTTTTTCTGAAATTTTCTGTTTTCGAAAGGCATGGTCCGGAAATTTGGATTTTAAAGTAAGGAACACAAAGTTTACTTTAAAGTTAAAGATTCTCGTAAACAGCCATAGGTTAGCATTTTTTTAAATCTCATCACATTTTGATCTTGTTTTGTTTTTTTGGAGCTCAACTAAAGGCTCTCTTAGTTTTTTTTGCGGCAAGGTAAAGTTGGGTCTTAATTGTTTTATCATAAGAGCTGTAACGCCATTTTTTCAGAACGATTAACTTTGGCGACATCAAGGAAACTGAATTTTAAAATAGAATCAACAAATTTTGGCGAAATTAGCTTTCAACGCAAAATTGTTTTGTTATTACGCAAAATTCTTTTGTTATTTCATTTCACGAGCAGATGTAAGAATTACTGTAGCAAATATAGTTTATCAAAACCTGATATATTACAAACTGAAAAAAAAATGAAAAAAAATCTCTGAATTTGAATGTTTTCCAGGAGATTTTTCTAATGCGAAACCTCTAGCGTTACTGTATATTTTTTAAAAATTGCTGCACGAATCTTAATTTTTATGCTATTGGATGACACTTTCTTCTTCTTCTTGAGAAACCTTAACGCTGAACAAAAATACGTCCAGAATTAGCCAAAATAAATATTTTCAATAAACAAAATTGAGAGAACAAATTTCAACACACCGTTTGTTTCTAAAGCCATACTTGAATTAATTAACGTAAGTATTTTTTTGGTCAAAAATTTGTTTTGTAGCGTACCATTTCAACTTCCTAGGAGTTATTTTTGGGTAATTCTTGAGTAAAGATTTCATTAAAAACTTAGTTCTTTGTTACGGTTAAAATAAGACTGTATCATGGCGCTTTACATACAAAAAATTTCTAAACTTAAAAACTTATTTTAATTGTTAGGTATATCTAACTTTTATCTAGTTCAGTCTCGTACATTTCTTTCTAGACAAAGTTGCCAAAGATTAATTTTTAGAGAAAAATAACCAACGGTTTTTTTGTCGTCATATTTTTGCAGCATCTGCTAAGACTTTTTTGTCCATTTTTGTCGTGGGCTGCTTTCCACTTTCACTGTTACACAGAAACACACACACACACACACAAACACACACACTCTCTCTCTCACACACACACAATCATACACAAACACTCACAAACACACAAACACATACACTCCATCGTCTGTAATGGGTATTTTATAATTCTCATAACGACATATATAACTTTCAATAGCTAGACCCACCTCTTATTAGGTTATCTATAGCAATATTAAGGTAAAAAAACAAACAGCACTGAATTCATTTTCAATCATGTTTTCTCACATTTTTATGAAAACAATGTTCAGTCCCTCATTTTAATGAAAACAAATGTTCACGCATGTCTATAAAAACGATTGTTCACACTCCCTAGTCCAAAAGCGACAGCTATCTTGCAAGATCTTGCAAATCTTGGAGATAGATGTCGAAGTTTGATCACAGCATAATCATGAAACCAAAATTTTCGTTCACCAGGGGTGATGGTGGGGGATGGGGCTGGAGAAGTTAAGAAACAAATCCCTCTCCTGCTTTAGTTATAAGTTCCTCACCTGTCAAATTGATTGTCAGTCATTCGGAAACAGAAGTTTTCCAGGATTTTCCTCATTTCGTGTTTCTGAACATGTTCGTCTCGGTTGTAGTCAAACAGGTGCAATGCTCTGATTATGTTGTGAAGATTGAGGTTAATCTTTTCACGCAGACTTCTCTCCATTCGCTCCATGTTCACGTCCGGCTGGGGGGACTGTGTACGCATCCTCCTAACAAATAAAAGAAGTTGATGCGCGTCGCGTGATTTGCATTTTTTACTCAGGTGGCAACTTAATTAACTATGCTGCGTAGAAAACTGTTCCTTTTGTAACCGTGTCTGGAAATTACTTTTTGCGTTTTTAAACCTTCTCAAGTTAACTATCGAGAAGATTGAAAAACACAACCCAATTTGAAAAAAAAAGCATTTTGAGCCCCCCTTTAAGTGCAATTTGAAATTTTGGTTTTACAACTAAAATGAAGCTACTCATAAGTTTAAAATAAGGGGAAAATTTCTATGAAAAGCATGCTTCTGTAACGATACTAAATAAGTAGTCTCACAGAGATTTCAATTATTTCCCAGTTGCGAGGGAAAAGATTAGATAAATAAATAAAGATAAAGGTAAATTAAATAAAGATTAAATAGGCCTAATGACGTATAATGCCATTTCATTCCAGTGATCTATTCCTGGTGAGTATGATACAAACACGATACATCGACTATCGTCTAGTTCCCAAAACAGGCCAATTGCAGAACTTTCTAAAACTCTACTCGCTAAATTTTATGAAGGCTACTTACGTTCGCATAACGTTTAAGCTAAAATAGCATAATTAATGGTCGAAATCAAGAGAAATGTTTGCTTTTTTTATATAGCTCCCCCTTTTTAGCTGCCACCATCAGTCTAAAGAAGGAAAAACACAAAAGCGATTTGTTAATTTTTGCTTAACTTTTTTATCTCACTTTGGCGCACTAAAAAATACATACGACTTTCTTGTATAAGTAGCTATTTGGAAATTACAGGCAACCGAAAAAATGCTCTTCATCTAAAAAACTTGGACAATATGAGTCGGGGAGTTGATGCAATAAAACAGTTCATATGCTAAAAGTTAGATGACTAATCAATTTTTAGCTGACCCTTACCAACGCGTATCAAAATAAACAGAGAAACTTCACTTTGAAACTAGATCGCATATCAATGATGCGTTCCTAGTAGAATGGCACGCAATCCTAGCTGAACAATCTTTACAGTTTTTATAAGAATTTTGCATGGATGTTATGATTTTGTGGGAAAAAACTGACTAAGAACGTATAAGATATCGGTTTTTTCTCTCTCAACAATAAGGCCTCTATATTAAACGCTTTCATTTGCTCAACTGTGCTAACTTTCCATAATATATAAGGAATCAGTAATTGGCATCAAGGAAAATTGAAGCAGATAATTTAAAATATTGTAGAAAAAGTTTTAAAAAATTTTGATCTTTTTTCCCTTATTATTGTTCCGACCCTCTTGAGGGGGGAGGAACTATATACTCAACTGGGTTTTTTTTGTTCCGTGAATTTTCGCCGCTCGATATATTCATCGTAGAGAGTTGAGACTGGTATCATTAGAAAGCTCATCAAGCGTAGAATATGGAATTAAAAAGATTTTTTTAATTTTCGATTTCTAGAGAGAGTTATCGAGGTTTAAAGTTCTGAGAAAAGAAGAGTGAATTCACGTTGTTTTTATTCACATTTTCCGGAACTTTTGCCTAAATTTTCGTCAATTTTGCTAAAATTTGTTATATTTTTTAAGAATAGTGTCGTTGATTTTATTTTTGAAGGCGAACAAGCATTGTTGATTGCTTTGATTTAATTTTTTTGTTCAAAAAATCTGGATAAACATTTCAAAATTTAGACTTTTTCATCAAAAACAGCACGAAATAAGCTAATTTAGTCCACTTTGATTAAATTTGCCGACAGTACATCCCCAAACAACACTCAAAAAATCTTAGTAGACTCAGAGGGGGGCTATTTCCACTTCAGAGTCCGCTGAGAGTGCACTGTAGTTAAAACCTTACCGTTTTTTGCCAACTTTACTCGTTGATTATCAAAAATGCAGAATTTATTTTGAGTTTTCAACTAACAAATTATCTATATCTACAACATTCAAAAAATCAGTTATTCCTAAGGGACAATAAGTATTATTAGGGCTTGTTTTTGGCCATTCTAGGACTGTTACAATCCAAAAAAAATCGGGTTTTAATCAGTCGGTCTTTTTTTTAAAAAAAAAAGACTTTTTTTTAATAATAAAAAACAGAACATATCAAATCAAAGCTCAGGAGTGATAGGTTCAACCGATTTGCTTGTTAAGCAGCTCCAAGCTAATGCATTAAGTTTTTTAATTGAAAATTTATGGTCGTTTCTTTTTTTAAAAATAATTGACCTTTCAATAAATAATGGCTTAATTAACATTTTCTCAACTTTTTTTCTTAATTTGTACAACTTCCAGCTTAATGTCAGCCAAAAACGACCGCTTCTTCTTTCTACTTATTTAACTTTTATTCTCAGTTGCAGTTTTAAGCCTGAAATTATTGTTTTCTGGCTTTGATACCACAAGATTTCAGATTTCTTTGTTTTGATTTTTGCCAGTTTTTCACGTTTTCTAATTTTGTCACATTATCACATTTTTGACGGTTCTCATGTCACCTCATTAGCATTCAGAATAAGACACAATTGAACATATTAAAATTCTGAAAGATATACATCATCGTCTTAACGGCCTCGACGCCTCTTTCTTGAAGAAATCAATTGAATTTTTTAATTTTGTCTCTAACTGTCATTTATACTTTGTCATTTCGGTCGTATGAAATTTCCTGTATATTGATAGCTTTCTTTGGCGTTTCATAGAAGAGTAGAAGAACCGATATTCTGATATTAGTAGATAGCTGATGGCTTTCATGACGATCAAAACAATCGTTTTCCAAAATTTAAAAAAAAAATTTTTCAACTTCGCAATTTTGTTCTTTTTATGTTTCTTTTTGTTACCTAATCTCGTTAGTTTACTACAGGTCAAATATAACATTATGGGTGTCAAAGGAATAAGAGGGATTGGTGTCCCAAAATCTTTTAAAGAATTTGTTATGACCTTACTGGCTTCGACACCGGTTTTTCACAAAAAAAAGTAAACTAATGTGATTTTTGTCATATTTGACGTTCTTTTTGTAGATGCAAGAAATATTCTGGATAATTACAGGTCTCGAGGGCTTTTTTTAATAAACGACCCTATTTAAATAGCTCTTTTTGTTATTAATGCCTTTCATGACATTAAATGTAATTTTGTTTAAAAAAAAAATTACATACTTTAGCACTTCGCTTTTTTGTCTGCTTGTTACCTAGTCTTACTAATGAATAGCCACGTACTAAATTATAGCTGTTTGAAGAAGGCGCAATCAAATGTATTTTGAGTGCCAAAAATTGGCTTGACGGTTTTGACAGCGTTTTCTGGCAAGTTTCAATTGAAATTTTGTTTGTTCTTTGTTGTTCTTTTTAGCCGCTTTAAAAAATGAATAAGGACAGGTCCTAATGCTCTTCTATAGAAATAGTGGAGATCGTAAATTTGTGGTAATATTAATTGATTCATAATGGTATTTATTACTTTGAAGTTAACTGTTTCAAAAAAATAAGTTAATTTTTTTACTTTACTGTTTTTGTTCTTTCTTTTATAATTGTTACCAAACCTTTTTATGGACTGGTCGCATATGTTTTCTGGGGACTTATAAGTTATTTTTGTTTAGTTTTGGGTTTATCTGACGGTATGTTGATTTTGTTATTAAATTTAGTTTTTAAGAGGGACATAAATTTTTTGATGTAATTAATGTTTGTTGTTGTTGTTGTTTGATTTTGCTTTTCGTCTTGACTCGCTTTCTTAATATTGACATATTACAGCAATCTAATGCATCAACTTTTACTCCACTGAGTTATTTGCTTTGGAGGCTATCTTATCGTTGATACAGAATTTTTTGAAAAAGACTTGGGCTTTTTTGGGATTCGCAAAAAATAATTTTTGGGTTCTTCTATCTGTTCCTCATTTGGTAGACAATTATGCCAAATTTGTGGATGGGCGGGGTCGAAACCTTATGTGCCATCGCACATTACCGAGCCGCCTTGTTCCAAATGGTTGTCGTTGTGAACTATTTCAGGTTATCCATAGAAAATATGAGTCCATGCAATCAATTGGGGAGATAAGATCAAAAGATCAACAAGATCAGTCAATTATGTGTCTAGGTGTCTTTTGAATACGTTCTAATCTTCAGAAAGGAAAAAATGTTTTCTTTTGGTGAACGCAAAGTAAACCGAAATAGATATAAGCCGACGTAAACTTAAGCCGATTGTATGCAATAGTTGTAAATTCCATTGCCATAACTCTCATCCACTCTGCAATTTATTCCAAAAACGGTTTGCGTTTCTCGCAGCAAAACCACGACACGCACCGGTTTGCTTAGAACAATTTATAATAAGGTTTTGTCCGAAATTTTTGGCTTACTTGACCCTTTTTCAAAGTGCGAGTTGCTTGCCTGTCGTCCTACTTGACCACTGCCATTCGTTTTGGGTCGTTTTTTTTTCAATGTGCAATTAAAAAACTTCTTTGCAAAAAGTTTATTTTAAAACAATTATGTGAAAAATAATACGGCACTTATCTCGTCGTGTATGGTGATCTTTTTATGTCAGGCAGGTTTATTGATTGCCAACACAAGAAGAGACGGTCATTTTGTAACATTATTTCAGAAACGTTAAGGAAAAGGGTCATTTTCACAAAATGTTAACGCCACGTCTTAGCTGTTAGACTTAATGAGGTCACTATCAGAGCTAAATTTTATTTGATTCGTAAGTTGTCACTGCAATGTTGTGCAAGGTCAATTTCCCACATTTGTGATATAAACTTTCGTTGATTTTAATGTTATCTCTCAATAATGGTTCCTTCGATTTTCAACGGAAAGAAGAGACTTTCATCCAGTAAAATTTTGAAATATAATCAAAAACAGGGCAGATGATCTTTTCAGAATTTATTTTCTAAAAGTTATTATATTCAAAATGACTCAACTACCATGTCGATTCCATACAGTACCCAGTTTTTCATATCCTTAGTCCAAGTTAATGTTTCATGTTCTTAGTTCAAGTTAATATCCTTCCAAGTTAATTTTTTTTCAAAAACCTACTGAAACCAAACAACCTAAATAAGATTAATCTGTTTAATAGCCGCCCTCATTTTCTCAGCCGGCTATTATAGTGCTCCTATTTTTTTCTTTTTACTTCGTCAAACAAAAAACGTTCCGCTTTACCTCATTTTGCCGCTTTTTCAACATTTTGCGTGAAACCTTTTTGACTTCTCTAGGCTAGTTTCTCTCTTCTCTCATTCTGCTAAAAGTGATTTTGAACATCAATTGCTCAGCAAAGCAATTCAAAATGAACAGAGTCAGTATAAAAGTTAAAGTCAGAAATGGAAACGGGATAAACCCATTAAGCCCAATTTTAGATGCCCGCTATTTGAACGTCGTTCCTATAAGTATTAGTTACCTCTCTCTAATGCTTATTGGTATTGATAGTAGCCCCTATAGCCTCTCTCTAGGAAACAGAGGTATTGTCAACGACGACATGCCATCAAAATAAATCGGACTTAAAAAATGTTTTTATACAAAATTTTTTTTTCAATATCTATTCTTTCAATTCCAATCAAGCTTATTGGAATCAACGGCGGCTATTTTCCGGCAATCTGCCGAGTATGTATTATTTGACACGTCAGTTTCTTAATAATGTTTTTTTTGTATTAAAATAAAGAAAATACCTGGAATTATGCCTTCAATCAAAAGCGATTTTGAAATAGTCAGTGTTTTTCCTAATTTAAAACAATTTTCCAAATTGAATTTTTGCTTTGACTGTGTGCCTTCTATCATTTTTGTATCATAACTTCTGCAGAAAAACTTAGTTATGGCTGCTATCTGATGACGTTTCGGGAATAACTTTACGCCGCTGTTTTGTAAATCTTTTAGGTCCCAAACTTTCAGTCAAAAGAATCAATCAAATATTATTTCAAACTCTGGTCTCAGTTGCAACTTGAAACTCGTTGAATATTACTTTTATTGAATTTTTTTCAGATTTAACTAAGTACTCCTCTGATAGAAACAATGCAACTGATCCTTACGGCAATCTGAACAACTTATTGATTTACAACTTGGAACATTGTTTACATTATAAGTAAACAACAGCATAATCGTTAAGAATTTGGTTTTTGGGCTATCAAACATTATTAATTTCCAAAAAGCGCGGTATATGAATGGAAAATGCCCAAAATAACATTGGCGAAACCATTTAAGTCAAATACGTTGATTAAACATACCTAAAAACTTGAATAATCTTTATGAAATTGAACAAAATTATTGAAATCAAGCTGTTTGAGACAATAAGGAGGCCAATAGTAAAGGTCAAACAACGCAAACTGACATTTTAAACTTAGAACAATTGACCATGACATTTTAGCACTCACTAAGCTCGATAGAATGAAGTAAGAGTAAATCAGGTTAGCATTGTAGCTAAATACTTTAGGGTTTAGCTGAATTTTGAGACTTTCGCTCACGCGTTCTTCTCAAAAATTTTTGTCGGAATTTGGTCAATCCAATGGTACTGTTGTACAGCTCCTAGCAACTTAAAGTCGAAACCCCAGCTACTATGCTATCTCCGACTTCACCTTCAATGTCAAATTTCACTTTAAACAAAGGGCTAGTGTATCATATGCAAACCAAAGTAACAGCACATTTCGGGTAAAATGACAATTAATATAAAATCTAATCGGCTGCTGACTACTGATAAATAATAAACACTTGAGTTTTGCGCTGGCTGGGACAATAAATTAGAGCAATATAATGAAACAAGTTCTGACTGCAACAAACTTGGAACAAAAAAGTTTCTGACAAGTTGGACTAAAGAACCCGCATTTTCATTCTACACAATAAGCTGAACAACATTCATGAAAAATATATTCGGACCAATTCTTTTATTGTTTCCCAAAACCTTTTGAGAGTGTTCTGCACTTCGAGTTTGTAAGAGTATTTTCAACGCGTGTTTCATCAATTGATTCATCAAGTTTAAGCTTAACTTTTTGCCTCGATAATAGTAGAAAACCCAGTGTACCAAATTTGGAGGAATTTATTGTCACACTTTTTTTGCACAATTGGCCTCGATCTTTAATAGTGTCTTTTTAAAATAAACCGCACGGCAGTTTTTCTTGTTTTTCTAAAAAGTTCATGTTGGCTGAACATTTGTCACTAAAACTATGCTGACGTCCCTTAAATTTCTAAACAATAATAATAATAATAACAATAATAATAATAATACTAATAATAATAATAATAATAATACTAATAATAAAAATAATAATAATAATAATAATAATAATAATAATAATAATATTATTATTATTAATAATAATAATAGTAATAATATTAATAATAATAATAATAATAATAATAATAATAATACTAATAAAAATAATAATAATAATAATAATAATAATAATAATAATAATATTTATAATAATAATAATAATAATAAAAATAATCAAAAAAATAAAAATAATAATAATAATAATAATAATGATAATAATAATAATAATAATAATAATAATAAAAATAATGATAATAAAAATAATAATAATAATAATTGTGGTGGCGGATCCACCCGGAGAGTTGACAACCAAGTATCGCACCTAATAATATAAACACTGTTAAACTATATTAGATATATTTATATTCCTGATGGAATGAACTTATATTCCTTTGTTGCTATGTTAATGTTGAGTATCACCAATAGGTGATAACCATATTGTAAACTTGAGTGACAGCTTTGTTAAACATTGTTACCACAAGTGCCAACTGGTACTTCGTCTAAATCACGTAGAGCGTGAAAGCTAAACTGCAGTTCTGCCTAAAGCAAAACAAGAAAGAGTTGATAATTCAAGCTTCGTACTTGCTCTTTTGATATCGAAAGTTATTCAATACGACATGGCGCAGTCAGCAATGGCAAGATCTCCCCTTGGAGTTAACTTCTTCTGGGACAAAGGTCACCAACAAGAAATAGACTGGGACAAATGGATATCAACTGTGAAACTAGCAATCATGGTAAAGGACAACATTCAAGTAGAAAAACTACTACAACCCAAACCAGAAATCGAGGAGTTAGATTATCCAGCACAACCACACTATGAACCACCACAAGCAGATGAAACCACGGCCGAAAAAAGGCAACGTGAACAACGTAATCAAAAAAAGAGAACCGACTGGCAAAACGATTGCAAAGCAATCGAAGATAAAGGACCAATGGTAGATAATATCCCATGGGATGACGCCGACAATAAAGCAAAAAGCTTAATTTATCTATCTCTAGGAGCACAAGCCACAAACATATTCCATCAAAGATTTCCACACACGGACCTACAAAAATGCACCACAGACGCACTAGTCGAACAATTAAAGGGATCATTCACACAAACAAGGAACAAAACATTCGACAGATTTCAGTTTTTCAGATGTCAACAAAAAGAAGGAGAATCACTCGAAGTATTTCACTCACGAATAAAAAAGCATGCAGCACTATGCAATTGGGATTATCTCGAAGAAAGCATGGTGAAAAGTATATTCATCCAAGGAATGCGAAATCAACAAATCCAAATGGACTTACTATCAGAAGACAGAACACCCAGTGAAACATTAAACTATGCATTAGCAAGAGAACGAAGACAAGCTAACCAACAAAAAATGCACAACTCACAATCACCACACTCATCCACCTACAACGACAACCCATGGTTCGAAAAAATACAGTACATTAAGAGACAAAACAGAGTACCGATCCTACCAACCCCACAAACAGGACAAATACAAAATTGCAGAGGAAAATTGCAAATACAAAATAATAATAATAATAATAATAATAATAATAATAATAATAATAATAAGAATAATATTAATAATAATAATAATAAAAATAATAATAATAATAATAATAATATTAATAATAATAATAATAATAATAATAATAATAATAATAATAATAATAACAATAATAATAATAATAATAATAATAATAATAATAATAATAATAATAATAATAATAATAATAATAATAATAATAATAATAATACTAATAATAATAATAATAATAATAATAATAATAATTGTGGTGGCGGATCCACCCGAAGAGTTGACAACCAAGTATTGCACCTAATAATATAAACACTGTTAAACTATATTACATATATTTATATTCCTGATGGAATGAACTTATATTCCTTTGTTGCTATGTTAATGTTGAGTATCACCAATAGGCGATAACCATATTGTAAACTTGAGTGACAGCTTTGTTAAACATTGTTACCACAAGTGCCAACTGGTACTTCGTCTAAATCACGTAGAGCGTGAAAGCTAAACTGCAGTTCCGCCAAAAGCAAAACAAGAAAGGGTTGATAATTCAAGCTTCGTACTTGCTCTTTTGATATCGAAGGTTATTCAATACGACATGGCGCAGTCAGCAATGGCAAGATCTCCCCTTGGAGTTAACTTCTTCTGGGACAAAGGTCACCAACCAGAAATAGACTGGGACAAAAGGATATCAACTGTGAAACTAGCAATCATGGTAAAGGACAACATTCAAGTAGATAAACTACTACAACCCAAACCAGAAATCGAGGAGTTAGATTATCCAGCACAACCACACTATGAACCAGCACAAGCAGATGAAACCACGGCCGAAAAAAGGCAACGTGAACAACGTAATCAAAAAAGGAGAACCGACTGGCAAAACGATTGCAAAGCAATCGAAGATAAAGGACCAATGGTAGATAATATCCCATGGGATGACGCCGACAATAAAGCAAAAAGCTTAATTTACCTATCTCTAGGAGCACACGCCACAAACATATTCCATCAAAGATTTCCACACACAGACCTACAAAAATGCACCACAGACGCACTAGTCGAACAATTAAAGGAATCATTCACACAAACAAGGAACGAAACATTCGACAGATTTCAGTTTTTCAGATGTCAACAAAAAGAAGGAGAACCACTCGAAGTATTTCACTCACGAATAAAAAAGCATGCAGCACTATGCAATTGGGAACATTTCGAGGAAAGCATGGTGAAAAGTATATTCATCCAAGGAATGCGAAATCAACAAATCCAAATAATAATAATAATAATAATAATAATAATAATAATAATAATAATAATAATAATAATATTAATAATAATAATAATAATAATAATAATAATAATAACAATAATAATAATAATAATAATAATAATAATAATAATAATAATAATAATAATAATAATAATAATAATAATAATAATAATAATAATAATAATAATAATAATACTAATAATAATAATAATAATAATAATAATAATAATAATAGTAACAAAGTGCCCTTCAATATCTGTGTCTAAGTTTTGCTGCATCATTCAATGATTCTTTTTCATGCGGAAGAGCTGCGGAAGTGTAAATAAAACAAGTTGAAACGTGTAAAGGGAAAAGTATGGTTTCTGGGGAGATAAAACTCCTCGAAATAAATTGCAGTTAATTTGATTCACGCTGTAGCTCTATCACAATGAGGTTTTTCCTTTCTTCTATCTCAAATAAGGTGTTTTTTTTCTCTTGTTTTTCCCCGAAAACAAAAAGTATGCTGACTGTTAAGCGGTTGGCTGTCAAAAATTAAGAATAACAACTCACCAATCAACTGATATTCCAAAGAGTTTGGTTGCTATCGCTTACGATTTGATTGGCTACAGTTAAGATAGGTAACTGAATAATCTGACAGCCTACCCCCTCCCCCACTCCATTATATATAGGGTTTGAAGTAACTTGGTGTCATAGTACTAACTTGCTCATGAGTTTGAGCCAATTGGCGGAGTCCTGCATTGAATTGTTGTCGAAGTTGTTTTGCATGAACATGACGTAATTCACACAGCCACTTTTGTTCCTCATGTCCTTCACGCCTCCTTTCTCAAACAGCTGATCAAACTCACTATCTGTCATTCGTATCCCCATACCTGAAAATACATCAACAATAGCGGGAAAGAGAAAAAAATTGAAGTTTTAGCCACCATTTTTTAGATCATTTTGTAGACAGTGTCATCTTTTTTACAAAACCAAATTTTGTTATATCACATAGGAGGTTTTTTGTTCGTTCCTTGAACTTACTGACCTATACGCATGTGGGTTCAAAGCAGTCTAAACGATATTTTAATTGTGTTCATAAAGATGTCTTATAAGATCTGACAAGATAAAAACTCTTTCAATGCAGTGAACCTGATTGAAAAGTTCTGATACGATCTTACTAGTTATCAGTATCTTATAAGCTCTTACTCGATAATAATTCGTACAACTGAATAACTAATATTTAGAGACTTATAAAGTATTCTATCACATTTTACATGATCACAATTTATTCAAAAATAAAATTTTTAATGTACATTGATTGACGCGATAGAAATTGGGAATGGAACAATTTATTTCTAAAAAATTATTCATACTTTTATTAAAGATATGGCGACATTGTTTTGCCAAAAATATTAGAGATATGAGTTCGTTATTGGTAACTATCTTTGAACACTTTTTTAACCTTCAGTCAGTACTCGTTTGAAGTCGCCCTTTGTGACGTGAAAACTTTCGACCCTGTCGTAAACTTGGAATAATCTCTTCACTTCAGAGAAGTTCTTTGTCACTTCTTCTTTGACCTTTCTGTTGATTTCGTCCAAACGGGGAGGAACACCTGTTTCTGTTTTGCCGGCTGAAATAAATAATCCCAGAGTCAAGTACTCATCTCATTTCTAATTAAGGATCAACTTGATATAGAAAATGCCCACATGTTTATAGAAGCTGAATATTTAGGGTGGAGGTTTTAACCTATTCGCAAATCCACAATTGTTCCTAGAATCTATCTTTAGAGAAAACTACTGGACTGGATAGTAACTTCGCAAACCTACAACTCTTAACTAGACTAAAGGGTTATACCAGGCCCTCCGTTCAAACCCTCAAGAAAGTATTTTCAGGCACTATAGAATTGTAGTCAATACCAATAATGATGATGATATTAGGATATGTTTGTAATGCCTCACTATGTTATATGATATTTTAGCTTCTAAGAAATGTTTTACCAGAAGAAATAAATTGGTGACTCTAAGATTGAGAATTACACCAGGTCCTCAATTCACTCTCTAATTAATCGATCAACCAATATACTTAAAACAAAATAGTAGATGACGTGAAGAGCTCGTCGGTGTTTACTACACAACACAACCCGACGATTATTAACCAACTTGATAGAACGTTAAGACATAGCCCATCAGGTACTTCACGTTACAGCAGACCGTTTAAATTGTCTACTTGGTTCACCATTCCATACTAAATGGGTTGTCTTAACTTGCCAAGTCTTCTACGAGCAGGCAGGCCTACCCTCAGAGTGGCTTCACTATGCGGTCTCCAGAAAGGAGCTTGGCCGATTCTCAGAAATCAATCGTCTTGATGTTGTCCTGGACTCGGTGCTGCCCTCCAGTTCGTTAAACTAACTTAACCTAATTATTGATTGGTTGATCACTACTTTACTAGTCACTAAACTAATTTAAATCTAATAAATTGAAGCTACACTGAGTATGATTTCAGATCCTTAGAGATATATTGTGAAGTTACTAAAGTTGTACAATTACGCTGTTGATTAACAGAAAACCGAAAAAAAACTATTAAGTTTTACCCAATCTTAATTATTACAAGGCTATGGTTCCTTCAGAACAACTAGTTACAAATGCCTATGAGTGCCAAGTATCGAAGCGTTTAGAAAATTCCTACTAGATACCAGTTTAAGCTCTACTAAGTTATAAGGAAAGGTCTAAAAAGATAAAGTAGTGAAAAATTTGCTAAGTTAATTTAACGAAAAGTATAGTTACCAGAGTATAATAGTTCAAACAATTATTACAATTTTCAGTACCACGACAGAGATCTGTTAACTCACTCGTCGAATCAAATTTACTCCGCAAATTGGATTATCACGAGAAGATAATTATTTATAGACTGATTTTGATTACAAAAATTGGCTAAAAATGAGCCGTATATATGCTGCTTATCTATGTTTGGTTATGATAGTTTAGTCCTATTTTTACCAAATGTTCCGAATTTTTGTGTGAAAAATACCTTTTTGGGAAAAGTTTTCCGAAGGCCATTCGTGACTTTGATAACCTAAGCCCCTAATTAGAGTTTCTAATCCAATATTACGTGGGTGAGAATATTGGTGTTAAATCTATGATATAAATTTTATCAGAGTCAATATTTACTTATTCAACCGTTCTCATCAGTTTAAATTTTTTCAGCATTATCATCTTTGTACAGTTTCAAAATTAGAATTCGCTTTGTGTTGGGAATAATTCAAGGTCAGTATTCATTTGGTTCTTTTCCGAAAAACGGTTAAATTTAACTTTTCACTCCTACAATTTTTAATAAAATCAAGTCTTTTTGCATTACGAGCCTTTAACGGTACCGAACTAAAACTACTTTCAAAGAATATGGCTAGCAACTTGGGGCACCGACTTCCGTTGAATGCGGAAAACGCATAAATTTTGTGAAATGGGTTTCCACAAAGCAATTAAAAGCCATAAGAAGAAAATTAGCCAAAAAATACATTTGAAAAGTACTAACTTTTGGCTGTAAGCGCATGCTACAAATTTTTAGTCCTACTAATCCTTCTGCCGCGCCATTTTACAATTCGATATTTTAAGGTTACTAAAATGAGAGATTACGTTATAGTTTATCTGCAGTAATATTCTCTGCGGAACGCGCTTCCGTCAAACATATTTTTCGGTGAAAAGCAGTTTTCACTTTTCAACTTCCAGCTCAAACGTAAAAAAAGTAAACTTAATTTACATATAAGGAACCGCTTTTTCGTCCTCAAAGTTTGAAAACAAGTTTCTCACGCACAATGTATTAACATAGGAAATTAAAAATCTGGTAATAAAAACGAGTACATTTACTGGCAGTTTTGGTACCGATAGGTTGCTCGTAATGTTGACGTTTTGATGTTTCAGGGCGAAGTTTCATGAAGTTTTGGGCTTTTATATTGATTCAGCTTTAACATAACAAGACAAAATTTTTAAAAAATCTAACAAAGTTGAAGGAATGAAAATTATTTACCCAATAAAATAGTTAATGCAAAACACTTATAAAATATATGGTCCCAATAATGTGTAATTACTATAACAATATAACAATAAAGCGGTTATACTGATTCCTCTGTCCTTCTCAATATTGGTTGATAACATCAATGAAGTTCACCAGGGCTAGGGTGGACGTTGAACACTATGAGCATTGATCAAATGAATTAAGGTACCGCTTCAAATTTGAAACTAAAAAAACAGAGTTCTGACAATAATGTTTTTAGTATATATAAATTACTGATTTTTTTTCTATTTTTGCAATTAGTTTTGCAAATAAAATTATGTCAAAAAGGGAACTTGTTCGAAATACAACTATGAAGCCATGAAAATTTAAACTAAGTTTTACTATCCTAACAGTATTTCAAAAAATTTCAAAAGGTTTTGAAAAAGGCACATGTTTAAAGAATGAAAAAAACTTTGAAAGTACATTTTTTTCTTTATGGTTTTCCAGAGTTCATTACAAAAAATCAAATTTTCAAAACTTTTCTTTATCGACTATTGCATTAATGTTGATACTAGGAAAAAAACGCTTATTTTCTACTTTATTTTACTTGAATCGCACGGATACAATATCTAATTACCGAAATGAAAGAGAGCCTAATTGATTATTATATTCACAAATATCTCTCTTGATACTGATTGTTAATTAGGAAGACAATGCGCGGTTTTGAAATTTTCGCATATCACTCTTCACAAGAACAAATGAATCTATGAATTTGGTCTCAAGTAATTTCTAAAAAACTTGGACAATAAATTTTTTTCGCTAATTTTATGCTTGAAATGTTTTTGTTTCAACCAAGCTCAAAGCTTATTGAATTTTGCCTTTTCGGGCCTTGGTCATGTATTGTTTGCAACGTAAGCATGAAAATTTTCTTTAACCTGTTTCAAAACTGTTGGGAATGGCTTATATAGGTTGTTTTGCCTTATTTTTCATTACGAAATGAGTTAAATACCGGTTTAAATTCAGCGTCAACTCTTTAAGAGCTTCATAATGACATTTTTTCAAATTTTTCTGAGATCACAAGCTGTGTTTTACAACCGAGCGATCCATAAAAAAACTTCTTTAACCTCTTATCTCATATTATATATGCTACTTCTCATCTCGTACGTTAAAATTAAGCGACGATGTTTTTTCACGTAGTGTTTAAAAATAGATAGACTTTTTCTTGGTGATAATATGTTTTATAGAAATGGAAAATATCCTTCACCGTTTTTCAGTGACGTAAATGATTTGAGTAATATAAGAACTATAATTGATCTATGATTTAATGCTAAAACGGCATCCTAGAAAAAATATTTCTAAATTTTTTCAGCACTTTTCGTCAGAAGCATATTTATAACGTCAGTTTTCTAGAACATTATAATGTCAGGTCTCATCACATTTTGGAGTTGAAATTTCTTTTTTCCATTTTTGTATCATAGAAGTTATACTTTTGTTCTTCTTCCAAAAGTGTGGAAAACGATGAAAGAACTTTGAAAAAATAATGATCAGTAAAACATTCAACATTCACATTAAAGTTAATGCAACTCTTTGCTTTCCCCCGTGAACAATTTCTTTATTTTCATAAATCCCTATGAACAAATTAATGCAAGTTTATGAACTTATACTGGTTTGCATAGACTAAACAGAGGTCGGACCAACCAATAAAATTAATATAATATTAACTTACAGAAAATAGGAAAAAAATATGTTCCACCAGTGAAAAAGGAAACACTTCGAAACAATTTTTTCCAGATTTTTTTCTAACTGATTTGTACTTACCAACAAGAACTGGCTTCATATCTTTTCCTGTGTTTATTTTCCTCACTGATATTGTTCCTCCCTGGTGAGGTTTTGTGGCTTCTAGGGTCGTCGGGGTTTTGTTCACGGTACTTTTATTACCCCCTCGTCCAGTCGGGGGCTTAGCACCCACCCCATTGCTGATTGGCACTACTTTCTGACTGTAGGGTGTCACTACCAGACGATCAACCTGGGTCGACATAACTAGGGAAGGTTATTGGTAAGTTATAACAAGAAATAACTAGTCAAGGATGTAATAATAAATAGTAACTAAGGATTGAGATTCATAGCCATCGACGGAACAGCTTTCACCATTTGTGTTATAATCGCGTGTAAATCTGAGATTACTGTTGCTTGTTGGTGTTATTTTGAACAGTAATGTATTTATAACTAGGTGGTTTATGATTTTTACGAGAGCCACGCACGTGCACTACATGCACATGTTTTATTACGTCTCAACCGGAGCAAACGCAATGTTGTTCATTTGTATTGACAGAAGACACTTTTATTTTTTGTTCTAACTAATCTAGTTATCAAACTAGCAACAAAAGATCAAACACGGTTCTCGTAATATCTATCGCTTTACAAGCTTAAAATGGTCTCAACTTTTCAGAGCTCGAGTTTTACGAAAAAGTAGTTCTAATCATGATTTTGATACAAATACACAAAGCATGCAAAAGAACGGAATGCAAAATTGCCTCAATGCTTTTAGATTATTTTTAAAGTTCACCGAAAGCTCCTTTAATTAAACTGAAATTCCCTTAATTAAATTGGAAAAATAGCCGTTTTATTGAGTTCTTCTATAATCAAAAGAAACCAACTTCCGAATTGCAAATGACTGCTAAAAGTTACTTTACATTTGCATAACTTTTAGTGTTTTTCACCCAAATAAATTTTTATCTATTTTGATAATTTCGTTTTAAGCATAAATATAATCAATAGCGAATCTCCATATAAAAAGATAGAGCCATTTAAAGCAATTTTAAAGACCTCAATTGGTTCTCATATTTGTTCTCAGATTTACCTTACTATAAAGCTGGAAAATTAGCCATAAATGTAATCGACTTCAAGATTCTTTTTATCGGATTCGAAAATGAAACTAAATATTATAAGCTCAAAAGAAAACGTTGATCAAATATCGACCACCTCTGTAGATCATGGAAAGAAATTGCGATTGCAAAAGAAATTAAAATGCGAAAATGAATAAATCACTCTTTGTTCAATTTAGACAGTATTTAAGTTATTTATAGATATCGAGAGAAAAAAATTATCAAAAAGACCATTTAGATTACCGTTGACTTTAAAACAACCTGAGAAAGAAATTGCAGGCATATATACTTAAAATTTCTCCATAAAATTTGCTTGAGGAAAAAATTTTTTTTGTACGAAATCATCAATGAGTAGCCCATATATTCAATGATAATTTTACTTTTTTCGCATTTATAAGCACTATCTTATAAATGTGAAAACAAACAAAATTAGGAACAGTTTGTTTTTTTAGGTTAGCAAGTGTGGAAGAAAAGTTTCCTCAGTGGCAGAAATCAAGCTATCTCAATAACGTAAAAAATATTAACGACAATTATCTGTTGATTTATGAAAAAAAACTAACAAGTCTTGTTAGACACACCTTTGGTTTAAATGATTTTGTTTAAAAAGGTAATGAAATAATGCAATAAACAGAATGGACGAAAATGACATTAGCATTAGGAATTTTGTTTCTGCACACTTTATAACTCCATTTCGACGGATATTTGTATGCTTCTGACAGCTTCCAATCGCAAAAACTACCGTGTTTGCAAATATCAACAAAAATGAAACCGGCAAATTGAGGCACTTTATCGTTCACTATAATTTCGGTTTTTTTAAAAAAAAAATTTATGTCGATTTAAGTGCAAACATTGAAAGAAAAAATGCTTAAAGTTTCAATTTAGTCTAAGGGAACTCTCGTGCAAACAGATTTTTTGATTTTGGTGTTTTTTTTAAAATAAAGTATTTATGTAAATCAGTTTTGGGGAAGAACAAAAACTATTAAAAAAACCTTTAATCGTTACAAAAATTTAGCGAAACGATTCAAATTGCCAAATAATATAACTGCTTTGATTTTTTTAGCACAAATTTTCTGAGAAGAACTCGGCTAGCAGAAATATTTGTTTATTATGACGAAAAGAGTTCATCTTGACCAGATTATCTACAAAAACTTAATCTCAGTAAATCATTATGTATCTTAGCAAAAAGACATGAACAAGGAAGTTTCATCTCGAACGTGTCAAAGCTACAGCGTAATAGCGGCAGCTTGTTTGATTTTTCCTCCTATAATAGTGTTAGAAGCTTCATTCTAGAACAAATGGCACTTGAAATTATAACACGAAATCACAAATTATCCAAAAAATACATCAAAAAAATTTGCTAGCTTGCCAACTATGTGTCATTAGTTGTTTCTTTTATTAGGGAACTTAATTTGCAATTAGCTCGCTTTCTGTCGTAGTAATAGACTTTCTGGCTTCTCCTAAATCAAAGTTTCAAGATGTACATAAAAATTTGAAAATAATTTTTTAAAAAACTGATGTATTTGAGCTCTTGTTAATCCTATTTTAGTTAAGTTTCTCAGTGGCCAGCGAGTCCTTTATTATTTGTTAAAACCAAGAAAAGCTTTCACCATCTCAATTTAAAACGTTGTTTCATTTTGTTGAATTCACGCAGCCAATCCCATGCGAAGACTTTTCACAAAAAATTGTCTTGTTTCAAAGCCGCGTCCTGTCTCCTTAATCACTCAAAACGTTGCTCATAAAGTGGTCTTTTTGGAGTCACCAAGTTTCTATCTTTTCTTTGCTAACAACTTTTCCAGAAAATACGGAAAAATAAATTGATTTTTTGAAACGGAATTTTTGCACAGATTACTTTTACGCCGATTGAGCTCAAGATCGCATTAAGTACTCAAATATTATCTCCTAAAATCTCTGAACGATACCTTATTTTTAAAAAAAATGATCTTAAGGGACAACATAAAGGTCCCAAATGATCTTAAGGGACCAAAAACGTTATCTAGTTACTTTCTCTGATAAGTGGTTTTCCTGAGCTATTGCAAATACCATTAAAATTGAGATTTTTTAACTGCGTTGGTCGACTGCGCGTACTTGATTTAATTTCCAACCGGTTTCCTAATTGTGTTTATCATTAATTTAAACTTGTAATCCAAACCGTGAATATAAACAACAACTGCACAGAGTTTGGTTTCCATCGTAGAATCTTTTTGGATTTTGAATTTCAATAAAACAGCAACAAAAATTATGTAAAATATTAGATATTTCACGCATAATGGGATCTCACGAAAAGATCTAGGTCTTATCGAGTGGCAGAAATATATTTGCGGAGACCCAACGCACGTCAAAAAACAAGCTTTGAAGTTTTGATTTCCAAAAAGGAAATGAAAGGTTAAAAAATTTTTGTTAAAGGATTTAACTGATGGCAAACCATTTCAGCTACATTTTCTGGGAATAAAATGTTTTGAACTGCATAATTGCGAACAAGAATGAGTTGTTGTTTTAAAAATTTTCCTGTTCCTTTCTCCAATGAGTTGCTTGTTAATAAAGCGTTAGATGCAATCCGAGTTTTCTCTCTGGCAACAAATTTTTTTTCAGTGAGCAGGTCAATAACAAAATTGTCTGCCACCTGAAAAAAAAAAGAAATTGCACATAATTATTTCAACGGAAGCAAGTTTTTTTTTGATCAAAAAAGCTCAAAATTTTTTTCCGATTTATTGTTTTTTCAACTTGTTTATTTGTGCAACCGTAGTCCATAAAATCATAATTAAATACGGTTCTGGCATTAATTTGTGATCTTTAATGGTGCCTATGTACGTATTTTCGTTCATGTTTTTGTACATTTTTTCATAGATAATTTTATTTCATAAGTTCATGCTTTGAGAAGTTCATTAGACTGCATTTTGTCTTTAAGGCAAATTCAGGTTTTTCAAACCAAATATTTGTTTGCGTATTTTTATTACAGAACTCACTACTGTTTTACTTTACAGACGAGTAAATTGCAATATCATCAGCAAAGAGAATAACTTTATCCATCATATAAATTTTTTTGCCATTCTCCAAATTCAATTTCTGTGAAAAAAACGTTATATTCAACATACTAGCGGTAGTTTCCAAGAAAATTTCCAATAAGTTTTAGAAGTTTCCCCGGAACCGTACTTTCCTGTTGTTTAATAATTGTTTTATTTCATATGGTGTCAAATGCTTTTTTTTGGTCAAAAATTATGCTAATCCTGTTATATTTGGGTCTAACAACTGCCTTAAAAGTTCAGTAACAAGAGGCCATATCAAAAACAGTGTTTGTGTGCAATTTTTCATGCTGAAATCCATTTTATTTTGCATCGAATTTTTAAACTCTATGAAAAAATGCTGAAAGTTTTATAATCTTATTAAATACATTTTTCTCAAAAGCCAGTGATAATGAGATTATGAGACTAATAAAATTTTACGAACTCAGGTTAGTTTTTGAACCATTTTTAAACACTGGTTTTGTTTTCATCAACTTCCATGTGGAAGGAGAATAGCTAAGTGTAATACGTTCACTAAACAAACCTTTTTCTGGACGTAAATTTGCTGAAATGAAAATTTATACAATATTACTACTAATGCCATAATGATCAAATGAAATTTTGTTTTCAGTGAAATATGAGTTGCTAAATGTTCTCATTAAAAATCTCAGAGTTAATATTCAGCTCGAGGATTTTTTTCGTTGGTGCAAAATTTACTGAACGCAGGAAAAGGCTTTCGTTCGTTTTATTAATCCTTATAGTAAGAGTTTTGTAATAACTCAGACCTGGGTTTTTGATATTGTGTTTGCAAGGTTGCGCTGATTGCAATATGACATATGTTTTTTATCTGAAAAATTTTCCAACCAGTTCTTGAAAAGATTGTTTTTTTTAATTTTTTTAATTGATTGGTCATCCATTGACCTTTTTGTTTCATTCTCAAGGTTCCTGAAGTCACAAATTTCTCAATACAAGCAAGAGTCGTTTCGGTTATTACTTCTGTCTGGTCTGTCATTTCTGTTGATTTAAATTGTTTTGTTGTCATATATTTCTGAATTCCTGACTTAGAACAAACAAGTAGTTAAAAACTTTTTCACTTGTTTCATTTTTTTTAATGTTTCTGTAGAAAATTTAGATATAAAATTGTAAGCAACGTCGAGTTTACCAAAAGTGACACAATGGAATTACCCACATAATTTTGTTAGTTAACTTCCTCAAAAAATGCGTAAATAAGCCTTCATTTTGCCTAAATTCAACCGGATTTGTGGCGCAAATAATTTTGAGGCAGCCGCATGAAATGTTCAGAATATGTTTGATTACAAATTTAAACATTGTGGTGCCTCACCATATGTCGAGGTCATTTTTCGATTTCGACAAGTTATCCGTTGACATTGTATCGTTATAGAAAACGAGCAATTAATTCCCACGCGCTTTCTACGGAAAATTTAAAAGAGTTAAACTGAATTAACCAGTTATAGTTGAAAAAAACCGGAGTGAGCTCGCAAAACGATTATTTGTCTGAAATAGCAGCATTTTTTGCATTTAGAACCACACAATAGGGTCTTCACTTTGGCCCAACATTCATTTAAGCTGAGGAAAAACATTTCCTTCAATTGTGTTTTTTTGTATCCCTTTAGTCGGATATGCCATATTTGTTAACTGAAGATGTTGACCAGTTTTTACGTGGAATGGCTAGCGTTTCTAAGTCAAATCCGTATTATTTTTTTCTAGATATGATATTGCTGTTTGTGCACAAAGTTTTCCAAACTTGGGCCCAAATAACATAACTTCTTTTAATTGAACGCATGAATCGTGTTATATGGGTGCATGTAACTTGACTTAGTGGTCGCCCCGTTGCATTTCAACTCAGTTGAGTAACTTCACTGTTAGCTGATGTTATTAGCTGATAATCCAAGCTGCGCCCAAGAGCTCTTCTTTAGGTTACGTTTGATCACGGGCAGATTAATAGAACAACTTCACCTCATCACAGCAAAACTCTCTGATTAGAACAAACATTTGACTTCTTTTGCATTCGTTTCAATATATCTGCTCCAGCTGTGTTGTCGCCAAATTTTATACCAAGATTTAATGACGCAGGAATAATTATAATACGAGCGGTCATAACTTATTCAAGTCGTTTCAGTTATTCTAATTAGTTCAGATTGAACATTAACTAACTTGTTAATTGTTATACTTATAAGACGAGAAGATATAACACCCTCAAAGGTAAGTTGGGGTTGATAACAAGTTGTTATCATAGAACTTCAATCGACTGCAGATAGGGAGCATTATAATTTGATGATTATTTTTTCAAGACAAATCGTAATAAAATATTGGTTACAACCATAAATTTTCATTGTTGGAAGTTTCACTTCCGAGATTTGATTATCCATTAACCACAACCCCGAGGTTTAAACGTGATCTTAAAATAGTTCTTTCGCAGAGCAGGGTCCAAATGTTAAAATTTGCTTAACAGTGTCGAACCAAAATAGTTTTTACGAACACAATCTCAATCTTCCTTTATTGGGGGTTTGTAAGCAAAAATTATCTAACACTGCGCCCATACCAGCCATAACGAATATTTACTATAAAACTCTTGAACTGGAAAACTTACATCTGAAGAATACGCATATAGGACCAAGAAGCCCCCGAGGATCTGTGCTGCGGCACATAATGTTCCCATTAAAGCATTTGAACAAATTGAATTTCTACCAGCTGCTGCCGAAATATCTTTCTTACTTCGAAATAAAAACTAAAAAGCAAAAGAAAAAGATTGAATTTTTCAGCTGCAAATACCTGACAAAAACTTGATTTCACAGGAATTACTTTTTTGAGGTCAACTGTCTTCAACTTAAAAGTTTAAAGTTGTTACTGTGGCTTTAAGATAAATCACGTGATTTTCAATTTTCTCTGTTAATGATGGTTGTAACTGAGTTTAATCATTATATCCTGCTTTTTTTTAACTGTGAATAGATTTCTAAAGTTTTTTTAAAAACTTTTGCATCACTACGATTGACTCGCAATTCCAAACTTACTGTTGCTGATACCGTGTTTAAAATTTTTAAACAAAATTAGATGACATGGTCCCAGAAAATTAATAATTAAAAAATAACTAAAAAATGTAATGTTCGATTGCTTTATCTTGATACGCAAATTGAATCTAAACAAATTGGAAGTGTTGGGCGTGAGAATAGCTTGCACTATATCAGAGGTCGTACATAAGCACAGAAAAAATTCTTTTGACAAGAAAAATTGCCGTATAATTGAACAGTGAAGCAACTCGCCTATGTGACAAAAAGATACAGTAAAACGCCGAAGTTGACCAGTTTGGTGTCAAAAGTGTGCTTATGAACCGCGCTCCAAATCTTAAAATGCAGGACGAGCAATATGTGTTATTGAAATAAGGGCAGGGATGGTTTTGCCATCTATTTCGAACAGGCGACAAATTTCGGTTAGAAGTCCATAAAATAGCAATTCTGCACATCTAGAGAAAAATGATATTCGTGGATGGCATGGAAGTAATAAATCTATAAATGCAAAAGATTGCATTTTCAAAAAGGATAAAATTTTTCTGAAAAAATTGTTCAATTGTTTTTTGCAAGGTGTTCGTTGTTTAAAACAATCGACTGACACTGAAAATTTAATTAAAAACATTATAGATACAAGAAGAGAAAGTTTTAGATATTAAATAGCCACTCTGTCATCAATATCAACACTGTGACAACTAACGTTACCGCAACAGGCACCCGACATAACAGGAGAAACTTCAAAAAATCTTCAAATTTTTCGGACCATAGATTGTGTCAGATGCAAAAAAACAAAGAGTGCCAAAGAAAAATTTGTAATAAAAATGAAAATAATTATCGCTACGGATCCGATAAGAACTGTTACTGATGCAGTTACAGTCATCCGATAAGAACTGTTACAGTCAGACTGAAAATAAAGTGAAAAAAGGTACAACTAGAAAATTCTACGCTCTTTTTCGAAATCAAATGATGTTAAAGCCCTAAATTACTTAGGCGTTCTTTGATTGGTGCAAATACAATTGCAATTACAGACCAAAAGATTCATCCGTTTTTCTGTGATTGCAATCTTGACAAAGAGAACGACTGAAAAAAGTCAAAACAATGGATTTGGAAGAAACCTATCAAAAATCATTATTCTGGCTCTCTAAAAAAACAACAAATAAATGTAAATCTTCCAGCAACTTGGCTCTTACCCGCTTTGCTGCTTGAAAGCGTTCTGAACCATATGCCAAATCAAGCTCCAATTGACTACAAAGATCTTCAAAATCTGAGAAAAGCGTTTTTTGATTAAGGCAAGCAAACCCATATCATCTAAATTAATTGCAGAGTTTAAAAAATATGGAGACCAAAATCCGCCTACCCTAGGTGACGCGGCTATGAATTTTCGTTGGTTCTTTTTCTACATAAGTCAGTGCAGAAGTCAAACTGACAACAATTAATAATCAATTTAAAAAATATTTTTTCAAATCAAATTTTGTATCATTTATAAAAAACATCGCCACTCATTGAGATTGCTATTTCACACCTAAAAGTTATTATTCGGTGCTCAATCACTGTGATGTCTAGATTTAGCTATGACCCCAGACAAAAACTTAATTTTTTCCATTTTTGAAGCTCAATATTTTTTCCAATTTTTGAAGCTCATCTTCCATTTTTTTCAAAATTTTCAAAAGAAGCCAAGAATGGACATATCTCAAAATAATGCTTACTAATCATTTGTCAAGATCTCAGAAAAAGAATTTTTTTCAAATATGATCAACAAAGTTCAAAGTAGCCAAAAATGGCTGAAAATTTATCGCACAACATTTCGCATTATTTGAATGTTTTTTGGTTAGACACACACAGACAGAGTTAGATTCATGAAAACCTGCCTTCGATGCCCCCCAAAATTTTTAAATTGTCTTAAATAATCAAATAAAAACGAAAATAATTTTGACAAATTTTCCAAATACAGGTCATCAAATTTTGACCTGAGATAAGTCGAAGGACGTAAATGTGTTCTAAAATATTTTTCCAATAAAGCTAAATTCTTGAAATTTCTTTTTGTAGTGAAACTGTAGATGAAGAGCGTTTTAGATTGGTGCCCCGTACGCTAGTAATTCATGCTCTCACAAAATTCAAAAAGAATATTTGCACAAAAAAGTGGGGCTGGCACAAAGTTCTCCCATTTTTACATCGAAAAATGCGGGAACAATAAATTGAGAGTCACACCCATCTTTCAATAAATGTTGATAAAAGCTATAAATAATTTGCTCATTTTGCAGCCTAAACCCTTGCTTTATTTGCGATCGAATGATGACTAGTAATTGCAAACATTTATACTAAAATAAAAAGAAAATGTCAAACGTAATATAATTTATTTTGCAATTGATTAAACCTAAATTTTGATTCCTAAATCAAAAATCAAACAACTATTTGGATTTTTTTTCCAAAAAAGCAAACATTTTTGCAAAGTTGCAGTAAATCAAATTTATGGTCATTTTGACATCTGGCAACCCATGATAATCTTACCCCTTCACCCCTTCCCTGAAAAAGGAGTAGGAGTAAAATAATTCCCCGATTTGTTTGACGTGACATTGGGTCAAGGGGAATCTCCTAATTAGTTCACGCGGAAACGGCTTGTCATTAACCGCGTGCTCTAAATGCACATATGTATGATGGAATTAACGATGGTTGCAAAAAATGGGCGGACTTTTGCAGGCAGAAGACAAGCGGGTTTAAAATTCTGAGAGGGAGGGAGATATAGAGGGCTGCTGCTAGGAACGCGGGAATTTTTTTTTTGGGGGGGGGGGGGCTATGGTTAGTTATGGCTATTCTAGCTGGTTAGTAATGGTTTATATGGTGTTAATTGAGCATTTCATACTTCCTCAATTTGCCAATTTGCATTGTCTGTGCTATTTTAAAATTCACCTTAGTGCTGCTGCATTTTATTTCGCCCTAATCACATATTTGCTTCCTCTTCCTGCTTTTCCACGTGATCAAGGTGGCAAGGACACATTTAGCAAAAAAACAACCCGCTACTTTTTTTTCACAACTCATCTTATTCTTTTTTCCCTCAGATACCATCCAGTTAAAATGGTTCCCAGTCAATTTTTGATATTTGATAAGTGTCGACTGATATAAAAAGGAGGGTGGTTGTTAGATGCCGTGACCACCCGCCAAGCAAACAGACGTTTAATAGAGTTATCATATATCACCACAAGGAGTCATAAAACCCAAGAACTGTTTCCCTGCCCTCACCCCCCCCCCCCCCCCCACAACAGCGCAAAGGAATGCGAAAGAAACTATAAAAGCTTTACACCCAAGCAGCACAAAAAGTAGAAGTACGAATTGGTAAAAGTGGAACAGCTCAACTAGATTTCAAGAAAATGAGTTTTGCGTCCTTTGAGCTTGAAGTTTTTCTGGCAGTTGCCTTGGAATTTTCTGGTTGACATGGAGGATTTTTGTTTTTAAAGTAACGATATAATTGTCACTTAAGCAATTAAGCAGGAAAACTTCTTGAGTTATTTTGTTTCATCAAACTAATGCAATTGGCAAAATAATTGTTGCGCAAAATAAAGTGTATATATTTTTACTATCGTCAATACGTTCTCGAAAGAGAAAAATTAGCTCTGCTTGTACTGTGCGATAGCGTGACTGATATATCGCAGGCTTAGTTTCGCCCAGGGCTTAAGCTGATTATAAAAATCAAACTAAATTAGACCATAAAGCCAAACAGTTAAGGTCATGATATTTGTTTTCCTTATTCTGTTTGATTTGAGGGATGGCAATATGGCTTTCTAACTCGTAGAAATGTAAACTTTCTCCTAAAAAATTTTTAAAATCTTTGTATAACAATTTACAAAGTTATTTTTGAAATTTTTGGTTACGTCACTTCAGAGAGTAAATAGACAAATAAACTGGGGAATAAAGGTTTGCCGCATGCGCAAAAAATTTGACAGTACAAGAAAACTTTTATTGAAAGACAAAATTTTACCAGCAGAGCTTTTCATTAAAAAAATTTGTCTTCTTAAATTTTTTGATCTCCTCTCACGATATAAAGAGAGCAGTCGAGAAACCAAAAATTCTTCGTTCAGGATTTTTGAAAATACGGATTGACCAAAAACTCAAGAGCTGTCCAGTTTTTCCAAAGAATAAGTGCCAATCCAAATGGAGAGACAGGTCACTGATCATAAATTTTTCTAGGAAGTAGAATAATTTACCAATTGAGAACCGAAAAGAAAAAAACTAAAAATAAATTTAAGGAGAAACTAAGCAGCGAAACGGTCAAACTGCATGAACGTGTTCCAATAGATAGACAAGTAAGAGGCTTTAGAAATTTGTTCTACTGAAGTATAAAGACCAAACTATTCATATATTTACGAGGCGATTTTAAAAATGTAAATATTTAACCAAACGTTTTTGTTGTGGTTATAACTTTAAATTTACATTTTTGAAGATTAAAAAAAATACAATAATCAATTAGATGAAGTCATTAGCAGATTATATTGGTTCTGATACATGAAAAACCGGAGAGGTGAGGGATATGTACAGATGCTGTCGCCATTTCAGGAATAATCTTGACTAATCCATTGGTGGATACAGTGAAGAATGTTGTTAATTGTCTTCAAGTCCGTTGGGGGCTCCAGTAGCACAGTTAACTCAATCCTACTCTGTTTAAATTTCACTTATTGTTTAAACCTAATAGTTCAACCCTCTGTCACTTACGACCTGTTAAATTTGCCTTGTATATGGTGTCACTTATTTAGCAGATTTCCACTTCTCTGATTGATGAAAATATCATTGGCCTGAAGTTTGTCTTGTATCCGCTCCTGTCGGGCAATTACTCAATTACAATTGATAAAAACATCAATCTGTGGCAACTCTGACATCTCACCAGTAACTTTTAAAACCTCCACAGTCAAATAAGGCTACCCATTGATTCAAATTTTGAAGCAAAAAATTTCCGTTGTTTCCGTTGCTCTTCACTTGTTATTGGAGCACAGAAAAAAAACTTAGAAAATATCTTAGAGCTTAGAAGTTTAACTTATGTTAATAAACTCAGAAAGAAAACAAACTTATCAGATTTATAACAACAACTGCTGCTAAGATTCTAGAAAATGAATGTAAATCAGTTTAGATCTGTAGGTTCGTCAAATATTGATATTTATCTACTAATATTGAATGGGAAATGCAACTTTGTGAACGATCTGGAGTTAACTAAAATTTTGCATGTAATAATGAAACTACACCCACTCATACGCTCCAAAATCGCCTGATTTTTGAAACATTAACCTTTTAACAAATGTACACTGTATGTTATATTTATATTTCAGAGTATTTATACGACTGATTTTTGTTAAAATCATCCCGCCTCATCGGGGTTGTTGCGCTACAGTGTTCGTAATCCTGCTAACAGGTTATGGGGCCAGCCATCAGACCGTTGATACGCTAATAGGATTTTAGTTGAGATTGTAGTGTCAGTGTTGGCAGTTTTTGCTGCTCTTCTAGATTGACGAGAGTTTAAGATAAAAATTTGCGATTTCCCTCGTAAATAAAAGCTAAATCAGAATTTGTGATATAAAAAACGAATTTTTACTTTCATAATGGATCCATCAAACAATACTTTGAAGTGGATGACTTTTAGTGGGTTGACAGAGGACTACCCATCATGGAGCACTCGTTTTTCTGCCTTTGCACAAACCAAGGGCCTCTTCGAAAGGCTCACAGACACAGTTGAGCTACCTGACAGGCCATCACTACTGACGGAAGACGCCAATGATGCGCGAACGCGAGAACACGAGGCACAGACTCAAGCTAGAGCTACAACTGTACAAGAAAATGAGAGCCGTAAAAATCAGATCTGGTGCTACCTTGCGATGACACTAGACGCCAGCAGCCTGATGCTCATTCGGAATGACTGTGTGAACAGCAAGTGTCTCGGAGACGGTTAGAAAGTGTGGCCACTTCTCCAGCAACGCTTCAGAAGCAACGAGACAGCCAGATTCATAAGTCTGATGAGACAGTTGGCCAAACTACAACTTCGAGAGGACAAAGTCATCGACCAGTACTTCATCAGAGGACAAGAACTGCTCACCCGCTTGCAACACGCTGGTGAGGAGCTTTCTGAGACGCTGTTTATGCAGTGGTATTGAACGGACTTCCACAACGATACGAGCATTTTGTGGTGCAAGAGAGCTTCAATCCTGCAAAGAATTTTGTGGGGGCTGAGGAAGCGTCTCACCAATTTTGAGGAGAGCCGCAGACGGAGATACAATGTGGCGCAGGATCAGCACGTTGCCATGTCATCAAAGAATGCTTCTCATCAATTTGGTATACACTCTTCATTCAAATCACATCTTAGGAGGACTTTTTCTGAGCCAAGTAGTTCAAAAAGCCCTAGATTGTGTTTTGTGAGTAACAACCCTGTACATTTAGAAGCTATTTGTTACAAAAAGGACAACACTGTAAGTAGTGTATGCAAGGCTAAAGGCCACCTAGCAAGTGCATGTAAACAGCAACAAAAAAGTCCTCATAAAGACTTAGCATCTAGTTTAAGCGCTGAAAGCTCGTTTTGAAGTTTCAAAGTCTGATTTAGTAGTAGATTTAGGCAGCACTGATATCTTGATGATAGATAAAAATTGTTTTTATATTTATCAAAAACTATATTCCTCATGTAACAATCCAGATGGAGGGAAAAACAGAAGTTTAAGGAATAAGAGATTTAGTTGTGGAAGCACGAGACACTAAAAGTGTGCTACATAAGTTGATTTTTGAAAAACTTCTGCATGTACCAGAGTACAAAACAAACGTAATTTCAGTTTCAAGTTTGTTTCCAAAGCAATTCAAAATTTGACACACAAAAATTAAGTCAGTGCTTAAACTCAGAAGCAAAGAAAGCTCCAGACTGATAAGAAGATGCAAAGTGTTCTTCTTAACAAACAGAAAGAAAACAAGCACCACTTTTCAAACTTAAGTGGGGGCACATGCCAAGCAAAATTTTGGCACAAAAGACTTAGACATTTGAACTTTAGAGATGTAGCAAATACAACAGATGAAGTTTCCCAAGCTTCAGAAAATTGTGAAAATTGTGCTTTGGGAAAAATTTTGAAAAGCCTGTACCAAAAAAGAGCAATAACAAAGCAACTCAAAAACTGGAAAAAATTTACTCTGACGATATTTGACCAGTGAGTCTATCAAGTATATGTGGCAACAGATATGCAATTAGTTTCAAAAATGAATTCGGTGGCCAAGCAGTAGTAAAATTTATGAAATACAAAACTCAAGCATTGCAAAAAGTATGTTGCACAATATGGCCGACCAAAAATTTTGCGAACTGATAATGGGACAGAATACAAAAACAGAGCCTATAAAAAATTTTTTTTAAACCAAGAAATAGCTCGTGAATACACAATTCACGAAACAACCGAGCAAAATGATGTCGCAGAACGTTTTAATAGAACCGTAGTAGAGGCTGTAGGATGCCTTCTAACAGATTCAAAATTGCCAAAAAGCTATTGAGCAGTACATACAGCTTGTTATGCTTGAAATTTATTTGTCAAAGACAAAAACACAAAATCAGCCTTTTTAAAAGTTTTCGGTAGAAAACCGAGAACCGACCATCTAAAAAAATTTGGTTGTGTAGCCTATTCAAAAAATTTTGATGGCAGTAAAACAATCAAAATGCGATCCAGAAGCAACAAAGTGCCTGTTTATTGGATACTCTGATAACGCAACAGTTTATTTTTCTCAAAACACAAAAACTTGGCAAATGTTCACTTCTAGAAACGTTAGGTTCAATAAAAACAATCTACTACTTTTGATAAGGAAACCAAAGATATAGAAGACAGCTTTCTTTATCTAGCCTTAGACGAAATAGGAAAAGAACCTCAGGATACAAACAACTTAAGTCAATTAAGTTCAGAGGTTGGGTCAACTGAAACAGATAGTGTTCAGGAAAGTGAAAACAATATAGAAACAGAAGTTGAACAAGAAATTAAAAAAGAGAGATCAAGTCCTAGTGTCAAACCGCAATCCAAAATTAATGTACAGTTTAATTCAAAAGTCGCAGTGAAAAACATAGAAGGAAAGGCTTCAAAAATTCGAGTACCTGTCAAAACTTCACAACAGAAAAACGCAAAACCAGCCGCAAGACAGCAAATGATAGGTAAAGTAGGTCAATAACCAATTCCTTCAGGAGTCCAAAAGACTTTCAAACTTTGGTTAGAGTACAATGAAATGGAAAGATTGAGAAAGAAAGCAGCACAAAAAGGAGAACTTAAGCGATGTGATAGGTCTAGAGCACCTCCGGAACGCTTTGGTAAAAGCTATGCTATTCTCATGCTGTTCAATGAACAATTTTAAAAAAATTTATCGAACCTGAAAACTCCGAAAACGCTAATAATACGTGAAGAAACAGAAAAATGGCTTGAAGCAATGAAAACAAAGATGAAAAGAAAACAGAAATTTGGGACTTAGTTCCAAAAGAAAAAGGAAAAAATATTATTCGTGGCCGATGAGTGTACAAAATAAAACTTCATTCAAACGGAAATTTTGATAAGTTTAAAGCCCGTTTTGTAGCAGAAGGTTTTAAACAAATTGAGGGAATAGCATATTCGGATACCATTGCTCCCACAAGCAAACCTGAAAACTTAAAAGTTATACTAGATTTATCAGCTATCAAAAACTTATTTTTAAAACAATTGGATAAAAGAAGCAGCCTATTTGCATCCTAAAACATACGAAGAAGTCGATCTAGAGCAACCAAAATGTTTTGAAATGTTAGACAGCAATGGCAACAAGTTAGTTTGTAAACTTAAAAAATCAATATATGGACTGAAGCAAGCAGCCAAAAATTGGTATCAGGAGCTTTCAATTTTTGCAATTCATTAAATTTTAGAAAGAAGTAAACACGACTACTGTCTTTTTCTAATAACCAAAGAAAATAAAAAAAACTGTTTGTTCTAACCTGTGTTGATGATTTAGCCATAGCAGGAAATATTTAAACAGAAATCAACAAAGTTCAATAGAAATAAAATTTAAAATGGACGACCGAGGAGATCTTGAATGGTTTCTTGGAAAGCGTTTTCTAAAAACAGAAAAAGGAATAACTTTAGATCAAGAAAAGTAAACTCAAAAATTTTAGATCAGTTCAATATGCAAGACAAATCAAAACACCAGCAGAAAATGACCTAAAACTTGAAGTAGCTCAAGAAGATTCATTAAGAGTAGATTCACATGAATTTAGAAGTCTAGTAGGTTCACTACTTTACCTATCTAAGCAAACTAGACCTGATATTATGTGGATCACAAATGTCTTATCACGCTTCATGAATGACCCAAATGTTGAGCATTTCAATGCTGGGAAGCGCGTGTTGAGATATCTACATTATTCTGAGTCTGTTAGACTGTTTTTCCCAACAACCAGCAACAGCACTCTAGTTGGCGAAACAGATGCAGACGATTGGAGACGTAAATGATAGACTATCGACCACAGGATACTATTTCAAGCTGGGAGACAGCGGGGGTTCTGTCAGTTGGCAAGTCAACATGTAACCGACAGTGTCACTCTCATACCAGGGTTCAGATGCGGCGGTTCAAGAAGCCAAATTTTTGCGTGGTCTTCTTAGAGAACTGGGGTACGAACAGTGTGAGCTCAAAACCATAGGAGAGGACAACCAAAGTTGCATAAAGCTTGCAAATAACCCGGTGCTTCACAAACGATCAAAGCACATCGACACGAAATATCATTTCATCCAAGAACGAGTTGGTGACAACTTAATCAAATTGATCTACACGCTAACAGATGAAATGGCAGCAGATCTTCTGACAAAAATTTTTTGTAATAGCAGAACTTAGAACAATATCGAGAACAACAATTGGGCGAGTCCAGATTCTTACCTATTGGCAACAACCTGAGTAGGGGTATTGGAGTACAGAAAAGGACTTAGAAAATGTCTTAGAGCTTGGAAATTCAACTTATGTTAATAAATTCAGAGAGAAATCAAACTTATAAACGAGATTTATAACGACAATGGCAGCTAAGATTCTAGAAAATGATTGCAAATCAGTTTAGATATGTATGTTCGTCAAATATTGATTTTTACTAATGTTGAATGGGAAGTGCAACTTTGAGAACGATCTCAAGTGAACTAAATTTTTTCATGTAAAAATGAAATGACGCCCACTCATACGCCGCAAAATCGCCTGAGTTTTTGCTACATTAACTTTTTAACAAATGTACACTGTATATGTTAAATTTATATTACAGACTATATATACGACTGATTTTTGTTAAAATTTTCACTCTTCTCTTCTCTTTTGAATCTCCTAAAATTAATTTATCTTATTCTCTCTAACATATGTTGAGCTTAAACAGCTTCAATCTCTAACTTGCCAACACTCGTCACGCCTCACCGGGGTTGTTGCGCTACGGTGTTCGTAATCCTGCTGGACCATATGATTTTTTTACCTAATCTTTTGAAAATATTTGTTTGGCTTAACCGTTAAAATTTGTCTTTTATCGTCTATCATTTTCCCAATACTGAGCGTTTGACGCAAATCGTTGATGATTTAATCTGTTTTCATTAAACTAAATCGACGGATTATTTTACAGGACCGTAATAGTTGTGTTGGACTGTAATAGCCATGAGGACATCAATTTGCCATCTCCGCATATTCACAATTCTGTAGAATGCCTTTGGGTTGTTCGGTTGACGATTTCTCATTCTAAATAGTTTTGAATTCACAATGGTACCCCGGTTTTTCCTATGCGAGAAAAGATCGGAAAATACTATTTGAATGGCTCTGTTTATAGTTGTAGATTTGTCTGAGCAGCATCTGAGTTTAATTTAGAATGTGTAACTTGTCGCTAGCAATTACTTTTTGACCCTGGACTGGTTTGGGCAGTTGAACTCTAGGAACTTTAACGAGGCTTGTTCTAGAAAATGGCCTAAGATCTATTTCTTTTAATTTCACATCCAGTATTATCGTTTTTCTGCCTCTCTTAGCTGGTTTCTTCAGTTTTGTCTCCTGAGTTTTCTCTTCCCTACTTACCTTGCTCTCGATTGGTTGCAATCGGTTGCTCTATTTGGCCGTTGCTTTTGGTTCTTTCCTTTAAATGCATGAACTAGATGAGACAGATTTCATCTATGAGTAAATTCTCCGTTGGCTCCATTATGCATTTTTAGATGTATGGCGAGTGTCTTGAGTAAGTAATAATTTTATCCCAAATTTAAAAAACTGTGTAGTAGTTACGATGCTGTAAATTTTCTAGTGATTTGCTCCCGCTCAGTTACGGTTTTCTGGCAATCTAATAATATGCAACCTTAAGCGCAGATTTTCGAACACTTGTTTATATGCTAGCAATCTTTCGAGTGCTTTTTTCTTGGCATAGTCTATACATATAAATCCTATTGGAAACTACGATTTTGCACGTTTTCTATGAAAGCATCCTCAATAAGGGTTTTTTAATCACTTGAAGGTCATATTTCTTAGAATGTCCAAATAAAACAGCGTGCAATGTCGAATTGTTCTTAGGACTCCTTGTGTTTTTTTCTGAACATGAAATTAAATCTAATGAAAGTAAAACTTTTTTCTCTTCACAAAAACGATCTCAAATTCGTTCACTTACTCACGATCGCGCTTTGATTTTTTTGCAAGGTGCTGCCGATATTGTCCAGATATACTCTCTCTCTCTCTCTCTCTTTTCATGATAATATCAGGTACAACCATTTATATATGGCCGGATTAATGTTAATAAATAAATGGTGGTATCCGATTGAAAATTGATTACTGCGCATGCACGTACCATAATTGATAAACTGAACTAGAATATTACAACAAGAAAAATTATCCCAACAATTAAATCAGATCATTTAGCGCAAATGATGCGGAAAAGTGGCAAAACTTTTTTTCGTGGCTTTAAATAAGCTTCAACTTTTCAGATAATTTTATTTTGCAATAGATGGCTTAACTTATTCTTGAGACAGGATGAACATAGATTGAAATCTAGCAACCGAATTGGCAAATTTAGAGCTGATATTTCAAAATGGTTGTGGGCATAGTTAAAAACTTAGCTTGAAAAAACAACATTTTGCAACTACTGATGAGTTTGCATGATTATTGTGTTTCGCAATCAATGTGTTTCTAGGATAAAAACTGTTAAAAAGAGATGAAAAAATATCGCAATTAGAAATTGGTTTGAACCCAACTGAAAAATGGAAAAAGCACATTGACATGCTCGGAGTTTTATACGGCAGAATTGGTCATAATTAACTGCATTTATATCAACGTTTCGCTGGCTTAAAGAAGCAAAATTTCTCTTTCTTAAGAACTACTTCAGGTTATTTAACGTATTCGGTGTTTTCTTTTCAGAACATTTTGATAAGTCAACAATGTTTACATTACCTATCTGGGTAATTTCTACCTTTATAGCTTCAATTCATTCTATTAAAGTTTATAAAAGAACTGGTGGCTGTTCTTGTCATGAAATCTAGTGCAAAAGTTAATGGAAGTGAAAGTTAATTTATGAAGACTTTGGGTATATATTTGAAAACGTCGTTCTGTTGCTGATTGGCGACCTAAGCTGTGCTCTGTCAAAAGTTGATATCAATTGAAAAATTATAAAAGGCTCATCAAAAGTGTTCATCAGGCGAGGGATTTTTTGCTACTTTGATCTAAATTATCTATCATAAGTTTCTATTTTTTCAGTTTCGACGTAAAAAAGACTAATTATTAACTGCCAATCAACTTTTTCGGCTTTTCATTGTGTAATATAGTTTCATCTAGTCGACATTGCACGAAAACAAATAGCCGGTTTTTAGTTTAAAGAAATCAAAACTGATTTTCTTTCAGACCAACGCAATGTTTCGGTTTTATCTTATTGGCTGCTTCTCATAAAAATCTAATGCTTAGAAACTACCTGTTGTTTTGGTAAGTTTCTTAAGACAGCCGAAAAATTACTGATCTCTATTTTCCATAAACAAGAATTTCTAGATTTTTCAGTCTGGATCATTTTTTACAAACCAAAACAGACATTAGTTGTAGCAAACATTTGTAACTGTAGGACTTCAAAATTAACAATTAAGTTAGAAATTTTCAACAATTTTCAACAATAGTGATGAAATAATTTTTTTACGCGACGCACTTATGGAACAAAAAAATAATTTTTTTTATTGTGTGAGAATTTCACGCAACGAACTTGATAATTTCTCACAGTTCAGGCATTGGATTGTCGAAAAGGTCTCAAAAGACAAAAAATTCAGCAGAAATCTGTTTTTGGATATGTTTTTAATAACAACTGTTTCCAAGACTCAACCATGACAACCATGAGGCCATGACAAGTTAATACGCAGAATCTATCTAAACTGCTTTATTAAAATTGAGGTTACGCTCAAAACTTCCTTTCAGAATATATGATTAGAAGGTAAGTTTTTTTGCCCTCTCAACTTTTCGATGACCTCTTTTTTATTTGACGAGTTCTAGCTTTATGTGCGAACTCGTATTAGCGTTCCTCCTCAATCCTTAATTGAGTGTCCAGCGCACTCCATGCTTGATGTAAAAATGTTTTCAACTTCAATTTTTGCAATTATTCTTTTCTTTCGAAGGCGCGCAAAATTAACATTTTTCTCTTCAGTCCTGGCGCCTGACCGCCCCGCCCAGTTAGGATTAAATTCTGCAGAAAACAGTCAGAACGCCTATTTCTACTCTGCAAAACCCGATTGAGAAAATGAAAAATGTCTGTCTGCTTTCATTGCATCGAAGAATGTAAACAATCATCAATAAAAAGCAGTATTCTCAAGCGCGCGTCAACGTTAAATTATAATGCTTTTAGAGCTACTAACCGACTTTTCTAAAAACAATATTTGAGTACTTTTAGATGGAATTGTAATAGAAGTCTATTTTTTGTGAAATTTTCATCGAATTTTATCGAGATTATTTTATGTCAAATTCAATGAAAGGAGGCGGCGAACAAAATATTGACCGCGGACAAAATTTCCATGATGGTGGAATTATCAATTTCTAGCCTTGTTATGTGAACTTGAAAGGGGTGGGGGGGGGGGGGTGATACGGGATAACAACAATATAGGCAAGAAATGTCATTTTTAATTTTTCTCGCCGTTGAAGTGAAAACCGTTTGAAGTGAAATCAAATTTGATAGAACTGACAAAGACATAAGGCACCTTGACATTTTAGACAGAACTTGAATATTTTAGACCTGTGTTTATTAACTATTTCATGCATAAATTGTATACTTCTATATTTAAGATCTTATTCGGGATTCGAAGGTCTTGGCAAGATTTCTCATCTTTTGTCATGCATATTATCAGAGCTATCAACCTCCCGTTCACTGAAGATCACACTCTGCTTCATTCGCAAATGTAGGATTTTTAAGCAATGACCCCACATCTCAAAAATACGCAGAAAAAAGAGCGGGAGCCAAATCTTGGCAAAATAATGGTTGAACTATGGACGACAACTTTGTTCAAAAAAAATCACTAGCTCTCCTCCACACATTCACCATCCCCCATCCCCCCCCCAAAAAAAAAGAAATGAATGAGAACCTGGCTAAAAATCATGCGCCTCTGTTACGTACCTGCGCCAATCTTAAATGTTTCGGTTGAAAAAGGAAAGGGCATATTAAACAGATATAAACTGTTCGCCGTATCTAGGAGGATAATATCATGGACATATTGTTTTTTTTTATTTATAACCATGATACCTAGAAACGCAATTTATTTCCATCAGACGCTTTATTGAGCGACAATTTTTCAAAACAAAGAAAAATTGCTCAGCGTTTAGGCACAATCATAATACGTTCTGGTAGTTCACATCATAGCTTTGTTTACCATCATAAAATTGTTTGTTGTCCTTGCTTCTCAGAACCAATAAAATCTATTTTTTATTAAGATCATGTTTTCAAATATTATTGTTATATTTATTATCGAAATACCTATTTTTATATAGTTTATTAAACTCTGTGTGTTTGGATAAAAGAAAATTACTAATAAATTCAATAGAAAATCAAAATAGCAAATTCGAACAGTACGTATATCGGACAATTGTCCTTATTTTTCCTTATACCTGGAACGCAGGATTATTATTATTTTTTTAATCTATAAAATGTAAATTAAAATTTTCATAACAATAACAAAAAATTTGGTTAAACGTTTACGTTATCAGAATCACTTTATAAACATATAAATAGTTTGGTCCCTAGATTACCAGTAGAATTTACTTCTAAAGCCTTGCACTTGCTTATCTATTGGAACACGTTCATGTAATTTGATCATATCTCTAATTAATTTCTCTTTAAATTTATTTTTTCTTCTTTCCGGATTTCTATTGACACAAATCTTCTGGAAAAAACTTGAGAGATTTTCTCTCATCGCATATTTTCCCAAAAATTTGAACGCCTTTTTTCGGATACTTGACTGCTTTCTTTATAAATTCTTCACTAAATCAAAATAAATTGAGAAGGGAAGTTTTTTTCTAAATGAAAAGCTCTGCGGGTAAAATTTTATCTCTCATTGGCAGATCATTTAAGCTATAATCTGTACTTTTTACTAAACTCATAAAACTGTACTTTTTACAAACCTCATAAATCGTTCAAATTTTAGATGGTGGCTTAACTTAATGGTGTCTCCAAAAAACTCTTTTTCCTCAGATATTTTTGAAACCGATGTATGACATCCGCAGTTTTTCGTTTATTGATAATATGTTCAATCTAATTTATTGTTTTTGTGACTGGCTACAATCGTAAATCTATCTTTTAAGATGCTTAAAAAATTATCAATTTATTTTATTCACAATTGCAATGAACGGTAAACTTTAGTAGTTTTCAATGGCTTTTGAGTTGTGGATTTAGTACTGAAAAAACAACGAGCCATAACTTGTCAGAAAATTAATTTTTTTACAACTTACTTGATGTACAAACAGTACAACTAAAATCAGCTTATACTAAACTATACAACTTCAAATTGAGCTTGTTATTTTTCACTGAAAGTTATCAAAATTCATTTTGCAGGTTCTTTTTGAAAGTCCAATTGTTTACTGCAAATCATAATATCATTCTACATTCCTTGGCTTACTTTTGTAGTAACCAATATAAACTGTCAAAATAAATTGTGCTCAATAACTGGATTGAATTTTTCCTTTATTCTTTTATCTTCTTAAGATATATAAAACAACCATTGATAGTGGCCTTTGCGCTTAATACTTGCCTGATAATTTACCATTATCAAGACCCGTATAAAAAATGGCAATATTTCAAAATTTGTGTTAGCGGTAATTTTTTGAGAAAAACTGCAAAATATTCCCAACAGAAAAAGTTGAAATCTTATCGACAACTAAACTTGTTTGCCACATCGTAGAAAACTTCTCACCTAAACACTAACGTTGGAAAAATGTGACTTTATAGAGAAATCATTAAAAAAACATCGGTAAATAACATTGTTTAACAGTTTTATGATGCCCCAAATGGGCAAAAAAGGAAGTTTTTACCCCAGTAAAATAAAAACAAATTAACTTCTTTCTTTGAAAACTTTTAATTATTTCTCAACAATGAACATCGCAATTCCAATATAAACAAGTAGAAATTTTGAATAATAGTTTATGATGCAATTTTTACAATTTTGGCAGTAACAGTGGGAATGAATCGCCGAGATCTTTCATTGCAAAAAATAAAAACTGGAGCCGTACTTTGTTAAACGTCCCTCTGGAAATGTAAATACGGAATCCTGATTTACCATTTTTTATCTATTGCGATCTATTTCTTATTCTAAAAAGATCCGTGATATAGTATTTCATTCTGGTGCGATTTTAAGCTCAGAAAAGTTCGAAAATTCGATTACAACATTTTTACAGACAATTAACCTGATATACAGATTGATTTTTTGACTGCTAAGAAATGGTGCTAATGCCTTCTGCCTCCTAGCATGCATTTAGTATGAAGCTAGTATAAAATGGAATGAAATATTTATTGTAAAGTACTGAAGACGCATTCAAGGTACTGAAAACAATATTATTTTAAAAATGTTATCAAATTGGGAAATTTTTTGCTATTAATTTCAAAACGTGAACTCTGACTCAGAAGTTTTCATGAAACGAACAGACCGATGACTGCAGAAAACAACTGATGTGCACAACAAACAAGTTCCCTAGAATTCGAGTAATCCATAAAAATTTTTGTTCGTCGAATGAAAAATTGTAGGCAGTTCTACTTTAAAAAACTAAACTTCTAAAAAAAAACTCAAGCAAAACTCCAGTTTGATTGACGTCAAAATGGTTTAAATGACTTTTAAAAGTTCCACTTTAAAAGTTTTGTTAGTATCTATAGGTCGTTTTTAAATCGATATTTTGCAGATCTTTTTGAAAATTATTCCACAAAATCACCGGAGTTTACGAAAAATGCCATTTTTTGAAGGTTATTCATTGCGTTTGTTGCGATTTTTGTTCCGAACCACTTCAGTGGGGGAGGAACTGCATGCTGAACTGAGTCTTTGTGTTCAGACAATTGTTGCCGATCAATATATTCACCGTACTGGGTGGTGAGAGCAACAATTAGAAAGCTTCTCAAGCGTAGAACCTCAATTTAAATTTTTATTTACAATTTTGCTCTATCCGATCATTTACGAAGGTTCAACGTTGTGTAAACTTTAGCCTAATTTCCGTTGTTTAGTTCACCTGTATCGTAATTCGAAATTTTTGCTTAAATTTTAATCAATTTATACTAAAAATATGATAAAATTTGTTATGATAGTTTCATTGGTTTGGCGTTTAAAGATAGAATTTTGGTGAATTGTTTGTTTGAAGCGCATTTTCGGCTACATTTTTAGCTAAATTTCTGACAAAATAGCCCTTTTTCCCGCAAAAATGGTATCGAATATGCTTATTCGGCCCACTTTTTCCAATTTTACCCGTAATGCAGACATAAAAACTGCTGTCACTGGCAAAAGTTACTCTGATATTGCCTTTGTTTCCCCACACCCGAAGAAAATTTTCTGGAAAAAAACATTTTAGCAACGTTTGACTAATTGAAACCGATCGTTATAAAAGAAATACATAATTTTTTTACAACAATGTGCCAAAAAAACGATCACTAAAAGTTTTAGAACAGCCACGCAGTAATAGCAAGGCCCGTTTTTGTCTCATGGTTGATTTTTGGAAAGAAGAGGTTCGGATAGATTTTTGGGACTGTCTTTTTCAACATATCTTTTTCAAGTTTTTCATCTCAATTACAAGCAAGTCTGTTTTAATTTAAAAACTCATATTGGAGCACAGAAAAGAACTTAGAAAACATCTTAGAGCTTAGAAACTTAACTTATGTTAATAACCTCAGAAAGAAAACAAACTTACCAGTTTTACAACGACAACTGCAGCTAAGATTTTAGAAAACGATTGTAAATCAGTTTAGATCTGTATGTTTGTCAAATATAGCAATTTATCTACTAATATTGAATGGGAAATGCAACTTTGTGAACGATCTCAAGTGAACTAAATTTTTGCATGTAATACTGAATTAACCCCCACTCATACGCCCCAAAATCGCATGGTTTTTGATACATTAACCTTTTAACAAATATACACTGTAAATGTTATATTTATATTTTAGACTGCATATACGACTGTTTTTTGTTAAAATCTTCACTCTTTTCTTCTCTTTTGAATCTCCTAAAATTATTTCTTACTATCTCAAATATCGTTTGAGCTTAAACAGCTTCAATCTCAAATTTGCCAAATGTCGTCCCGCCTCATCGGTGTTGTTGCGCTACAGTGTTCGTAATCCTGCTAACAGGTTATGGGCGCAGCCATCAGAACGTTGATACGCTAATAGAGGAGTTTTTGCCAAGATTGCAGTGTCGGTGTTGGCAGTTTTAGCTTTTCTAGATAAACGAGAGTTTTAACATATAAAAGTTGGGATTTCCCTCGTAAATAAAAGCTAAATTAAAATTTGTGAAAGAAAAGTTGAAGTTTAAACTTCATAATGAAACCATCAAACAATAGTTTGGAGTGGATGACGTTTAGTGGGTTGGCTGAGGACTACCCAACGTGGAGCACTCGTTTCTCTGCTTTTGCACAAACCAAGGGCCTCTGAGGAAACGCTCACAGACACAGTTGAGCTACCTGACAGGCCAGCACCACTGAGGGAAGATGCCAATGATGCTCAAACGCGAGAACACGAGACACACATTCAAGCTAGAGCTACAGCTGTACAAGAAGATGAGAGCCACAAAAATCAGATCTGGTGATAACTGGAGATGACACTAGACACCAGTAGCCTCATGCTCACTCTGCATGACTGTGTGAACAGCAAGGGTCTCGGAGATGGTCAGAAAGCGTGGCGAATTCTCCAGCAACGCTTCAGAAGCGACGAGACAACAATAGTCATAGGTCTGATGAGACAGTTTACCAAACTTCAACTTTAAGAAGACGAAGCCATCCACCAGTACTTCATCGGAGCGCAAGAACTTGTCGCTCACTTGCGTCATGCTGATGAGGAGTTCTCTGAGACAATGTTTAATGCAATGTTATTGAACGGCCTTCCACAACGATACAATCATTTTGTGGTGCAGGAGAGCTTCAATCCTGCAGAGAATTTGTGGAACTGAGGAAGCGTCTCACCAACTTCGAAGAGAGCCGCAGACAGAGAGATGATGTAGAGAAGGATCAGCACAATGCCATGTCAGCAAATAATAAGTCTCATCAGATTTGTATACGCTATTCATTCAAAACACTCCTAAGAAGACTTTTTCTAAGCCTTTAGTTCCAAAAGCCCTAGATTGTGTTTTATATGTAACAAACTTGGATGTTTAGCAGCTAGTTGCTACAAAAAGGACAACGCAAATTTTAGCATACGCAAGTCTAAAGGCCACCTGGAAAGTGCATGTAAACATCATCAAAAAATTCCTCATAAAGGATTAGCATCTAATTCAAGCGCTGACAGCTCATTTGAAGTTTCAAAAACTGATTTAGTAATAGATTCAAGCAGTACTGCTCTCATGATGATAGATAAAACTTGGTTTAAAAATTGTCAAAAACTAGAAACCACGGTTAACAATCCGGTTGGAGGGAAAACAAAAGTTGAAGGGATAGGAGATATAGATGTAGAAGCACAAGACAATAAAAGTGTGCTACATAAGTTGACTTTTGAAAAACTTCTGCATGTACCAGATTACAAAACAAATTTAATTTCGGTTTCAAGTTTAGTTCAGACGCAACACGAAATATTTCACGCAAAAGCTAAGTAAGTGCTAAAACTCAGAAGCAAACAAAGCTTGACTGATAAGAAGAGGCAAATTGTTCTTCTTACCATAGCGAAAAGAAAATAAGCACCACTTTTCAAACTTAAGTGGGGGCACTTGTCAAGCAAAAATTTGGCACAAAAGACTTGGACATTTGAACTTTAGAGATGTAGCAAGTACAACATAAGAAGCTTCCCAAGCTCCAGATTGTTGTGAAACTTGTGCTTTGGAAAAATTTTGAAAAAGCCTGTTCCAAAAGTGAGCGATATGAAAGCAACTCAAAAGCTAGAAAGAGTTTAATCTGACGTTATTGGATCAGTGAGTCTATCAAGTATAGGTGGCAACAGATATTCAATTAGTTTCATAGATTAATTAAGTGGCTACGCAGAAGTAAAATTTATGTCTTGCAAAACGCAAGCATTGCAAACTTTCGAAGACTATGTTGCACAAAATGGCCGACCAAAAATTTTACGAATGGATAATGGGACAGAATTCAAAAACAAAGCCTTTAAAAAATTTTGCATAAGCAAAGATATAGCTCTTATATTCACAGTTCTTGAAACAATCGAGCAAAATGGTTCTGCAGAACGTTTCAATAGAACAGTAGTAGAGGCTGCAAGATGCCTTCTAATAGAATCAAAATTGCCAAAAAGCTATTGGGTTCGAGCTGTAGATACTGCTTGGACTAGAAACTAGAAATTTAGTTGTCGGAGAAAAAAAATCCAAGTTCAGCATTCGAAAAAATAGTGGTAGAAAACCGAGAAACAACCATCCAAAAACATTTGTTTGTGCAGCCTAATCAAAAATCGTGATTCCAGTAAAAAATCGAAGTTTGATCCAAAAGCAACGAAGTGCCTGATCATTGGTTACTCTGATAACACAACAGCTCATTTGTTACAAAACATTAAAACGGGGCAAAGTTTCACTTCTAGAAACGTTAGGTTCAATGAAAAAATCTGAACCTAACGTCTATATCTTCGGTTTTCATAATGAAACCGAAGATATAGAAGACAGCTTTCTAGACTTAGACGAAGTAAGAGAAGAACTTCAGGATACAAGCACCTCAAGTGAGTAAAGTTCAGTGGTTGAATTAACTGAAACAAAGAGCGTCCAAGAAAGTGAAAACAATACAGAAACTGAAGTTGAACAAGAGACTAAACGAGAAAAATCAGGTCATAGCGTCAAACCAAAATCAAAAATTAAGGTACAGTTTAATCCAAAAGTCGCAGTGAAAAATATAGAAAGAAAGCCTTCAAAAATTCCAGTACCTGTCAACAACTCGCAACAGAAAAAAGTAAAACCACCCTCAAGACTGCAAATGATAGGTAAACTAGGTCAAATAACAATTCCTTCAGGAGACCTAAAGACTTTCCAACTTTGGTCAGAGTACAATGAAATGAAAAGATTGAGAAAGGAAGCAGCTCAAGATAGAAAACTTAAGCGAAGTGATAGATCTAGAGCACCTCCGGAACGCTCTGGTAAAAGCTACTCTCATGCTGTTTAAAACACATTAACAAAAAATTTCATCGAACCTAAATATTTCAAAAACGCTATTAATTCGGAACAAAAAGACAAATGGCTTAAAGCAATGAAAACAGAGATAGAAAATTTATATGAAACAGAATTTTGGGAATTTATTCCAAAAGAAAAAGGACAACATATTATTCCTGGCCGATGGGTTTACAAATTTAAACATGACTCAAACGGAAATATCGATAAGTTTAAAGCTCGTTTTGTAGCAAAAGGTTTTAAACAAATTGAGGGAATGGAATATTCTGATACTTTTGATCCCACAAGCAAACCTGAAACAGTTAAAATTCTACTAGCTTTATCAGCTATTGAAAGCTTCATTTTAAAAGAAATGGATATAAAAGCAGCTTATTTGCATCCGAAAATAGACAAAAAAGTCTATCTAGAGCAACCAAAAGATTTTGAAAAGTTAGACAGCAATGGCAACAAGTTTTTTTGGAAGCTTAAAAAACCAATATTTGGACTGAAGCAAGCAGCCAAAAATTGGTATCGGGAGCTTTCAAATTTTCTAATTCAGCAAGGTTTTGAGAGAAGTAAACAAGATTACTGCCTTTTTCTTAAAAAAAACAAAGCAGATGACAAACTGTATGTTCTAACCTGGTTTGATGACTTAGTCATAGCAAGAAATAGTCAAACAGAGATCAACAAATTGAAAAAATCATTAGAATCAAAGTTCAAACTGTACGACAGAGGAGACCTTGAATTGTTTCTTGGAATGTGAATTCTAAAAACAGAAAAAAGAATAACTTTAAATCAAGAAAAGTACACTCAAAACAATTTAGAACAGTTCAATATGCAAAACTGCAAACCAAGCAGAACACCGGCGGAAAATAACCTAATACTTGAAGTAGCTCAAGATGATTCAGTGAAAGTAGATTCACATGAGTTTAGAAGTCTACTAGGTTCATTACTTTACTTAGCTAGGCAAACTAGACCAGATATCATGTGGATCGCAAATGTCTTATCACACTTCATGAATGACCCAGCTGTTGTGCGTTTCGATGCTGGTAATTGTGTGTTGAAATACCTACGAAACACAATATCTCTTAGACTCGTTTTTCCATTTAACATCAACAACACTCTAGTTAGCGAAACAGATGCAGACTGGAGTGGGAACAAGAATGATAGAAGATCGACCACAGGATACTATTTCAAGCTGAGAGACAGTAGGGGATCTGTCAGTTGGCAAGTCAAGAAGCAACCGACAATATCACTCTCAGCATGTGAGGCAGAATAACAGGGTTTAGCTGCCGCGGTTCGAGAAGCCATCTTCTTGCGTGCTCTTCTTACAGAACTGGGGTACGCACAGTGTGAGCCCACCAACATAGGAGAGGACAACTAGAGTTGCATAAAGCTTGCAACTAACCCGGTGCTTCAAAAACGATCAAAGCACACCGACACAAAATATCATTTGATCCGCAAACGAGTTGATGACAACTCAATCAATTTGATCTAAACACCAGCAGATGAAATGGCAGCAGATCTCCTGACAAAAACTTAGTCACAGCAGAAAGTAGAACAATATTCAGAACAACTAATGGGCGGGTTCAGATTCTTACCTAGTGGCAACAATCTGAGTGGGGGTATTGGAGCATATAAAAAACTTAGAAAATATCTTAGAGGTTAGAAACTTAACTTATGTTATTAAACTCAGAAAGAAAACAAACTTACCAGATTTATAACGACAACTGCAGCTAAGATTTTAGAAAATGAATGTAAATCAGTTTAGATCTGTATTGTTGTCAAATATTGATATTTATCTATTAATATTGAATGGGAAATGCAACTTTGTGAACGATCTCAAGTGAACTAATTTTTTGCATGTAATAAAGAATTGACGGCCACTCATACGCCCCATAATCGCCTGATTTTTGATACATTAACCTTTTAACAAATGTGCTTTGTAAATGTCAAATTTAAATTTAGACTATATATACAACTGAGTTTTGTTAAAACTTTCAATTTTTCTTCTCTTTTGAATCTCCTAAAATTAATTCCTATTCTCTCAAATATCTTTTCAGCTTAAACAGCATCGATCTTAAATTTGCCAAAACTCGTCCCGCGTCATCGGGAATGTTGCGCTACAGTGTTTGTAATTCTGCAAACAACTCAATTAGTTGGAGGTCACAATTATGCTCAATTAAGGAACAAAAAAAAGAAACATTCTCCGGGTAATTTCGAGTAAATTTTTTTTTAATTAAGGCCTACACTAATTGTTTTTTTTTTAATTTTCTGATGAGTTTTTGATTTTTCCTGCTTTTTAGAGATTCTGTTGCAGTTTTACGAATGAGTGTAGTAATCAAATGTTTAATTCGTTACTGTGGGAGCAATTAAAGAAATGATCTTAATCTTTCAATTCGAACATAATGATTTTTGGTAAAATAACTCAAAGTGTGCAAAATAATCATTCATTTTTGATATATTGACATGTTGGTTAACTTTGCTATTTCGCTAAGATTTGAAAAAATATTTTTTGTTCTAGTGGGAAAGAAGCATGAGCAACACCAGTTTTAGTCTAGTTGCGGTACTTTTTTGTTCATAAATTTTCCGGATTGTAATGTCACACTGAGTTTTTTTAAAATTACTTTTTGTATTTTTTGTAAGTTTAGTTTGATTGATTTCAATCCAAACCACAGTTATTGGCAGATCAATTTTATGTGCAAACGAAAGCCAATGAACAAACATTTCAATTTCATCGGAAAGCACTCTGTTTCGAGGCTTCAACACAGTTTGCGTAAAAGTCTTTGAGAAATTGTGAGGTCTGCCTGTTTTGGTCGTTAACTTGTATTCTTTTCACTTAGTTTCACCAAAGACGCACCCAATTAGCTTAGCCGCAACAAGGTAAGCTAATTACCATTTGTTTTGAAATCTTACAGTTGTTACGTCTTGTTTTTAAAAAAGGATTCGGCCAACTTTTAGCGTACTCTTAGCAAAAGAAAGAGGTAACGTTCTTTTTCAAATGGAATGTAATGCGGTAATATTAGTGTTTTATTTTTAAAATAATGGTTTTCTATTCCATTTCTGAGGTTCATCATCATTAATGACGACAACTTAATGACAAGTCACATATCACAGTAATGGCGTTGAAATAGAGAACAATTGATTACATTCAGTTTTTTTGGTGAATGGATTATGTTTTTATGGGCTTTGATACTGTTTCCTCGCAACATTGAAATGAATTTTTGAATTTTGCCTGTATTGATTTTTTGTGTTCGTATGAAGTTCTGAATACTGACAGGTTTCAATAATTTTGTTTGAAGGTATCAGTGAAGCCATTAAATCAGTGATAGCTAACGGCTTTGATGTTTTTGAAATTAATTGTTCTCAAAAATTGCTAAGTTTGCACTTTTGTTTTCTATCTACTTATTCATTATTCTCAATGAAGACAGGTCACATTACTTTGGTTTAGTTTAATTTTTATGTGATGCTATTTTGACTTTTTCTTCAAAGTTTTTCTTAGGAAAAAAACAGACAATGGGTTTCCGTCGTAATTAATGCCTGTTTTTTTCTATTTTGTTGGTTTTCTTGTCTCTTACTCTCCTGAAGGATAGGAGTTATCTGCCCTACAAAGTGTTATTGTTTAATTTATATAGTGGTCAGAGCTTAAAGTGTTTATTTATATGGATACGCCAATTATTTTCGAAGTATAAGTGATTTTGTGAAAGTTTTCTGTCTAATCTTCATTTGGTGGAAAATTTGGTCAAAAAAGTGTTTGCGCGGGGTCAGAACATTATGTGCAAACGCACATTACCGAGCCTCCTTCTTTTTTTGTAAATCAATTAATATGTTTTTCCATCTGAGATCGTTCAACACTCAGGAAAAAGTTGTTTGAACAATCATACAAAATTAACTTTTGGAGGTTGAGATCATTTTTAATCATTCATTAATTTTCTGAGAACATCAAGATGAAATATTTAGTGTTTTAGAAATATTCAACAAATTTTGCCTATATCGGCCGTCTATTCTAGTGACAACTCTTGAAAGTGTTCTAAACACAACGCAGCTTTGACAAGAGCGCCAAAGTGGGAGGCTGTATAATAGCATACAGAAATATTCCCCCAGAGCTGTAATACCTATGATCAAAAAAGACATAAAACAACTTAAGCACTAAATCGGACATGATTTGATCTAATAGATAATTGCCGTGAATTAGCTTATTTGAGTGCCGATATTCTCTCTAAATTTCGTTTTGAAAACAATTCTGGCCATAGTATAAACCCCGCGTCTTTGTGATTTGAACATGTTTTCAATTTAGGAGCTGTAAACGGCGGAGTCTTATCACAACCAAGGCTTCAGGAGGCAAAATTTGAAGCAACTTTCAAACTGCTGTATTTGCGGGTGAATTACGATTTCGAACCCAATTTTTCTCGTCTTGACCGGCAAAACAAACTCCCAAAATTACCCGACTTCTGCAGAGCAGAGCTTAACTTTCTCCAATATTTGGCTGTGAGAATTTTGGTTGATGAAGGGAGTGAAAGTGAACACAATAAAGGAACTGAACAACTATTTTATTCTGGGAGTTTATTAATTTTCCAGCCATTGGCTCCAACCTGTGATTACTATTCCGCCATTCCTATCCAAAATTGGGATTAATCTGGACCAAATTTACACCCAACTTATAAATACTGTGTTGAAGTGAGAGACAACTATTGGTTGTTATTATTTTTATTATTACTAACTGAGACCAGTCCAAATCAGCTCCTTCAGTTTAGTGGGACTAGTTATAAGCTGTCATTTTGATCAAAAACTGTTTCAAATAGTAACCGGCTAGTTCAAATCTAACAAACATTTCATTTACAGACATTGAGTAATTAGTTCCGTTTGAAGTCTATTAGTTTTAAACTTTCTCTCAGTTATTTCGCTATTATTTTCATCTATTTATTATGTCCTGGAGCGGAATGTAAAATATCATGTGAGTATTTCAATTTTGTTCGATTTCAACCTGCTCGAGAGTTTCGTGTGGACATATTACATAAATTATCCTAAATTAGCCAAAGTGCTGAATTTTCGAAAGAGATAAAAGCAAAAGGATTGAGCTGAAGTAGCCAGTGTTTTGCAGAAGAATAACCAAAAATAAGCGCCTAATCAAGTTTAAGTCCGTTGGATAATGAATCGTAAATGGTTTGGAATTTCCCTTGTGAAGAAGATACGCAGATAACTTGTTGAAGTTTTGCCAGTATTTTTCTAAGCAATTTAAGAAGCTTCAAAAAGTCAAGTTAATGAGCGTATTTCGATATTTCTGTGCGGGGGGGGGGGGGTTACCAACAGTTGTGGGGGGGGGGGGGGGGGGGGGGTGGCGGGTTACCAGAAAAAACTGTGCGGTGTTCCTCCTTCAGTTTATATTGAATGTGTGGTGATGTGGTGCTGTGGCTGGAAGTCATAGAACCAGGCTAATTAGTTTGCTTCACTGACGCCAGTGTTGGTGGTGTTTCAAAAAAGACCCTAGCAATCGGTACGCCTGGGTGCCCTTTACCCACTGTTGTTCCTTGACCACAGTTCAGATGCTTTGTGAGATTTGCGTTACAAATCTTCTTTTGTTACCGGGAAAAAGTCATCAATTTCCTAACCATTGAATTGCATCTATAAAATCAACATTATGACTCAAAGAGTGTTTGAAAGTTATAGTTTTAATGCACGTGCCTCTTAGCACAAATTCAGTTCGTACCCATAACTTTTCAAGCACTTAAGAAGCAACGAAATTTTCATGAGGGAAATTGAGGAACAATTAAAGCGCTCTCTCAAAACTGCTTTTGGCCAAATCTGATGTTTTGACAGTTTTCATGTAGAGTGTCCAAAACTTATTCTAAAAAACAAGACTAAATATTAAACTAAAATTAGCAAAAAGTTTAAACATTTAAACATCAATAGCAACTCAAAAAAAGTCAACATCTAGCGGCCGAAACTGGTTCAACAAAATTGAAACCCTATGAGTCAATTTCCACCACTGGTGTGCTTTGGGAAAAATGCAAATCTTTGCAATAAATCCGTTCTACTTGGACCGTGCTCAAACATTGGAAGTTGAAACACTTAACTTTTTATAAATGTTTTTCAATCGATAGAATCTCAAGCCACTAAAAATTCCGTATAAAATTTCGCTAAAAAGTTTGCTTAGAAGTTTGCTTTCCTAGAAAAATATTTTGAAGTTTTGTTTCTTACAAAAATAAATGTGTTGATTCTCGAATAGCACGACAATCAAACTCATCCTTGGTAAAAATTTGTCCCATTTTAATGACATTAAAAGAAACAAAATAAAATTTGAACTGTTACCAAAATGATTAGAATAGCCGCGTACTGCATATTTTTATGAGAAGTGAATAGTATTTATTTGATTTGGTAAATTCTTTCCTCTAAGAGAAAAGATACGAATCTTCTTCCAAAAAGAATATTAATAATAATGAACGTTTTTCTAGACAAGCCAAAACCAAAAAATTCTTTTTGTGTTAGACTCAATTTACACTGAGGATACTTCTTACAAAGTTTGGTTCGATTGCAACAACTAAAGTCTGAAATAGACGCCCGCAAATTTGATTATAGTACGAAAATATTTTGAACGCACGAATATCTGATCATGAGCGAAGACAAATCTGCGAAGACATGATTGTCTAGCGAACTCACGAAGGTATGGACATGAATGCACGAATAGTATGATGATCGCAACAAAGTCTGGATATGAACGCGCTCTAAACAATTTTTTTCAGTTTTCGTCTCTTACATAAAATTATACGTCGATTCTCGAATAGCACAACAATCAAACTTATCCTTGGCAAAAATGTGTCTCATGTTAGTCACATTAGACAAAACAAGATCAATGTTTAAATTTTAGTAGAATGACTAAAATAGGCACTAAAAAGCATCCGACTACAAAAATTAATGCAGAGTGAATAGCTTTTATTTGGTTTATTAAGTTAATTCTTAAGTTTTTTAGAGAAATGATACCAAAATTCCATTCCAGGTTCCATAGTGTTAGCTAACATTGTATTGCTTGTTGGTTTTGTTGCGCTAAAAAACCAGAGAAAAAAATACAAAATATTTGCAATTGACACATAAATTGATTTGATTTACTGTTGTGAAGTTTTGGTTGGTTAGCAGTTTAATATGCATTGCGCCTGCAAAAGTAGTATGATCCCTTATTGCATCTTTACCATAGATTATTGGGGTAATTATAATGAGAAATATCAATACAACAAACGTAAAATATTGAATACAAATATATCAAATGTTTTGATTTGTCAATTGTGCTTCACATTTAATGCTGTTATTTACGTTGAAAAAATAGATTGTTCATTTCCTCAAAAACTAGCACAATAAGAGCCATTAAAGATTTGTTTCGATTATGTTGTTAATTTTATTGGATTACGTGATTGATTTTGACAGTTTAGCTTATTTGGAAGACTATACTCCCTATTAAACAAAAAAGTAGCCAAAAAAATTTAGATTACACTCAAATTAAAATTTAACTTAGGTCTCAGCCAATTATTTACAAAATCCAACAAATGTTGACTTCATTTCACTGTTCAAGATTTTGCTAACGGCTCTTCCATAGCCGCGACTCTAATGAAACAATTGATCTCATTAGATTCTCGTCAAAAAATGAGTTACCGCATTATATGCAGAATACAAGAAAATAAGGGATACAAAAAAATAAAGATGTAGACAACCAAAAATTGAAAATTAAAATATGTTGCAAAGAATCTGTTATCTTTTATATACTCGGCTGTTTTCAGTCGATTCTGTAAAAATTTGTGCTCCAAAATCTTAAGTGTCTCTTTATAATAATATTTTTCTCCGGACAATAATTTTTCTAACAATATATCAAGCAAAAACACTCCGATGAGCTCAAAAGCAGCAAAAATAGCAAAAAAAAATTCAAGCAAGCTGCTATTTGAATTAGTTTAAACATTTTTTTAGGCAAAAACAAATCAAATTGAGAAACATTCGAATCGAAAGACCACATGATCAGTATTCACCAATAAATAACAAAAACTGCCCAAAAATTTTAGAAAAATTTATACTGAACAATATTAACCAACCGTTAAAGGAAGCGTCTCTTCAAGAACATATGTGAAGATTGCATTAATAAAACTAAATTGTTTTATAAAAGCTCAAACAAATGTTTGCAGGCCTACTATTAATTGTTGTTATATGCAAACACTAGCAGCAATTGAGACAGAAAACTTAGAGTAAGAACGAAAAAAATGTAGTTAAGAACTTAATAACTTGCTCTTTAGCTAGAATTTTTGCACATCTACATTTTGTAAAAACGGCATAAAGCGGCTATCTTTTCTTCTCTCAGATCTTCAATTGTGTTCATCAACAATTGATGAAAAACATTTTAACGTGCTTCATTTTTGTGAAAAGAGAAGTGACCGATTAGAGAAATATATATACTCCAGAATTGCACGGAAGTAAAAACATGACTGAAGAATCAACTAATTAATCAGCACACAAAGTAAAATTAACGTGTACTGATCAAGTTGAAACCAAAAAGAAGAAAAAGGTAAGATCGAAAACATACAACCTGATAACCTTTGTTAGGAAAATTTCAAAAAGTTTGCTTCTCCGAAAAAGTTGCAATAAAGGCAATTTGTGACAAAAACTAATTTTTGTTTTTACAATTGGATAATAATGGCGCAACAAAAATCCATTATAAACGAACATAGGAGTTTAGAACCAGATGTTAAAAATCTTGTATTACGGTTTTCGATTTCTCTGCAAATTGCTTGTCAATTGTCTGCCAAAAACTTTGTGCTACCGTGATTGCGCAACAACTGTCGAGTGATCACACAAAAGACCAATTTTTTTGCAAAATTGAACATAGAATTTTTGTTGTTTTAGAAAAAACTGGCCCATCAAATATTCGAGTGTCTTTTGAAATCAAAGACAATAGTATAGTCCTAAAGTCACAAACATAGGTTAAGATTACTCCATAAAATCTAATATATGTTCAAAATTGTCAAATTTGCGTGCATACAAACAATTGTTTGTGAGAAAAAATCTTTGACGTAAAAGTGAAAGTCTAGAATTAAAAAACCTATTTGTAGAACAAAAAGTTATTGATAATTTCTGCCGGTTATCAACTCTTTTTCACAATGAACTCTTACGCTCCCTTCAGAAATCGGCTTGAATATAATCACACTCTATCTTTTCTCTTTTTGTCATTTTCCTCTATCTCCTGTCAATTTTTTAAAAAATTTTGTTGAGGAAAAATCGTTTTGAACGTCCGGCATTCGCTTTAACAACCATAGAAACATAACCTATTTAAAAACTAGATTGCTCCTCTTTGATTCACAAAACGTTTTTAAAACATAAAGCTTAAATTTTTAAATCATAATTCTTTGCGCTCGCTAAAATTTAACACAGATAAATACAGCTATTGTCAACATAGACATTGTTCTTCTTCGAAGTTTCTACTTCATTTTCTAAAGTTTTTTGTTACCAAAGCAATATGTTGCTCAATGGGTTTTTAGAAATGAGGATGTTGAGTAAAATAAACGTGAAGTCAGTAAAAGAAGCCTGATTTCAATGAAAAGCATTATTTCTCCATTTAATCTGTCGCGACACTTCGGCAGCTGGGGACTGTTGTGCTATGAATAAATATTACAGAAATTGAAAAGAAACTGTTTGTGAAAATGCATATGAATATGAAGTGCATTCATTCAAACATCTCTGTGAACTAAAAAATACCCTAACACAAATATTAACAAAACATTTTGAAAAGAATTTTATTAATGTCCACGAAACCAGGTGGAGCAAAGCCCTTATTAGCAAGAGGAACTTCGTCAAAACTTATTCTCGAAAAGAGCCAATTTCTCATTAGTCATGTCTTAGGTTGGTGCACAAGAAACAAAATATCAGCTTTTCGAAGACCCATCTTTTCCCTCCATTTTTGCATTTTCAACGCCAAAAATCAAGTTTTTTCTAGAATGACCTCAAAGCGAAACAGTTGGGGTCCAATTTTTTTTACTTACTAGAAAGTTATTTCGATATTACGGATTTTTTTCAAAAAATGGGTTCATCGAAAAAAAAAACTAGTTATTTTGTTTTTTTTAATGTGGAGCTAGTTAACCACACTTGAGATTCATTTACTAGTTTACACGTCATAGTTGTTTGAATGGCTTGTGCTTGTTTTCAAAAATTAGATTTTGTATATTTTCTAGATCGCTTTCAGAAACATGAAGACAAATTGAAGACAAATGGCAACAGAATAATTATCCACACATATTAAAGATGTTGCAAACTTAATATTTACGTTCTTTTTTATATTTCTGTCTCATTGAAATTTGTCTTCATTATGTGTGCAGAATTTTTGTCCCGACCCACTTAAGTGGGGGAGGAACTATATACTCAAATGGTGTTTTTTTGTTCAGTCAATTTTGGCCGATCAATATTTTCATCACAGAGGTTTGTGAGCAGTAAGTATCATTAGAAGGCTCATCCAGCATAGAATATAAAAATTGAAAAATTTCTTAAATTTTGTATGTTCCACAGAGTTATCGAGGTTAAACTTTCCCGAACATTTGACTGATTTTCGCAGCTTTTGTTCACATTTTCCGTATTTGAAATCAATTTTTTGTCGAATTTGCTGCAAAATATGTTAAAACTGGTAAAAAATAGTGTTGTGGGTTGCACATCTAAAATTTGAAAAGTGTTGTTGAACGGTTCGATCCAATTTTCCGGCTTAAACTTTTTCATCAAAACGACATGAAACTTGCTTCTTTAGTTCATTTTGTTTGATTTTGCGAGGTCAACACAGCTGGAAACTGCTGACACAACCTTTGATAATTCCATAAGAAAGCTAGTTGTACCTCTGCATCCGCTAAATGTGTTCTTGAAAAAAGTTCTGCTGCATTTTGCTGATTTAATTCAATAATTATGCAAAATGCATCTTTTATTTTTGTTTTATAGCATTTTTTTGTCAAATAACCTCATATCCATAAAAATTAAGGAAATTTTGTGATCACTATTGACGAAAAAAATTAGTAGCTCTAGTATGTGGTCTAGTTTTGGTCCAATCAATGATTTTACAGTCAAAAAGAAATTAGCGTTGTAATCAATTGTGGTCTTTTCTTTTTTCTTTTTTCTGGTATTTTCTGCTTTTTTATAATACAGAAAAGTTAAGTAAAGAAAAGGACAAGTACAAAAAAACAATTAAATAAATCTTTAATATTAATTTCCTACAAATGCACTTCCTGGGGAGTTTCAACAAAACCTGTCAAGTTAATTCAGTCGAAAATTTCTGGTCGTTCTGACTTTGAAAAATACTTGTTATCAAAAAAACAAATAAAGAGCTCTGCAATTTTTTTCTCTTTTTTAGGTTAACTTGTAGCTTAAGCTCAAACAAACAGGTTGCAACATCTTTCTAATGGACTAAAATTTAACAATCATTGCGACTTAACCATTAAAGTAATGATTTTTCTGCTTTTATACAACGAGTTCTCACAAAACTTCTAGTATTTCGGACATTTTCCAATTTTTTGTGTTTTTTTGTCTTGTCATATTTTTGACAGCTCAGATATTACATTAATCAATTTTGTGGAGAATAAACATTTTCATTTATCAATTTTTCAGTAAACAGTTCATGGCTTTGACTGCTTCGACGCCGTCTTCTAGAAGAAAATAAAGGAGTTTTTCCAGTTTTTACTGTTTTTCTCTTTGTAGTAATGTGATAAATTTGGGATGATAGCAGCGAGTTTGCCATTTATATATTTGAATATATATATATATATATATATATATATATATATATTTGTATTCATATATATATAAATAAAAATTCAACTATATATATATATATATATATATATATATATATATATATAGTCATGTTTTCTATTTGCTCTTTGCTATTCTTCGTGAATTTTTTTCACCTATTCTCACTAATTACAGGTTGCATAGCGGAAAGCTGGTATTGAGGAACTTCCTGAAATTGAACATCTTTTTTGAGTTCTTCGTTTACTGTTTTAACTGCTTCAACGTCTTCAATTTTCCGCAAAATGTTAAATTATTTTTTTATTTCGTCGTTATTTGAAGTTCCCTTTAAAATCATATGGCAAATTCTGGGCAATTACAGGTTTTAGCGGCTTCCTGTGGACAAACAAAGGAACCTATTTACTGATTTCAGATAATAACTAAAATTTTTCGCGCTTTGAAATCGAATATTTTAATAAATATATATAGACGTATTCATTAGTTTCGCTTTTGCTGTTCTTTGCTCTCTAATTGTTACACAGTCTCATTGATTACAGGTCGCATATCAAATTTTTGTTGTTGTGTAATCATACAATGGAACTTATCGAATCTTTTTTTTGTTTATTGATTATTGTGTTTACGGTTTCGCTACCAGTTCTTTGCAAAACATTAAATTATTTTTGAATTTTTGTCTATATATTGTCTTTTTCTTGACGTATTAGTTATTCAGAAAAATTGAAGATCTCAATTTTTTTTAGATATAGTGGGGTACATTCAATTTTTTCCCTTGAAATCTAACGTTTTTTATGATTTTGACATTAATTGTTTTTGAAAAATACAAGTGTAATTCTTACATTTTCCTTTTTGTTTTTTTTACTACTTGTTACATAGTCTCATTTTGAGAGGTTACATATCTCCTTATGATGTTCAAAGAAGGCGCAATTGTTTATTTTATGTTTCTTAAGGAATGAATTATGGTTTTAACGGCTTCGACGCCGTTTTCTTGCAAAATTTAATGGAATTTCCTTTTTTTCTTCTAAGTTTGTGGTTTTTTATGGACCTACGACATATCAGGGAACATGACAGGTCTCAACTTTTTCATAATGAGGTATGAATGAACAGAAACTCATATAAAAAATTCAGACGACATCCATTTATTTTATTTATTTGAAATTATTTGTTTTCAAATAAACATAAACGTGTTGTATGTAACTCTGCCGTTTTTGTTCTTTTTTTATCTACTTGCTACCGAGTCTTATCAAAGACTGGTCCCATCTTATTTGTGTAAAGTACAATTTCACCTGCGTAGTTTTGATTTATATGACGCCATTTTGACTTTGTACTTATGTAATTTTTTTTTAGAAAATAGGCACTGAGTTTTGGATGTAATTGTTTGTTAGGTTCAATTGATTTTTTGTTTGTCCTGTCCCATAGTCCCAATAATGGTAGGTCTCATCAGCCCACTAAAGTGGCCTTCTTTTTTTTTAACATGCCAATCATTTTTGAACAAAAGGTGAATTTTTGAAACTTCTCTATCTCTTCTTCATATGGTAGACAATTAAGCCAAAATTGCGGATAAGCGGCGTCGGAACGTTATGTGCCAAGGCACATTACTGGGCCTCCTTGTCATTTTTCTAGGGGAGTTTGCTTGATGAGAACTTAGAAAGAATGAAAGAAGAAGTACAACTTCTTTCTTGATGCCCTAAATTGATATATCTGATGCTTTTTTATCTTTGTTGATGCCTTTTATGTTTTTGCATATTTAGTACTTATCGAGTTTTCTTATAGGATAGTATAGGTTTTCAGGCCCGAATGCGTTTTTGTAGACTCTGAATGACTATTGTTTGGTGCTTTCTTTAATGACTTTTTGTTTCCTTTGGATGCTTTTCGGGTGTTAATCTTGCAAGGCTCTTGCAAGACAGATGATAATCTTGCAAAAGCTGGCAATAAATTCTTGCAAGATTAACATCTGGAACCTATCTTGCGTCTACTTAGAATGTAAAAAATGTTAACATAGAGCGAGTCTTTGTTGCTTCCCCAAAAACGTATCATTCAGTTTTTTTCTGTTTTCTCTTTCTTTCGTTTTGTAAATCTGTTTGTCCTTTAAATTATTTACTGTGTGCGATAGAAAGATAGATCAGAGAGAGTGAATTGGTGGTGAGAACAGCTCTAATCTTTGCTCTCTCCGTGGCCGCATTAGAGACATAATAGCCGGAATTAGCCCGGATTATCCTTTCTCTCCAACCACACAAAGAGCACTGCACTGGTTTTACTCAAAAATAGAGACCACTTTTAAACAAAATACCCCCACCCTTTGCGCTCCCCCTTGCGACCCTAACCCGCTTGGTACTTGATTATTACCCCCCTCCAGCTCCCCTCCTCCTCCTCCTCCCCTGCCCAATTCACACAGACTGCGATTCCCAATGTTACCCCCCTCACCCCCCCCCCCCCCCCCTCGTTTTTCCTTTCTGCACAATTAGACTATATTACAAGCACTAGCTCTCATTTCTGGTTTAATTTTTGGCCAGTAAGTGCAGATATTATTAGCTTTGTAATTCCATTTAGCAGCAACAAGACACGTCTGTTAAAACACAAGAGAGTAAAATAACACAAAAGGCATTTTTCCACCGATGGTTCATTTTACAAATAACTGCCTGGCTATATGGAAAGCGGCGTCGACCCGCTCACCGCTTAGGGATTTTAGTTAAGTCGACTCAACAAAAGAAAGTTAGAGGCCGGATATTTTAGCCAGAAATGAGGCAATAACAATAAAGGGGGCTGGGTAACCCTGCAAATAACACACACTAAGTCTCAACAAGCATTAAACTGAAAAAGAATTCAAAATCTGTGGAAATTATTTTGAATGGTAAAAAAGTTGGAAGCAAAAAAATCTGAATTTTCTGAAGTGTACGGAATGCTTATTAGTGGAAATATTATCAAGTTATAACTAAAAAGTAAAGAAGTAAAGTCTGTTGTACTAACTAACGCGACCACCCATTACTAACTAGAGCCACCACAATTTCTTTAACCTTTTTTCAGCATTTTACTTTTTTTTTACTCAAGCTACTTTTATTTTATTCTTTCTCATTCACTGGTTTGAAATCTCCTTTTAGCCGGGCTTTCCTTAAGGTTCGTTCATTCTCTTTTTCCTTGGCTTAATCGCCAGAAAATCCAGTCAGATTAAACGGCCCTTGACGCTGATTACAGATGGGAATTTATAACTACTGCTAGTTATAACTAGTGATGTTGCCTTTCGTACATTCTCACAGTTGTCCATAACCAGTACCTTACTATCGTACCATAGATACGACTATCCACCTAACTAAATAACTAACTAGTTAGTTAAACCCTTGGTATTATAACACATGCATAACTAACTCCCAGTAACCAGCCAAATACTAACCAATTCTGCCTAACTAACTCTTAAATCCCTTCTTTCCAGCTTTTATATCATCCCTTTTCTCAATTTTTTCACCCGTTACTTTTTCCCAACAGTTTAGTTCTCCTCATTCAGCTTATAGCCACTACCTTGATTGAGCTTGACTAGCTGGCCAATATTTCATCAGTAGTGGCTTTATAACTTACCTTATTTACTACCCCTATATCCGTCCAACTTTTTTGTTCCTTCAAAACTCAGCTTCGCATTTGCAACTTGTGGCTTTAAGAGCCCTAAAATTAGACTTGGTTGCATAAATTATATCACCACCCAGTTTATTGTATTCCACAGTACTTTATTGCAACTTGCAGCAGTTGCAACCAATTGCAAAAAATCGAACTTTCCAGTCATAAATTTGACGACCAATTTCGCAGTGATTTATACTTGACAATTTTCGACCGCAGACAATTTGTAATCGCAATATTTACACTATATAAGGGTATTTTTTTATTTTACCGAATATTGCCAGGCAAAAAAATTGAATAAAAGCCAAACCGCAGTTTAAAATCTTCAAAATCAAATGATTTTATTAAATGTATGAAAAGATTAATTAAACAGACGAATTGATTGTCCCTGTTTTATTATACAGCCTCAAAATAGCCTCCTCATCTTTTTTTTGTTCAGCATTAAAGCAAAAAGTGACTCTTTCTGTTAGTAACTAAATAGATTTAAAGCGAGAGATTATTAACCAATCAGAATCGAGTATTTAAATACGCATAGAAATCGTTCTAATTTACGTACAAAGCTCGGAAAAAGTGCAATTAACATAATTTCAAGTAAATCTAATCATAAGACCTATCAAATAAGACATGATTCGGCTCAATATTTTTCGGCTTTTTGAATTCATTGGTACAAAATGGTGACTGGCATTGAACTAATGCGTTATTAGACAAAATACCGGCCAAATGAGCATCAAAAATTGCCGTCTAAAAAACCACTTGTTGCTATGATCGTCGTAATCTTAATACGTTAATGATGCTTATACGTTATTGGATTGTACTTTGCTTTGCTTTATATATCATTCGAATCAGTTAAATTGAGCATCCGAAAGAGTGTTTTATCACCTTTATTTTGATGCCGCTCCCGGCTTGTTGAATGAAGTTCGTTAGGGCAAAATAATTACGATATGAAGCGCAAAACGAATTGACATGTCCTGTCAGAAGCTAAGTTTGTGCTCGGAGGCATCACCTCGAAACGTGTGGGAAGAAATTTACATTTGGCACCGCCATTTCTTGTATTTAATTACATCACAAACGCAATGTTGCAACATCCAGAAGTTATGCAGCAAAAATTAGACATGGGCAAACGAGAGCTGCGTTCTTGCCGTGCATGTCCCAGGATCTGCGACGTGAACAGATTGAAGGACAAACGATGAGTTTGCAATACTGGACGTAATCCAATTAGCCGCGCCATGTGTGCAAGAAAGAGAGTCGAAGTGTGACCTGGATGAAGGATTCCATTTTTTCAAGGAAATCATTGAGATCAACCCGAAGAACTGTGGAGTCTGGTTCCACAAACAGCAAATTATTCAAATGAGTGATAGCGGAAGTAGGAACAGTCTCAAACACTGCTATTAAGCAAACTCCGCTGTATCAAAAACTGTAAGAACAAAACAACTATTTTTGTGGCAGTAAATTAAAGTAAATATTGATTTAGACGGCAAGAGACCCAACCCGATAATTCAGGGGTATTAATATCAAACAATTACTGTGAAAAATATTCGTAACCGGTAACCATTAACCTCACAAATATAATTTTTGAGACGCAAAAACATCGATTTTGAAAATTTTTGGTCGAATTGTCGAAAACTTGTAAAAAAAGATCAAGTCGTTCCGTATATCAAAAAATTACCTCAGATAAAGAGAAAAATGTGAGAACATAATGCTAAATTGTTCAAATTTGAAAATTTTTGGTCAATTTTGAGGCAAAAAAAAAAAATTAGAAAATCAATACCGAATATTGATAAACCGTATTTTTGTCCAGTTCACTGGATTACCGTTCCGTAATCAAGAATTTGCAGAAAAAATTGACCAAAACTTGAAAAATTTGGACAAAAGCATAAATTTTTGACAAATTCGTCAAAATTTTAGTTTTTCAAGTAGAAGGTTCGCTAATTGAGTGAAACTCAATACACACAGAAAACTTGTGGAAAAAAATCCACAACCTCCGGCCTAAAAAAAAAAAAAAAAAAAAAAAACTTTCCAATTCAAAGAAATTTTTCTCGTCGCCCTTTTATGCAACGTTTCGTACGCGTCCTTTTTGTTCTTTCACTCGTCAATTGTCCGTGTTCCACTTTTTTTTTCAATAACGTCGCTCTCCCAAAACGTCGCTTTTCGTTTTCTTCGCTATTTTTTCCGATTTTCTATGTAGTATGTCATATGTGATGAAGTATATTGTTGTTTTTGCTGTAGTATGTTGAGTATGCTAGTATGCTGGTTTGTTGTTTAGGTCCTATAGCTTTCTAGGGTGTGACTTAAGTTTATTCTCGAGTTACGGCTGGATTGTCCTTTGACTTTTCAACTTTACTAATTTACTAGCCTTCCTGTTGTAGTACATTAATTTTTGATGCTGTATGTTTGCGTGTAACCGTATGCTTGTTAGTTGGTTTGGTATTTTGACTTCTAGGGTGTGACTTAAGTTTATTCTGGAGTTACGGCTAGATAGTTTCTTCACTCTTCCAGCTTTCATAGACTACAAAAGCGCTGCATATTACTTAACTTTTGCTGTAGTTTGTTTAATATTGTTGGTATGCTGATCGGTTGTTTAGGTTTGAATACTGCTAGGGTGTGACTTAAGTTTATTCTAGAGTTACGGCTAGTAAATTTCTTGCTCTTTTCATCCATTTAGTATACTACAGCTTTGCCGTAAATTAGTTCGTTATTTGTATATATTAAGCCCCATAATGACTTGTTCTAGTTTGTCTCTTGCAGTAGCATCTCTCCTCCTTCCTAGGGTGTGACTTAAGTTTGTTCTGGAGTTACGGCTAGTTTGTGTGGTTGAGTTTGTGGCTGTGGTCTGCTAGCATAGTGGTTCCCGACCTCCCCGCTCGCTGCGTAATCGTCCCCCGCCCGTTCCGACCCGCCTTTCCGTTTCGTTGCGTACTACTCGCTCAACGCCTCCGTTCTGTCCGTCTCGTTTCCCGTTTCTTCGTGCGTCGCTCGTTCAGCGTTTCCGTCCCGTCCGTTGCGTCGCCCGTTTACTACCCGCGTTTTCGCCAGTTCCGTTCCGTTCCCTGTTGCGTTGCCCGCCGTTCGCCCGTCCTTCCCGCCCCGTCCGCTTTGTTTCCCGTTTCGTCGTGCTTCGTCCACCCAGTCCTCTTTACCCGGTTGCCTGTGTTCCTGTTTAGTCTCACGTTGCTTTCAAGCACGTTAGACGCACTCTATAATTTCTTACTCACTTTCGCCGAGTAATTCATTACTCGGTAACTTCTTTTCTGCTCTTCGACGTCTTGATTATCAAGTCGTCGTCATTTGGGTTCGGTATAACCCGCATTCCACGTGGTTGGTTGATGGTTACTCTACCTTGATAAACTAGCCATTTCAATATCATGGCCGAACAACAGCATAAATTGAAAAAGCTCTTTAATGCAAGATCTAATTTAGAATCTGAGTTATATAACATCCACAAGGACATCACAGATGCCATAGATCGTCAAGACAGGAGGGTTAAGGTTGAACGCTTGGTTTCTAAGTTAAAGGATGTCTTCAGTAAACTGGTGCATAAGAATGAAGAACTATTTGACTTAGCCAGTAAAGCGGAGAACCCAGATTCAATTTACCCTGTCCTTGAGCAATGGTTGGATGATGTAACCAAGAACAACGATAAATTCTTGCTTGCGGCTAGAAGCTATATTGACTCAGTTGCTGACCGAGACACCGTATGTGAGGGCGCTAATCTTCAAGGCCAATCTAAGAGAAGTTCACGCCGAACAACATCATCAATGTCTAGCCAGCGTAAACATGAATTTCTCATGGCAAAACTAAAACGCGAAGAGGCCGAGAAACAAGAACAAGCTGCCATGCGCCTCGCTAAACAAAAACACGAAATTGCCATGAGAAAAAAGGAGCTTGAAATACAAATGGAACAGATGGCACTTGAAGAATTGGAGGAAGACCACCGCCAGCGTGTTGCAGCAGCTAAATTAGATGAGGCTGATTTAATGGATAACCATTCATTGTTTAGTCACCACTCAAGTGAACTGAATTTGTTTAAAGATAGGGGATCAGATAGAAGTCAGGGACTTGTTCAGGATTGGGTAAATTCGTTTCCAGCAGGTAATTCAAGTGAGTTAAACTTTTCTCGTCCTGGTTCAGCAACCGCCGACCCTCCTGTTAAAGATACTTCCCCTAGTAATCCTCCAGAAAACCCAAGTGATGTTGCCGATAACTTACATCATCTTGAAATGCTTTCTCAGTACACACGGCCAGGAGTTGCAATTTCTGTTGCCCAGCAGGAAGCTTTATATCGGGAATATCTCCAGGCTCAACTGCAGCAATCACTCATTGATCAAAGAGTCGAGCAGGCACATAGTCCCTCAGGCAGTGGTAAGGTGAACCAAGTATCAGTCGACGTACAAAATGTTGCACTTCCACCACTTCAGCCACCTATGCAACCTCCCCGGCCACCGTCACCCGCTATTGCACCAACGAACGCCATCTTTGTACCTGATTTTTCAACAAACCCACAAATAAATCAATTCTTGGGTCCAAAAAGCTCCAGTGTGCCTTGTCAATTACATATGTCAATGCCTCATGTTCCGCAACAACAGAATCCACCTCAAAGTAACATTCAACACCAAACACAAGTCCCTATTGCCCATTCCCCGCATAATGTCCCTCCACCTCTAAACCCACTCGTGAACCCGCCACCCGTAATCCCGCCTCAACAATTATTAAATCCTCAGCCTCCCGTGATTCCGTCGCCCATTCCAGCGAGCACAGCAACATACTTACCCATCCCCAACATTCCACAACAAAACATTGTCCATTCACCTCAAACCCGCCTGGTACCGTGTCCTACAGCACAAAGACCTCCCCAGAACTGTAACCTTGATCTAAACTTGTGGAGTTTTCCACAGAATAAACCCCCAAACGTAAACCAGGCGACAAATAATGCTACCGCCTACAAAAATGTTCAACCGTACCTACCCCCAAGCACAGCTAACCCCACCATCAGCCATCCCATCTTGCAAATGAGTGCACAACATAATCCAAAAAGCAACTACGCAGCTAACTGTAGCATCCCTGTTAACCCCTTTAGTACAACTACTAACATCGTGCCACCCTTCGTCACGCCGGTTATACATCCAACATACGGGCATACTGCTCCAATACCATTGTGCTGGACTGGTCCACCGCATCCCACGCCTCCAACGTCAGTATCTGAAAATGCAAGCTTGATTAAGGCATTCACTGACGCCTTAACTAGCAAGAGGAATGACCCGCTACCCGAATGGAAGTTGTCCCAATACAATGGGGATCCCCTACAGTGGCACGAATGGTATGGTCAATTTAAAAGCGCAATTGACTCTCAGTCCTTAACTGATGATGTAAAACTGACATACCTTAAGACCCTCGTTACAGGTAAAGCTAAAACAGCTATAGCTGAGTTCGCCTACTGCGGCGCAATGTACAAAGACGCACTGAGGACCTTAGAACGTAAATTTGGCCAACCACAGGCGGTCGTAAGTGCACATTTGGACAAACTCAACAGCTTTCCACCATTGAAGATGCACAATAGCGATAACATCATTAACTACTCGGGGTGCATTTCAAGTCTTGTCGGGGTATTTAAATCGCTGTCATACGATTCGGATTTAAAGAGCGCTGCGCTTCTCAACACCGCCGTACAGAAGCTACCACCCAATATGAAGGAGTCATGGTCACTCTTCACGGTCAAAAAGCATTGGGTGAAACCTACTCTTCTTGATTTCAACGATTGGTTAAAAGAGAAGGCCGAAGCGCACGATTTAATGAAGACTACCGCACTTAAAGCAAGGACTGAGGATACCAACAACTCAGTAACCAGATCAAAAGTTGCTTCAAAGGCATTTGCTGCAAATACGCAACAGAAGAGTAACTTCAAGCCGCAACAGAGATCTCCGTCAACATCAATCTCTAGTTGTATTGTATGCAAAGGCAGCCACCGGCTGTGGGAATGCCGTGTCTTTAAGGAAAAGACCCCCACACAGAGAGCCAAGGTCGTGGCTGAGGCAAAGCTCTGTTTCTCTTGTTTGCGTGATAAACACATGTTTAGGCAATGCCCAAGTCCCCGTAAGTGTAGGAAAGATGGTTGCAACAGCTCCCATAACACCTTACTTCATGGAGCTGAAAAGGTTTTTCCAGCTAAACCCTCAACAAACAACAACATCGATACTTCGAAGTCGAACGCAGGTACAAGTAGGCCATCTACTGGTCAACAACAACCAAGCAAAACAACCACTTTGTCTTCCGTGACGGATGTCAAAGGCCTCCTTCAGGTCACGGAGCTGAAACTTACTAATTCTTCTGGCACTAGTACTACGGCGTTGGTTTTATGCGATACCGCTTGCAGTAACTCTTGGGTGTCCGATAGTCTCGCAGCTAGACTCGGTTTGCAGGGTACCGCATTAAAACTGACAGTCAAGGGTATAAACACGGAAGAACTCATAGACACAAAGGTGGTTCAATTGACCGTGACGCCTCATAAAGATCAAGACTTTGAAGCATTCACTGTGCGTCCCTACGTGAGGGAAACATTAAATGTAGGTTCCGACATCATTGACGTCAAGTCCATGCAAGAAATTTACCCACATTTGGCAGTTCTGGATCCAGTAAGATATAGCTATGGAGAAATTGAGATGATACTTGGACAGGATGTCTACCATGCCATCCGCCCGTTAGAGTATTTTTCAGCCGACGAAAAGTGCTCACCGTTCGCTGTCCGCTTGCCCATAGGTTGGGTTTTAAGTGGCCCACTCCCGTCAAGTTCAAGTTTAGTCTCGGTGTGTTTCAATGCCAATATTGAACAGGATTTTGAATTAGCTTGTCAGGTTAAATCTTGGTACGATATGGAATCGTACGGCGCGTTGAAGCAAGTTGACCCACGATCCGCAGCGGATGCTCGCGCGCAGGAAATACTTGAAGCAACAACTTTCCATAACGGCCAAAGATACGATGTCGGTATGTTATGGGCTGATGACAACATCCAGCTCCCGAATAACTACTTTTCGTCACTAGTACAGCTCAAGTCTCTCGAAAAGCGGCTATCGAGAGATACATCATTGAAAGAAACTTATGCTAATACCATCCGTGAAGACTTGGAAAAAGGTTACTTGATCACAGTCCCTGATGCTCACAAAGTAGAGCAGCGGTCGGATAGAGAGTGGTACCTACCACATCATCCCGTAATCAATCCGAACAAACCGGGGAAAGTGCGTAGGGTATTAAATGGTGCAGCAAAGTTCCACGGTACTTCTTTGAATAAATCTTTGCTCACTGGGCCCGACCTCCTCCAAAACCTAATCCACGTACTACTTAGATTCCGTCAGCACCAGTTTGCCGTGTCCGCAGATATCGAGGGTATGTTCCTCCAAGTGGGTGTCCCTGATTGGGACCAGTCATCACTGCGTTTTTTGTGGCGGGAGGACCCCACAACAAATGTTGTAGTGTATCAATACACGCGCCATATATTCGGGGCTAAAGACTCGCCCACATGCGCTAACTATGCACTGCAACGCACGGCCCGAGACAATGCCAATCAGTACCCGGAAGCAACCAAAGCCGTCCTAGAAAACTTCTACATGGACGATTACTTGGATTCGGTGGAGTCACCTGAGAGGGCTCTCAAAAGATCGAAGGAGTTGGTGCATCTTCTCCATCTCGGTGGGTTCAAGCTTACTAAGTTTGTAAGCAATGTACCAGATCTGGCTGATCGAATTGATGGGTCACCTCAGTCCACCGAACCAAAAGTAATTGCCTCATCTAAGGAGGAATCTTCGCACGTGCTTGGGTTGAAATGGGATCACAACAATGATACTCTAGTTGTGAGTCGGGGTACCTCCAGTACAGTAACTAAGTCTTTAACACAACGCTTGGTATTGAGCCTAGTGTCTAAGGTGTTTGATCCCATCGGCCTAGTAGCACCATTTACTGTTGGTGCCCGATTGTTACTAAAGGACATCTGGCGTGTCAGCGGGCAGCACTGGGATGAAGAATTACCAAAAGACACTGTTGAAAGGTTCCTCGAATGGAGTGTAGAACTACCCAAGCTTGCCGCAATCACTATACCAAGGAGCTACTTTTCCGGAAACTTTGAACACCTGGAACTACACATGTTTGGCGATAGTTCACAAGAAGTTTTCAGTGCCGTTGCATTTCTCCGAGCTCAAGTAACTACTTCGAGTGGGCCCCAAACGGAGCTTGCGTTTGTCCTGGGTAAAGCTCGCGTAGCACCTATGAAGGTCATGACTGTTCCAAAGCTGGAATTACAGGCAGCGCTTCTGGCCGCTCGATTGAAACAAGATATCTGTCGAGCTCTCACAGTAAACGTCAACAGGGTTTTCATGTGGACCGACAGCACTACTGTCTTGCAATGGCTTAACTCTGCAACCAAGCACCCAATATTTATTGCAAACCGTGTTTGCGAAATCTTAGAACACACTAGCGTTGACGAATGGAATCACGTTGCCTCAAGCGATAATCCGGCAGATGCTGGCACTCGTGGTATGTCCGCTGAGGTTTTGCAATCAAGTAGCTGGGTGAGAGGTCCAGATTTCTTAAGAACCAAGCAATTCCCGTTCGAACCAAGCACTGAAGTAGTTAAAAACATCAAACTCGGTATAGTAACTAAGGAAACTGACGAAACCAATACATCGTTGGCCGCATCCGTAACCAAGTCAACTAAGGAACCGCCCCCGCAACTAATTCCCTTCGATAAGTACAGTTCTTATCAGAAGTTGCTACGGATAACAGCGTACGTACTCCGCTTGTTACCTTCTCACGAATGTTACCGTAATGTCGATGGTAGCATCATAGACCCCATGGAGCTTGACGAAGCCGAGCGTCATCTCCAGTATCTTGTGCAAGGGGAGTCATTCAATGCAGATAGAAAAGATCTTCTCGAAAACAAACCCGTTAAACGGAGTAGCCGTATTGCCCCGTTTTCTCCCTTTATTGGGCCAAACCGTCTAATCCGATCGGCAGGCCGCATCAAGCGGTTGGTCGAAGTTGACTTTGATGTAAAACACCCTATCGTTCTGGACGCACGCCATGCATTTGTAAAGTTGTTCCTCAGGCACACGCACGTTAAACATCATCATCAGGGTATTGATTACCTGCGGGCAAAAGTACAAGAACGTTATACCATCCTTAAATTACGTTCCTCACTACGTTCCATTAAATCTAACTGTCTTACGTGCAGGATGTTCCGCGCTGCCACTATTCAACCCATCATGGCTGACCTCCCAGTAGAAAGACTCGCATACATGTCTCCTCCCTTCACGAACACCGGGGTCGACTACTTCGGCCCGTTTTACGTTACTGTACGTAGGACTACCGAGAAGAGGTGGGGTTTCCTCTTCACATGCTTAACTACTCGTGCCGTTCATGTTGAAATCGTTCCGTCCATGGACGCCAGTTCGTGTATAATGGGAGTGGAGCGGTTCGTCTCCCGTCGGGGTACACCAGCCATTATTTGGTCAGACAATGGCACTAACTTTGTTGGCGCGGAAAAAGAACTACGCGAGAACATCGAAAAGTGGAACACCATCAACATCGCAGTGGAACTTGCCCACAAAGGCATCAAGTGGAGGTTCAACCCGCCCAGTGCGCCACACCAAGGTGGCATCTGGGAGAGGCTAGTACGTAGCTTCAAGCGCGTACTTTACACAATCCTTGGAACACGTCGCCTCACAGATGAGGTTTTAAGTACCACTTTTTGTCTGGTCGAACATGCACTTAATTCACGTCCGATAACGCCCGTAAGCGCCGACCCGTCCGACCTAGGCGCATTAACACCTAATCACTTTCTCCTCGGTAACCAAGCACGTAGTCTCCCGTCCATCATCGGCGTAGATGAGTTTGATCATCGTAAACGTTACGCACGCGCGCAGTCTTACGCTAACGCTATTTGGTCTCGTTGGATCAAAGAATACGTACCGGCGCTGAACCGACGTTCCAAGTGGCAGACGCCTGCCGAGCAACGCCTTAAGACCGGCGACTTGGTCTGGGTAGTTGAAGAGACCAACCCGAGGGGTTACTACCCAACTGCTCGGATCACTGAACTTCGTTACGGTTCCGACAGCGTCGCACGCTCCGCCGTATTGCGCACGCCCTCCGGATCGCTCGTTCGTCCGCTTGTAAAATTAGTACCAATTCTCCCAGCATTTTCTTCTGGGCCGGAGGATGTTAGTAACTAAATAGATTTAAAGCGAGAGATTATTAACCAATCAGAATCGAGTATTTAAATACGCATAGAAATCGTTCTAATTTACGTACAAAGCTCGGAAAAAGTGCAATTAACATAATTTCAAGTAAATCTAATCATAAGACCTATCAAATAAGACATGATTCGGCTCAATATTTTTCGGCTTTTTGAATTCATTGGTACAAAATGGTGACTGGCATTGAACTAATGCGTTATTAGACAAAATACCGGCCAAATGAGCATCAAAAATTGCCGTCTAAAAAACCACTTGTTGCTATGATCGTCGTAATCTTAATACGTTAATGATGCTTATACGTTATTGGATTGTACTTTGCTTTGCTTTATATATCATTCGAATCAGTTAAATTGAGCATCCGAAAGAGTGTTTTATCACCTTTACTTTCATTTGTTTGGGCACATAATTGCCGGGTGAGTGTGTTGTATATTGTGTATTGGGTAAAGGGTTCCTGCTTGCCCTTTTGCTTGCCCGTTTGAATTCATACCTGCCAAAAATAATCAGACCTGATCAATTGAAATATCGCCCAGCTCTTTTTTGCTTTATTTCCCCCTTCCTTTGGCAATTATTTTTTTTCTTCACAATTTAGACTATTTTTTCCTGCAAGACCATACAGAAAAAACACTCTAACAACCGAATTTGTAGAATTATAGAATTAATACATACAAACACACTTATACGGATGCGATACACTCTCTTAATTCCAGTTACTTGGTAGCAGTTGAAAATTGCAATCACACGACCTTTTTTCTTTATCCAAAAATCTTCGCTGATATATTGTTTGTGATTTCTCGACCCCCCCCCCCCCCTTAATTCATTCATTCCTTTGCATTTGTTCTCATTATCTATTATCAACGCTCGCCTTTTCCTTTGTTGATATAGACTGCTGTCTTAATTGAAAATATCCCCAATAACTCTGCTGCAAATATTTCACGTTTTAAATATTTAAATATACCAATTATTTCACATTCCTTTGGAAGAATTTTGAATTTGGGATCCGCAAAATTGCAAAATATAAAGAACCTTTATTAATTATTTACAAAGTGTATGGTACAAAAAATTACATGCAAAAAAGTTGAGGTGGCGAAAAACTAATATTTACTGGCAATTTTTAACATTATACGCTCAAAAATCACATCGTAAAATTATTTCGAACATTTTTGAAAAGCGTCTAAATCAATTACTAGTTTACAAAAAAAATCGCCTATTTTTAGTACTTATTGAAGAATAATTTGCATATTAAAAGTTCGAATCCATTGAGTTATATCCAACCTATTAGCTATTTTTAGAGTGTTATAGCACCCCGCTAGTTCGTCACACGTTTAATCCTTTCACACGGGCATTGCGTCGGGCTATTTTGGTTAAATCTGAATTTGGGGTTGAATTATGCAAATAAAGTATCAGCCATTTTGTGATTTTGACAGCTACCATTTCTTCTTCTTCTTCTTTTCACAAGGAATAGTTGTTCGTGCACCATTTTTCCATCTGAAATTAAGATCAAAGCTTTCCCGTGAAAATTTTCCCAAATCCCACAAATTACTTTAACTTAGTTCTGTTACAACTAAGGCTTGCTGGTACTTGAGTGTTGTAACTTGTACCGTGGATTAATTCCGCCTAATCAACTTCTAGTATTAGTATAAGTTACCTGGATTAAGTAACCTTTGACGCTTATTATTGTTACTTAAACCTGCGTCACATACCTTTTTACACTCAGGCGCAAATCAGTCAGACTATTATTGCTATTACTATACATTTAAATAGATATACATCAGTTTTTGACCAGGATATTACTCTGTTACGAAAGCGACCGTTGTAGTTATAAATACAAATTAGTAAAAAAAAAGGTTAGTAGCAAGTTATCTCTATACTTTCAACTGTAGTTTGTTTGTTAAAGAGTTTGCTGAAGGAGCAAACCGCAATTTGACCATTAAGTGACGTCACTAAGTCAGTTATTGCTACAAGGTTGTTTTTGAGAAAGTTATAACTCCAAGTTAGTCGTTATAACTAATACAAACTAACACTCTTCCATAGTAATCCATGCCTAGCTAATTTGAATCAATAATCAACATCGCCATGCGAGCATCTTTTTAAGAGAAGCAATTTCTAGTTATACTTCAGCAAAAGAGTTTAAAATATTAAATAGTTACATTTAGTTAAGATAAATTGGACGCCAAGTGAGAACTGATAATGTAGAAAATATAACGGTATTTCAAATAGTTAGTTCATAGAATGGAAAAAGGTATTACCAAGACCTTGGAATTAACGCATAACTATTAACTGTGCCTTGGTTATAATAAGTTAAAAAACAAGCAACATTTTTATTATATTAGCTTTGTATTCTTTTTCTCCATTTTATTCTTTCTTTTACCCTACTTATTATTTCATCTCGGCTGTCAATATTAACCCTCTTTTTGTCTATCCTTTCCTATATCTCCCCTTCACTCGCATTTTGAGCCCAATTTTTGCCCAAAATTTCCTTTAACCCGATCACGTGTTCATCATTTGAGTGAATTCCAGCCCAATTTGGTGACATTTTAACTCAATTCTGTTCACGTGTTGCTGTCATTTCTAAAGTTGTTACCATTGACCGTTGCTACAATATATTACTTGACTAGTCTGCTGGGCTTTTAGTCGTGACAGAATTTTTTTAACCAAATCTTTTCAAATCTGTCCCTTTCAAAATACATTATTCCGGTGAACACCTTTCAATCTTTTCTTCACACTTTTTTCAGCACGAGCACTTAACCAGAAAGGGGTGAAAAGAACAAAAAAAAACCCATATAAAGCAACCCGCTCATCTATTAAATTTCGTAACTGACCATAAAATAGGAACGCAACTTTCAATAAATTTATTCCATATCCTATCAAATTTGTCCATTAAAATTAGTTAATATAAAACTCAATATCAGGTATAACTACTGCTAATGTACAGACAACACAGACTGTAACCCAAAGCAATAAGGAAAAATTTTATTTGTCGTCGCCTGAAGATATTTATATAATATCTTGGTACTCATCTTTTCAAAGAACCCAAGCAGACGGAATTAATTCCCCAAGAACATCTTTTAGTGCAATTTAGCTCACTTCAGTCGGACCTTCCTAGCTTGATTTCTTCATTTGTTATTTCCTAAACTAGACTGGTAACCTTAGTTTATCTAGTTAGTACATTGGGTCTTTTCCCAGATATTATAACTCTATCCGTCTCTCCTCTCTCTCCCTCTCCCTCTTTTAGTCATTCCTGCAGTTTTCCTCTGCAAGTGGCTTCAGTCTCTGTGAAGCCAAGATTAACCCAGATTAAACTCATTACCCTCAATTTGTATTCAAATCCCCCCTCCGAGCCCTCTCTCTCACCCTAGTCCCTTTTCCTTAACCCAGTCTTCTATAGACCAGTAGTACCCGGTACCAATACCACCAAAAAACTACCCGTTACCATTTAAAATTTATTCACCTTAACCCGCCTGCCCGCCGACATGAACTCACAGTACCACTTAACGTTATTGGCGCCCTACTGATTTTAAAGTTAATTTCACTTTTTTTTGCATTCTGCAAACGTGCAAGATAGCCTTGCATTATTTATTCTTGTTGAAAATCATCAAAAATTAAGGCGGGCTGAGTTTTTTTTGTGATTTACAGCAATTCTTTCGCAGCGCTTCGATTTTTTTTGTGCCGACCAATTTTTAGCTGTGATTTGAACTGATTAACAAGTAAGTCATTAACAGGATTTAAATTCTGAGTCATATTTACAATTGTGTCACAAGGCAGAATTTTCTGAAAGGGAATAAAGAGTACAGGATAAACCATCTCAACAAAAAATTCTCTTGAACGATAAAAATTCTTTTTACTAGAATTATCGTGTGAACTCTGAGAAGATGTCATAACAGTTCCACATTCTTCTAACTAGAATTACTATCATGAAAGATCTGAGGTTTTTGTTATTTGGTTTAACATAAACGAGACCACAGATTGTATTCGGATGCTTAAAGAAAGACAACAATTTGTAATGATTTAAAAAATTTTTTCCTGAGACTTTTACAATAACTTGTCATTTTTAAGTTGCATTTCCAGGTTTTCTTAATATGTACAACTCGATATTCAAAAATCTATTGCAATTAATTTATAAATAGACTAAAATTTTAATGCTAAATTATTACCAAGAAAGGTATTTAGAGTGGAGTGTTCACTCTAAATACTCTTCTTGGTAATAATTTACCATTAAAATTTTAGTCTATTTATAAATTAATTGCAATAGATTTTTGAATATCGAATTGTACATATTAAGAAAACCTGGAAATGCAACTTAAAAATATTTTATAGCGATCGAGGTTCAAATCTTCTCTCAATTACTGTCACAGTCAAAAATTTTGTAAATATTAACCCAATGATGATGGCGAAAAACATTGGTAAAATTGTTAACTCAAATGGTAGGTCTGATGATGAGAAATTTTTGTCATCAATGATCTGAGAAGACAGACATTTTATTCTGTAAAATCTAATGAAATGATTTTTTTGTAGAAGATGCTATGACAATTTTTGTTTCATAAGATCTCAATATAAGACGCATCTCTTCCATGTATTTCGTTAAAAAACGTTTGCGAGAAATTGGTAAAAACTAACAAAACAAAAGGTCATGAATAACTGGGGTTCCAGAGCCTGTCTTCTTTTGTTCAAAGAGAATACGTTTTTTTCGCTAATTAACTTAAGCTGTGATCTTCTGAGTAAAGGCAGACTACTTCTGAAATTGTCCGACCTACGACACAAAACAGGAACCTTCAAAAACGCGGGTGTTGGTACTTTGAGTGCAATTACAAAAAGAAAAACCCAAATTTTTCAGTTTTTTTTTTCAAATTTGGGCATGCTTATATACAATAAAAGTTCTTATTACCTTCACTAATTTTATTAGAGTTGATTCAAAAGACATCTTTGCATTAAAAAACTGGCTATTAAAAAAGTAAACGAACGAAAAGAGATTCTATAGCAAATGCAAAAAGTTCAAAAAACACCCACCGAAAGTTATTTTTATAGAATTTACGCATTTTTTTTGCTAAATATATGATCAATACTTGCTTGACGAAAAAGTTCTTTTTAAAAATTTGTTTTCTTGTTCGTTCAAAGAAAGTTCGCCGTAAAAAAGAAAAATGGAAAAGTAAAAAAGAAATGATGCAAGAACATAGCGGTTTTTGAAAAATTGTGCCAGCAGATAAGTAAATTAAGGGAAAATTTGAAAACTGGAGACAATTTGATAGTGAAAAAAGCAATTATTTTAAAATTGACCAAAGTTAACGCCATTTTAAAATTGAATATTTAAAAGTTAAACTGACGCCCTGCATCAATGGGCAAACAACAGTTTATTTGCACTCTTCTACAATTTAGTGTTTTATTAAATGTTTCCGCCAAAAACGCAACATTGCTGTACTTTTTCAATTTTGCGTACTGAAATTGCCATTTGATGCAACTTTTTAGTACAATTTTTTGTCAATAGCTTGTAGGAACAGGTTAACTATAGTTAACGTAGAAGTCTTCGACTGAAAAAGATTCAGTGATCTAACTACTACTTGCTTAAAATTCTTGTTCAATTCTCTGGAATTTATATGAGCTAAAAATATACACAACAAAATTTTTTGTTTCCCACAAGAATCTTTTGAAATTAGAATCTCCAATCAATAAAGAAAATGATGTTTTTTGTGACGAGAAGTTGGCTTTTTTGCTTCTAGAGATAGCAAAAAAACCCAGATATCATAACTCTATCCGTCTCTCCTCTCTCTCTCCCTCTCCCTCTTTTAGTCATTCCTGCAGTTTTCCTCTGCAAGTGGCTTCAGTCTCTGTGAAGCCAAGATTAACCCAGATTAAACTCATTACCCTCAATTTGTATTCAAATCCCCCTCCGAGCCCTCTCTCTCTCACCCTAGTCCCCTTTCCTTAACCCAGTCTTCTATAGACCAGTAGTACCCGGTACCAATACCACCAAAAAAACTACCCGTTACCATTTAAAATTTATTCACCTTAACCCGCCTGCCCGCCGACATGAACTCACAGTACCACTTAACGTTATTGGCGCCCTACTGATTTTAAAGTTAATTTCACTTTTTTTTGCATTCTGCAAACGTGCAAGATAGCCTTGCATTATTTATTCTTGTTGAAAATCATCAAAAATTAAGGCGGGCTGAGTTTTTTTTGTGATTTACAGCAATTCTTTCGCAGCGCTTCGATTTTTTTTGTGCCGACCAATTTTTAGCTGTGATTTGAACTGATTAACAAGTAAGTCATTAACCGATTTAAATTCTGAGTCATATTTACAATTGTGTCACAAGGCAGAATTTTCTGAAAGGGAATAAAGAGTACAGGATAAACCATCTCAACAAAAAATTCTCTTGAACGATAAAAATTCTTTTTACTAGAATTATCGTGTGAACTCTGAGAAGATGTCATAACAGTTCCACATTCTTCTAACTAGAATTACTATCATGTAAGATCTGAGGTTTTGTTATTTGGTTTAACATAAACGAGACCACAGATTGTATTCGGATGCTTAAAGAAAGACAACAATTTGTAATGATTTAAAAATTTTTTTCCTGAGACTTTTACAATAACTTGTCATTTTTAAGTTGCATTTCCAGGTTTTCTTAATATGTACAACTCGATATTCAAAAATCTATTGCAATTAATTTATAAATAGACTAAAATTTTAATGCTAAATTATTACCAAGAAAGGTATTTAGAGTGGAGTGTTCACTCTAAATACTCTTCTTGGTAATAATTTACCATTAAAATTTTAGTCTATTTATAAATTAATTGCAATAGATTTTTGAATATCGAATTGTACATATTAAGAAAACCTGGAAATGCAACTTAAAAATATTTTATAGCGATCGAGGTTCAAATCTTCTCTCAATTACTGTCACAGTCAAAAATTTTGCAAATATTAACCCAATGATGATGGCGAAAAACATTGGTAAAATTGTTAACTCAAATGGTAGGTCTGATGATGAGAAATTTTTGTCATCAATGATCTGAGAAGACAGACATTTTATTCTGTAAAATCTAATGAAATGATTTTCTTGTAGAAGATGCTATGACAATTTTTGTTTCATAAGATCTCAATATAAGACGCATCTCTTCCATGTATTTCGTTAAAAAACGTTTGCGAGAAATTGGTAAAAACTAACAAAACAAAAGGTCATGAATAACTGGGGTTCCAGAGCCTGTCTTCTTTTGTTCAAAGAGAATACGTTTTTTTCGCTAATTAACTTAAGCTGTGATCTTCTGAGTAAAGGCAGACTACTTCTGAAATTTGTCCGACCTACGACACAAAACAGGAACCTTCAAAAACGCGGGTGTTGGTACTTTGAGTGCAATTACAAAAAGAAAAACCCAAATTTTTCAGTTTTTTTTCAAATTTGGGCATGCTTATATACAATAAAAGTTCTTATTACCTTCACTAATTTTATTAGAGTTGATTCAAAAGACATCTTTGCATTAAAAAACTGGCTGTTAAAAAAGTAAACGAACGAAAAGAGATTCTATAGCAAATGCAAAAAGTTCAAAAAACACCCACCGAAAGTTATTTTTATAGAATTTACGCATTTTTTTTTGCTAAATATATGATCAATACTTGCTTGACGAAAAAGTTCTTTTTAAAAATTTGTTTTCTTGTTCGTTCAAAGAAAGTTCGCCGTAAAAAAGAAAAATGGAAAAGTAAAAAAGAAATGATGCAAGAACATAGCGGTTTTTGAAAAATTGTGCCAGCAGATAAGTAAATTAAGGGAAAATTTGAAAACTGGAGACAATTTGATAGTGAAAAAAGCAATTATTTTAACATTGACCAAAGTGAACGCCATTTTAAAATTAAATATTTAAAAGTTAAACTGACGCCCTGCATCAATGGGCAAACAACAGTTTATTTGCACTCTTCTACAATTTAGTGTTTTATTAAATGTTTCCGCCAAAAACGCAACATTGCTGTACTTTTTCAATTTTGCGTACTGAATTTGCCATTTGATGCAACTTTTTAGTACAATTTTTTGTCAATAGCTTGTAGGAACAGGTTAACTATAGTTAACGTAGAAGTCTTCGACTGAAAAAGATTCAGTGATCTAACTACTACTTGCTTAAAATTCTTGTTCAATTCTCTGGAATTTATATGAGCTAAAAATATACACAACAAAATTTTTTGTTTCCCACAAGAATCTTTTGAAATTAGAATCTCCAATCAATAAAGAAAATGATGTTTTTTGTGACGAGAAGTTGGCTGTTTTGCTTCTAGAGATAGCAAAAAAAATTACATTCAAAAGTAGAGTTTGCTAGAAAATGATAATCTAAATTTACTTTGAATAATTAAAAAACTGTCGTTATTATTTAATGCCAACTAGGGATAGTGGTCAACAAATTTACTCAAAATTGGATAAAAAAGAAACAGCAAAACAAAAAAGCAGTTCTTTCTATTTTTGAAAAAAAAAATAGAAACAGTGAAAGCGCAATTTTGATTGGTCAGCACAGACGGAAAATGGCTATTGCTATTGACTGAATTTGAAAACTTTGAACTTTTCTATTGAATGAATTTGAAAAAAAGTGATATTAAAAACTAGTAGTTGAACCTCTTTAGATGCTTTTTGTATTAAATAACTTTGCTCCACATACTTTCCTGTGCAAACTACCAAAATCAATGCCAGAATTTTGATTTAATGAATGCTAGCAATTATGGTCGGTTGTGACAAAGACGATGTTAACGTCGAAATTTTTGTTTGATATTGCCTGATAAACTGCTATTACCGGGATAATTTGAAATAAGAGGGTGACTGCTGTTTCGGTTGATTGCTCAAATTAAACAACATAAAGCAAGGAGTATTTTTAGCAGAAAACAACAGTCTGCGAATCCTTCATATTGCAATTCAAAATTTTAAAAGAATGATATTTCCATTTGTCTTTTTAATTGCATCAATTTCTTAACAGACAAGTGGAGTCTGATTGCAAATCTACTTATGGTTTGTAGATAAAACAGAAAAAAATAGACCGAGGTTGAGTTTCAAAAATATTTTTTGCTCAACTGCTCTTTGAGTTTTTTTTTGTGCCAAAATGCACCAACCATGGCCGTTTAGCTAAAATTCCATTCAAGAAACTTTTCAAGGTTAAATGTTGAAAATAAAAAACAGGAAATGAAAACATGAGGTATTTTGGAGGATACTAAGCCATTTACATAGCAGTGGAAAAAATGTTTTAAAAGTGTTTTAAAATTTAACCCTTTCTTGACGGAAATTATCCCGCTGCCAAATTAAGTTTTCAAAAATTAACCAAAGTTTAGCAAAATTAAGTCTTAAATTAAACGTCCTGGCGCATACCTGTCCACTTAGAGGAAAAAGCTGGCTGGATCGAACCTGAATAGAGGTGGAGGGGGGGGGGGTAATATCAAAGTGCAGAAACCAAAAGTGTCTCATATTTTAACCTAACCACTGTTGATTATTTGTTAATCCAATAATTATTGTTTACTGTACAGAATGGGTGAGCGTGAACAGTGGGATAACAAGCTCCAGTTCCTGCTGGCTCTGGTCGGCTATGCGGTGGGTCTTGGCAATGTCTGGAGGTTCCCTTACCTGGCCCAGAAGAACGGGGGAGGCTGCTTCCTCATCCCCTACCTCACTATGTTGTCCCTGATCGGGGTGCCCCTCTTAGCCCTGGAGTTGGGGGTTGGCCAGAGACTGAGAAAGGGGCCTTGGCAGGCTTACGCCAATATCTCAAGGTAATCACATTTTGATTAATTTGGTGCAATTTGTTACAACTGAACTGATCTTTTCCGTTGCCAGTTATTATCAATGATAAAAAGATGTGCACAAAAAAGGTATATGCAAGTTCATAGATAGTTCAAGGTATATGCTAAGTAAACAGCGTTCACCGCACCATTTCTAATATTTTTATTCATATGACTCCAATTATATAAAATGAGGGTCTTCGTTTTTTGTAGCTTACTTTATAACAGTTTTTTTTCTTGACTGCCAGCTTCCAAACCTCATTTTCGAATAGTTCTACTGCTGTTGACAGCTTTAACTCCAAAATAAACTTATCCAACTTTTGGATTTCTATTGTGCACACAAGTATTGCACGACCTTTCAAAGTGTGTGTCCCTCAATTTAGGCGCACGAGATGAATGGGTATCTTGTAAGTTACATACCAGACAAATGTTTCACTTTTAAGCATTTACAAGAGCTGTAGTTAACATGCAAGAAATTGCACGTTGACTGGTTAATTTGTCAGTACTTGTACCTCTTTGCATGATTTTGTCAAATTATTACCTTAAAAGAGTTGGTGAAACAATACTAGTTCCTACAAGTTAACCAAAAATATTTAACCCCATATAATTTTCACTAAACTTTTAACTATTTTTTCCTACTTTTCTCACGAACAAATTCTCCCGTAAACCAAATTGCTGCTACTTGGCATTATTCGACTAGGACCGTATGGACCTTTTGATGACCTGGTAAGTGGGTTGTGTTTTGTAGCTTTGTTAATTACGATATTGCTCTTGGTCTACATGAAAAAAATCTATTATTATTACTATTATAACAAGGAGGTTTGCACATAATGTTCCGACCCGAGCTCAGCTAATTGATTGACTTGCTCTCAGCCATTAATAAGACTAAGAGAAAAAACAAACAACAATATAAGGAAAAAAAATTTTGTCACGGCGAAAATTCAAAAAAGCAGCTAGTAGCAAAGTCAAAATACAATGAGAAAAAAATTTAGCTGCACAAATTTAGTTTTTTAAAACTACAGAGCAGATGGGACTTTTCCTTGATCAGACTACGTAACAAGCCGACAAAAAGAAGAAATAGTGAAGCGAAGTTTAACAGTCCGTCAGCTTTTCTTAAAACAAAAAATACAAACGTCTTAAAAATCATTAGCTTTTAACAACAAAACTCTTGATAAATTCACTAAAAATTTCTTTGCAACCTTAAACGACATGTCTTTAGTTTGACTTAGTCACAAAAACGGACTAAATATGCAAAAATCTAAAAACAAACCAACCAATTAAAATCATTATTTACTTGTTTCAATTATTAATTGTACTAATTCACTTAAAATTCTACTGAAGGATTAAAAGTGTTTACTTGGGCCTCATCATTGGATGTGTCATTAACGCGAATGCTCTAAAGCAAAACAAGTAACACAAATATTGAGCACTCATTATGAAAACACGTACTATCCAACAATCAAAACATTAATTATGACATAATCTCAATAGACAAGTTAATGTTTGAATTACAAGAAAGTGCGTGTGATCTCTCAATAATGGGAATATCATAACTTTAAGACTATGAGCAATAAAGTGATAGCATTGATTAAGTTAAATCTATCATCAATTAGGAGCTAATGAGACCTCTCAGGGCTTAGAAAAGTTTACGACTCCATAAAGAAATAAAAACAGGCAGAATTAGCAGATTCACAAAATAATTCAGAGAGAAAACCGTCGACGCCAACAAAAAATAACTTTACAGTAACATTTTTTTTATTTCAATCTGATTTTTTTAAAACTAAGGTGATTGTCTGTTTGTGAAAAAATTGACCTAAAAAAGTCAACAAATTTGAACAAATGCATAAAAACTTTAAAGAAAACCCGTAGTAACAAAGACATTAGATTCAATAGCCTTCAACCGAAATCAACAAATATGCTAACTTGTTCCCTGGTTGGCAGACAAAAAAATCTTTTATTCATAGACTATTAAGTTATAACAATGATGCTTATGACTAATAAAGCGACAGCAAATACAGTCAACAACCAAAATTTTAGTAGAAAAGTGCTAGAAAAAAGTCGAAGCCATTAAAATTATACACTTTTCTCTGCAAACTTTATCTATGATCAATTGAACGTCTTCTGTAAGCCAATGGTTTTTATCAATAATAGGATAATGCGATAAAACTAAAAAAGGAACCAAAATCACGGAAAAAAAACCAAAAATTTAAAAAAATATATGAAAACTTGTCATAAAACCAATAGTTAGAAAAAAAGCCGCTAACCAGCTTAAATTTGGTTCCGATAAGAAGAAAAGGGGTTCTTTCATTAGTGCAGCTGACCTACAAATTCACAGAATCAAATTTAAGATGATTTAAGGTTCAAAAAATTTTTTTTTCCAAATTTTTCTACGGTCTTCACAGCCATTAGGTGTCATCAATTTAAGGCACTAGATAGATCTTTAATGGCACTAAGAAAAACTAGCGCAGTTTTTGGTCAACAAGTCTATGCCAGGTTTGTCGTGAACGGTATGAAAAGTGACTATTTTCTAAGGGACTTGAAAAAAACAATAAGAATATGCAAAGATTTTATAAAAAAAAAACAGCATTTCCAGTCGACTTTGAAGTTTTTAGAAACTTCCCTATAGTAAACTTCCCTATGTTGCCAAAACTAGCCATTTTATCGCATTTCTTCTAAAATGAACACAAAATTGTTTCTTTGTGTAGCGTAAAATCTAATTTTCAATTAACATTTAGATTGAAAAAAAATCTTAAAATGAACAAAAGTTACGCTAAAAATGAACAAAATCGTGCCAAATATCACGTGTTCACGCAAAAATTTAAACCTCGATAACTTCTCGAAAAAAAATCAAAAAAATCTGTTTAGTTTAAAGTTCTACGCTGGACGAGATTTTTAATTGTAACACTCACATTTCTCTACGATGAATATATCGATCGGCCAAAATTGACTGCAGGAAAAAAAACCATTTGAGCATATAGTTCCTCCCCCCAAACCGATAAGAAAACTTTAAAAAACGGTCAAAACAGAATACAAATTGCTGCTCGTGAACAAAAATCAACAAATATTGAGGAAGGGAATTTTTAGTCAAACCATGTGTTTCTCTCTACGTTACGATCAGACTGAAACAAACATCACAAAGATAAATCACTCGCATTTTGCTCCATTTCCTGTTTCGGCGTCAACAAAATCGCTACTCTAATTTGATCTCGAAAAACACAAAAGGGTGGAAAAGACGGCGCCCCAGTACAATTTAAATTCTGTGGGTAAAAACAACAGGAACGGTGCATTATAGTTACGCGCCACTTAAAGTTTCGCAGCTATAAATAGAACGCTAGGAATGTCTGAATTGGCGTGTTGAGTACATGAGTTGGAGTTGCTACCTGCTTGGAAGAAAAACAGAACATTGATAGAAGCAGTTTTCTACCATGTTTTAAGCTCATGACTATTTTGAGCACGTCTGCAGTTAAACTAAAATTTTTCCATAATATTTTTCGCTAGAAAAGAAAATTTTTGTTAAGGCAGCGGAAACGAAGTTATTTTTAAGTTCACGTCATTTCTGCATTGATTCGTTTTTTTATATCAAAACTGTGAATATTCAATGGCCAGAAGCAGTACTTTGAACAACCTTGTTAGCTCAATTCTAAAAAAGAGCTAATTCTTGGGTAAATTAAAAGAGGGTTCGAAAAGGTTTTGAAATTCGCAATGCGATCAAACTCAAAATCGTTTTGAACAATAAATCGTTTTAAACATTCAATTTGAAACATACAAAGATAAGCTGTAAAAATCTGATTGCGTGGGTTTTAATAAAAAAATATAATACAAACGAATTCAGAATTCAACTTTACTCAAAAGAACACAATTATAGGGCAATTCGTAATTTCAAATGACAACGCAATTGTTCCGACCCCTCTTTAGTTTATATACACAAATGGGTTTTTTTTGTTCAGTCAATTTTCGCCGATCGATATATTCATCGTAGAGAGTTGCGACTGATATCATTAGAAAGCTTGTCCAGCATGGAATATGGAATTAAAAAGATTTTTCTGATTTTCGTTTTTTACAGAGAGTTATCGAGGTTTAAACTTTTGAGAAAATAGAGCGAATTCCGTTGATTTTATTCACATTTTCCGGAATTTTTGACTAAAATTTTGCCAATTTTGCTGAAATTTGTTAAAATTTTTAAGAATATTGTTGTTGATTTTATTTTTAAAGAAAAAAAAGTATTGTTGATTATTTTGAATTAAGTTTTTTCTCAAAAAATTTGGCTAAATATTTCAAAATTCAGCCTTTTTCATCAAAAATAGCACGAAATAAGCTTCTTCAGTCCAAGATTAAATTTACCTGAAGTACACCCCCAAACAACAGTAATACAATTTTTGTAGACTCAAACGGGGCTATTCCTACTTTAACCTCTGTTGAGAGTGCTCTGTAGTTAAAACTTTGCCGTTTTTCGTTAATTTACTCGTCGATTATCAAAAACGCAGAATTTATTATTGAGTTTTTATTTAAAAAATTATCTATATCTATAATATTCACAAAATTAAGTGTTCCTTAAGGGTGATAAGCATTAGCAGGGCTAGTTTTGGACCAATTTTGGACTGTTACAGTTCAAAAAGAATTCGGATTGAAATTAGTCGGTGTTTTTTTTTTAAATGTTCTTTTTTATATTAATTAAAGAACAGAACATATCAAGTCAAAGCTCACGAGTGATAGGTCCAATTAGCCTCCTAAGCAGCTCCAAGCTAATGCATTTAGTTTTTTCTACTTGAAAGTTTATGGTCGTTATGACTTTCAAAAGTAATTGATTTTTAAATAAATATTGGTCTAATGAATTTTTCCACTAATTTTTCCCTAATTTGGTCAGCTTGTTGCTTAGTGTCATCAAAAAAAGAATAATTTTTATTTCGACTGAATTAAAATTTAATATCTACTGCGCTTTTAAGCCTTAAGTTATTGTTTTCTGGCTTTGATACCAGTAGATTTCAATTTTTTTAAAAATATTTACCAGTTTTTTACGTTTTCTAGTTTTGTCACATTATCCTATTATTGAGAGTTCTCATATCACATAATTGGCGTTACAAATAGGTACAATTGAACATATTAAACGGCTTCGACACCCCTTTCTCGAAAGAAGAACTTATTTGATTTTTTTACAATTGTCTTTAACTGGCGCTTCCAGAATAACGAAAGATCTCATCGGCTTTCGATTGAAAAGTAATTGAGCCGATATTCTGGTATTAGTAGATAGCTGATAGCGTTCACGACTTTGAAAACAATTGTTTTCTAAAATAAAAAAAAAACTTTTTTTTATTTCGCAATTTTCTTTTTTTTTTGTCTTTTTGCTACCTAGTTTCGTTAATTACAGGTCGAATATGAAGTTTTTGGGGTAAAAAAGGTGTCAAGAGGGATTGGCGTCACAAAGTCTAATATAATTAAAGAATTCGTTATGACCTTTCTGGCTTCCACTTCGGTTTTTCACAAAAAAAAATTAAACTGATTTGTCATCTTTGACGTTTTTGTAGATGCAAGACATATTCTGGATAATTGCAGTTCTTAAGGGCTTCCATTGGACAAATAAATGAACCTATTCCATTATTTCATTTTGTAATTAATTGCTTTCAAGGCTTTGGAAGTAATTTTGTTTTGACAAAAAAATCAAAAGTAATACTTACTTTTGCCCTTTATTCTTTTTTTGACTAATTGTTACCTAGTCTTATTAATGAAAGGATGAAATGTCACATACCATATTATTGGTACTTGAGGAGAACGCAATCGAACGTATTTTGAGAGCCAAAAAATGGCTTTACGGATTGGACAGCGTTTTCTGGGAAGTTTTAATTGAATTTTTCTTTGTCTTTTTTTGTTCTTTTTAGACGCAAAAAAAATGAATAAGGACAGGTCTTAATGCCCTTCAAAAAAGCACTGGTAATTGTAATTCTTTGGGATATTTTACTTCATTTCTAATGGTTTTATTTTTTTTTTGAAGTTAATTGTTTTAAATAAAATAAGCAAATTTTTTAACTTTACTGTTTTTGTTCTTTTTTGTCTGGTTGTTACCGAGCCTTATTATGGACTGGTCCCATATCGTTTCTCTTGAATTACAAGTTATTTTATTCAGTTGCAGTTTTGTCTGACGCTATGTTGACTTTGTTATTAAGTTTTGTTTTTTAAAACGGACATAAAGTTTTCGATGTAGTTAATGTTTGTTAATGTTTTTGCTGTTCGCCTTAACTCGCTTTCTTAATATTGGCTTATCATTGGCTCATCAATCTAGTGCATCATTTTTTACTCACTTGTGAGTTACTTGCTTTGGGGCTATTTATTTCGTTCATACACTATTTTCTTTTAAATACCTGGGTTTTTTTTTGGGTTTTTTGGCGTTCCCAGAAATAATTTTTGTGTTTTTCTATCTGTTCATCATTTGGTAGACAATTATTCCAAAATTGTGGATGAGTGGGGTCGGAACCTTATGTGTGATTGCACATTAGCGAGCCTCCTTGTTTAGGTTTATGGTTTAAAAAGTTCCTAATGTGTTATTACAATAAAACAGCATCTTCTCCAGAAATTTAAACTTGTACCATTCCAAAGAAACATTAGCTACTTCAGAAGTTAATTTTATGCTTAGCAGAATACGGAACCCTTTAATTTTCATTAAATTGTACTGGAGAAATATAATGTGTATATATTATACCTGACTTGTAAAATTTAACCGACTGGTTTTGAAAGTAATTTACTTGTCATTTCGGGAAAAAAATAAAGCAAGCAATGACAAGTAAGCACAAACCAAATTTGTAACTTTTTGATTTTAGATTCACATTTGGAATGGGGATAGCCAGCGTGGTGGCATCACTGGGAGTGGCAGCATACTACAACACTGTGATTGCCTGGTGTCTATACTACTTTGTCGTCTCTTTTCAGTACCCGTTGCCATGGGAAAAATGCCCCACCATCAAAGACCCAAAATCCAACAAGTCAGTTCCAGTTGAAGAGTGTGCAAAGAGTTCCGAAACTCAGTACTACTGGAACCGAGAGGTCCTCAACATTTCCCCGAGCATTGACGACCCTGGGGAATTTAACTTCCCGATGGCATCCGCCATTTTTGTAGCTTGGTTTATCCTTTTTGTGTGCATGTTTAAGGGTATCAAATCGCAAGGAAAAGTTATTTATTTCACATCCACTTTTCCATACGTTCTTCTGACAGCTTTCCTCATCAAGGGTCTGTCACTCCCGGGATCCCTTGAGGGAATCAAGTTCCTGTTCAGACCTGATTTCACAAAACTCTGGGACGGACACGTCTGGCTAGCGGCAGCTGAACAGATTTTCTATTCGCTGGGTTTAGCTGGTGGCAGCTGCATTGCAATGGCCAGTTACATGCCACACCAGAACAACTTTCTGCTGGACACAGTTTGCATTGCCGTTATCAACACATGCACATCGCTGTATGCAGCCTGCGTCATCTTCTCAGTATTGGGGTACATTGCGTTATCAAAGTCACAGAAGTGTCTCTCCGGGATGGGACTGGATCCAGGGTTAGCCGGGAGCATAGCAACTAGCTCTGTCAATGGGACAGAAGCCATGAATTGCGCTGTGGAGAAATTTATGGAAAAGGGAATTAGTGGAAGTGGTTTAGCGTTCATGACCATGGCTGAAGTCTGCGTGGAGTTCGGACCATCGGGCCCGGTTTGGGCCGCGCTCTTCTACTTCATGTTAATCACTTTAGGCTTGGACTCCACATTCGGGACCCTGGAATCGGTGTTTGCTTCAATTCTGGACTTCAAGAGTACCAAGAAGTACCTGAAAACTCCTTTCGTTTCTGGCGTTATCTGTCTTTTGTCGTTCCTGTTCGCCCTGTGCTTCGCAGCCGGCAGTGGCGAGTACGTTTTCCAGATGTTTGATAACTATGCTGGTGCGCTGCCCTTCGTGCTCCTAGGAATCTTTGAGTGTATCGCCATCGCCTGGGTCTATGGCCTGGACCAGTTCTCAGATGACATCCAATTGATGACTGGAATACGCCCCCCTTTTCTCTTAAAGGCCTGCTGGATGTATCTCTCTCCTTTTATCCTAGCAATCGCGTTTGTTTGGGGTGCTCTGTTTTCCATCCTGAAAAACGGGGCTATGTATGCAATTTGGCTGAAAGATGAGGGAACCCAGGCAGATGTACCCTACCCGACTTGGGCCCAGTACTTGTGCATGTTTCTGACGTCATTGTCAATTATCTGGATGCCCTTGATTGCCCTGTTCGAGGCCGTAGGAATCCACTTCCCGCAATTCCCCTTAGCCGACTTCCCAGTTGAGGAACTGCGCAAGATCCACCCGGAAGACACGTACACCCCTTCCTTCATTGACCAGAAGTTCTTCAGAATCAGTCATTCGAGGAGTTACATTACGGGAGCGGGTGGCGGAGGGGGAGTCTCGGCTAATAACGGGAAGGGTGCTTTGGAATCCAACGACGGGGCGCCATCTGCAGTTCTTGCCTTGGACGGGACCAACGATCACTATCCAGACAACAAACACATGGCAGATACTCAAGCATAGTCACAGTCACAAACAAAAAAACAAACAAACAAAGGGAAACAAACAGATAGACACAACCAAAAAATAGTAGCAACCAAAGTTGACCACATTCGAGTGTCAGGTATGTTGAGAAATCAGAACCGCTATTCGCAGCCCTCTTTTGCTTGAACTAACAGAAATCATAAGTCGCATTTCGACTTATGAAGCATAGTGGTCATCAGTTGATCAGTTTACAAAAGTCTAAACTGGTTATCAGCATTAACAGATGCATTTTAACTTTTTCCAAATGTTTGACTGAAGTTTACTGAAGTCTAAATTGGTTATCAGCATTGGCAGATGCATTTTAATTTCAACCCCGCGTTGACATTTCTTCTTAATCATACTACACTCTATTCCGTTGTAGTATCCTTGTATGTGTAAGTGCTCGGAAATCATGTATGCTTTTCAATAATTACGCAAATATCTTATATGGTCCGATTTCATTAATTTTTAGCGGATAATCATAAGATACGCTGTGTAATCATAACAATACAGCTAAAAGATTGTCAAGAAATAGATGCGAGAGCTTCTTGAACGTGCACTCAAAAGACTGTGAAAAGATGAGACCGAAGAAGATAAATTTCTGTTATTTAACTAATTAATGAGAAGAAATTGTATAACCTATGTGTTGCTTCTATTAGCTCCCCTCAATTAACCATCAATTAGAGTGACATCTACTGGGTTGTCATTATATCCTTTAGGTAAAACAAAATTGTAGAAGTCAATTCGAGAGTGAGGAATTCATTTTAACCAACAGCAACTGCCAGTGTAATAAATTTTAATGCCCGATCGACACTGGAAAAACACTTCAGCATTAGACTGCGAGTTTATCACACTCTTTTATCGCCACTGTTACTAAGTAAACAGTCGCGATAAAAGAGTGGTGATAAACTTGTAGTCTAATGATGGAAACAGTTTGATAAAAAACAAACATGATCGCAACAGATGTTGATTTAAAAAAATACCACATGGTTGTTATCGCCCTCGAAGTTATCATAACACCTCGGCTTCGCTTCGGAGTTTGATAACTTCTCGTTGGCCATAACCGTGTGGTAATATTCATTTAAAAATGAGAAGTCAATTGTGTGCGTGGCGTCAATTTTCATTTTCAGTGGATTTATGCAGTTAACCAGGCTTATGAATAAAAAATAGTTTCACTAAGAGTGACAATCACGTCGCATGGACTCAAAAATGAATGAAATAATTAACAGAAGGCAGATTTGAAGTAAGTATGGTAACACAAATCTTGACAAAATAAATAGAAACATAGCAGCACAAGTCCTGAATTAAAATACAATGGGTAAACCAAATTAAAAACCCGATTGTCAGCAATCGTAAAAGAACAATTTTTAATAATCAAGGTAGCATATACCAAAACAAACAAGAAGTAAAACAAAATACTTAACAAACAAACTTAACATTTTTTGAAAAAAGTTTTTACTTGAAAAACAGTTGATTAAATTATTGAAACTTAAAAGCAAAATATAATGTTCAAGTTTACAAACCAATAGCTTAGACGGTAAACGCCACATTCATAAAAGACAAACTCAAAGGACAACAGATAGCATTTTCATAGACATTCTAATTGCAGTGAATTCTTTGAAAATAAAGGGCAACAAAATGTATCGAAATACGTATCTAAAACATACAATCGTTAGACCATAAAAGAACTTCATATAGGAAAACACATATTAAAATTCCAGAGTAAAGTCAAGAGATACTGTAACAAAACTAAAAACAAATGCTGGCGACAATAAAAGCTTGAAACTTTTTTGTTTAAAACGAATGGTTTAAGTAAGAGTCAAAACAATAGCTGCAAACTGGAACAATTGAAGTTATTCAGTCTTGTCTCATAAAAAAACAAACAATGAGACCAGTCAATAGCGATAGTACGAGAAAAAAAACCAAATAGATTAACAAGCTCTGTCAAAACTGAAACAAACTGAAAACAAATGGTCTTTCAGAAAATTTTAAAAAACAACTGACCTCATGATCAGTGTAACTATTAGCTACTAACATAAACTATTCACTATCCTGTGTTTTGCTTTGATTTTTTCAAGCAGCCTATTAACATGTCACTGTTTAGAATAGGTAGCGAAAAACCACAAAAAGCCTGCAAAACGCAAAACGAAAACAAATCACGACTTAAAACGTTGAGTCGAAGACAAGAATTTTTTGATATTTTTGAATCAAGAAAAGACAAGGGATGCAGTCAAAAACATCAAATACTTTTTGAAAAATTCAAATCAGCAAATAACTGAAGATAGCAAAAGGTTAATGGTGTTCGTGTAATGAGAACCGAAACTTTAAAACTAAAAATGACACAGGAATCAAGCATCGACTGTGACACCGCGGTGTCAAGTAAGGAATCAAGAATCTTTACTTGACACCGCGGACTCAAATTAAAAAAGTAAAAATAAAAATCCAAAAAATTGAAAGAAACATCGCAAAAGCCACTGCTAATTTGTTTTTTTTTGTTGACACTAAGGAATACAAAAACAATTCAATCAAAACCCAAACTTAGCTTGCAGTTTAGAGGAAAATTGCTTGTACATGTAAAAGACACACCGAGGCAAAACTGATAATGAAAATCTAAAAACGAGAGGAAAATTAAAAAATTTATTACTTTTTTTAGCAAATAACCTTGAAGCCAGTTTTTTGCTCCAAAAATTCACCCAATAGCCAAAATGAGAGCCATAGAAAAGTTTCATTGGCTCTAAATTGTCGAAAGTCTCAATAAATGGCACACATTTTCAACATAACCGGAAAAACTGCTAAATTTACTACAATTTTTGGCGTTTATGTGGAAAAAAGTGAAACGAGGCTGAAGAAACTTTAGAAAGAGAATATTTTACGTATGTCGAAACGCAGCTGAATTTAATTAGTATTAACAAAAATCGGCATTGACTAAAAACATTGTGCAAAAGTTATCTTTTTAAAAAATGATCTAATTTTTAAGAACTCCACGACCTCTATTAAAAAATAATTCAGCCATGTACTGAACCTTCCAAGTTTACTTGGGTTCAGGAAATTCATGCTAGTGTGACTGTTTTTGTTCAGTTTCTATAGGCCGATTAATGTTTTCGTAAGAAACATGCGCAACAGCATTGCGACAATTTTAAAATGTCTTGAATTTTGTATAGTTTTTAAGTTTTTCTCCAGGAAATAATCAGGCTTGCGTTTTTCAAAAATATTTTTTACTTTTCTGTCTTTCATATAGGCATAGGAACAAAATTTAAACTGTAGAGGCAGCCTTGTATTGTAGAAGCAGCAATGGACTATATGAATAAACAATTAATAGGAAAAATGGACACAGTGGTTCATCAATGGCAGCATCGGGCAAAATTTACTCAAACCAAGATTTAAACCTAAAAAATCATTTTTTTTTCAAAATCGTTCTTCAATATCTTGTTTATCTGAAAAAGGCTTAAATCCGAATTGGTTTCACTTAAATTACTGCAGATCAAATAATTTAATTAAGATATTTTTCAATGAAAAGATAAATTTGGTTTTGAACGGAAGAGGAAATTATGCCTAAGAATTTTCGTTTTTCTCCCATTATCAAAAACGGCATAATATTTGATTATGCTAACTTGGTTAAATACAGATCATTTCAAGCAACTGGAGTCTAGATTTAACAATTGCTGAACTACCATCAAACAATGTATTTAGAGCAAAGAGTCGTTAATATTTTTGAAAGTTTCCTATTTATGACCAGCCAGTTCCAAGCTTACGGGGTGAACATTTTTTTACCCCATCGCCTGGAAAATTTTCTATTAAAAAATTTCAGCAAAATATACTGGGTTAACTGTAGTATTTTTCACATAATTAACCAGAAAAAGCTGTATTCACATTCTCTTCACTCATTTTCGGTAAATATGTTTCTTTTAATGTTATTTTGATGTTTTATCTCGTTCGACTTTTTCGCGTGGGTTATAATTAGTTCTCTCAACTGAATTTTTATTGCACAGAAGACTTTCCCCTTTTGTTTACTTAAGTTCTGAACACTCGAGAGGAACTTTAAGAAATTAAAGCAATATGTAACTGATTGGTTTTCCTTTTTGCTCCGAAAAAGAAAAAAATTTTTCTTTCTGTCGCACCAATACAAGCTGTGATCCTCATACTAGACTGAATCCCGCAACAAAAACCGCTCTCATTAGCATAAATGAGAGGAGGGGAGTATGGCACGTGATTTTATTGACGTGATGAAACTGATGATTATGCTCAACTAAGCTAAACTTAGCTATGACCAAAAACCAAAAAACCAATTATGACTTCATTTATCTAGTTTGACGTTTTTTCTTGTTTCAGGAGTTGCCCGGTTGTACAAACTGTGCCAGCAACAACTCAGTAAATGCATCTTCAGGATAACATTTGATCAAAAGCTACTTCTATCAGAATGGAAGATAATCAATAAACAAAAACAAACAATAACAACTACAGTACACAATCCAAAACAAGCAAACAATAATCAATACGTTTTATAGATGAAATCGCTTCTTTGTAACACAGACTTTTTTCCATAATATGTCTGAAATAATTGTTATTGTTCCGCATTTCTATTTGATGAACTACCCGATAATAGTTGCACATATTTCTATATTCGCCATATTCTATTTCCAAATTTATGCATTATTTAATGGCCATATTTGTTATCTAAACATTTGAATTTTTGATAAATTTATCATTTACCAATTTCGCAGCCCACTTTTATGCAATATACACAGAAACATTTCTGATGTTAAATATTTCGGCTGTTGCCATTTTTTCCTCTTTTGGGTCAATTTTGTGTGTATTTATGCACCCTGTGACCTAGCCCCAGCCCCCCTCTCCCCCTTGTTTGTAAACTAATTTGTATGACACCCCCCTCCTCTTGAATGCCATCTGCTGACCCGGTTATTGGCATATAATGTAGCCCCACCCATACGTACATGGAGTTAACGATGATTATTATTTATATTATTTTTTGTAACTAAGTCTTCAGAGATATTTCAGCCACACGACCAAACATCCCAAATTTTCATAACTTGTAACTTAAATTGAATTATTATATGAAACTTCGTTTTTATCGGAATTAATAGTTCAGAAGCTCTTATGTACACAAATTTCGAACCACCGAAGTTCGGAGAATGCCAAACCTTGGGAAGTATAGAGTAAAAAAAAATAGACTCGAAAAATATAGCAGAATCATCAATACTGAGTCTTAACCAGAAAAACCAGATTAGAATTGTTTGGATTCGAAATATGTTAATTCAAAACATTACCAGATGGTTGAATATTAAAAAGTTCTCCAATAAATTGATTGTACTAATATAAATTCAAGATAGTTTATATCTATAGATAGTATATAGATAGTACAACTTGGCGGTTCAAGGGTAGATTTTTCATTCTGTTCAGATCAAAAACAGACACAAAATTCATAATATCCATTGTACATACAAATTGAATTTCATTATGTTCAAACTAAGTTCAGAATTGTATTCTGAATTCTATCACGAAATGGCTAATAAGTGCCATGATTAGAACTCTGGTCATAGGCAAAATCGTCATAATGAAAAAATTTTTTATTCAGAGCTGAACTATTATGGGACTAGGATCCGGGATTTTCTCATGATGATTCAGCAAAAAGTCTGTTTGCGTTTCTCTGTATAACTGTTTGTCAGTACTCTAAGATCCCTGTATAGTTTGTTCCATTTCTGAATACTTTTGAACCATCGACTAATCAACAAAGCTGACACCTTTCATGCAGAATTCAGGATTCTTGTGAACGGGTTAATTCAATTAAAATATTCTAACACATTTTTCATCACCCTAATTCATAGCCCGAGTTATGAAAAGACCGCCATCGACAGATATTTGGTACGAATATGAAAGGAATCTGGCTACAATTTGTAAGTTGTCCTCAACTTTGGCTCGAACTAAAATAGCAGTCTTCGAGTTTGGCTCTAAACAAAAAAAGTTTCAGGTTTTGGCTGGACAATAAACGGTGTCCACATCTTACGAATAAGTTGGTGTCAAATAAAAATAAAAGAAAACATTGATTTCCAAAATGTTCCACAATATAAAAGCGTTAACAAAATGGCAATGTACAAATCCTAAAATACATAAACAATAAAATATTTTACAACGTTTAGAATATTAAAAAAAAAATTGGATACTGCGAAACTAAAAACAATCAAAAATCAGAAAAGGTCCCTCAATAAATCCCTGTATTCCAATGCATCTGGGTTCCTCAGGTACTCCTTGAAATAGAATTTTTCAGATAGCCATTGACGTTTTTAATCTTATCGAGTTTTTGTCTTTGCTCATATGGAACTTCATTGTACAATTTCATGGCTTGCAGCATCAATATATCGAGGAATTCCGAATTACGTTTCATAGTCGGATAAATTTTTCCTGTTCTTGCATTCTGGTTGCACTTGGAAGTTTGCCGTTCATTGTTGTTGCTAAAAACCGGTAGTTGTTTTCTAACATATATCAAGCAAAATACCATGCATCGATATTTGAGAAGGAATTCAGAAGGCATGATTCTATTTTTAACAATCAGTCTAGCGATCATACTTTTGTGTTTTGAAAAACACTTTAATTCTTTAATTAAATGTTTTTTCTGATACCAACAAGGAGAAGATATGAGTACTGAACGTGACTTAAAACAAACGCGTTTATTAGTATTACTCTAGTTTTTATATAAAAACAGTTCCTTATAACTTTCAAGATTTTGATGCTGTACGTCATTCTAGTTAGTACTCTTTTCATCTCTTCTTTAAAGTTAAATTTGTCTTATATTATTCCTAGATATCTTACCGACGACAATTCTCCTATGTTCACGCCGTTAACACTGAGATATGGTGGAGTTCGTGCTTGTTTTGATGGATCAAACACGATATATTTTGTCTACTTACTGTTCATCATTAATTGATGTGATTGATCGAAATAACACAATTGTACAAAAATTTTTTCCAATTAATATCTAGCTATATTTTAATTAGTCTGAAAAAAATAGAGGAAAGTGTCATCAGCGTACTGGATTACTTGACAATTGTCAATATCAATAGCTCTATGAAAATCAATGACATAAATGCTGAACATTAATGTTCCCAATGCTGTGCCTTGTTGCACTTCATTGCTAAGTGAAAGCCAGTTGGAATCAGTACCTGAGAAAACTACATTTTGAGCTCTGTCTATCAAATAGGATCTAATCAATTGTGTGGATGTTCCGTCGAATCCTAAACATTTCAATTTTTCTGTTAGTATTTCGTGTGAGATTGAGTTAAACGCTTTTGAGAGATCGAGGAATGCTTCAAAAACGGTCTACTTTTTATCCATTTCGGTTCTAACATATTCCGTACATTGTAGTACGGCATCTTTTGTGAACACTTTTTTTCCCATATCCAAATTTTTTAGGTGACAGCCAGCAGATTATTTGAATACAAATAGTCATTAATGTGGCTCTTTATAACTTGCTCAAATTTTTATGTCAGTGCTCCGGTTACTGATATTGGACGATATATTGTGGCATCTTCCGTGTTTTCTTTTTTTACTTAGAGGTGAGACCAAAATTTTTTTGAGGTCAGTCGGAAACACAAACTCAGAAAAAATTTTTTTTATCAAAAAACAGAGAGGCTCAGCTGGGACCAATTGGGCATCATTCAACGCCCATGCAGGAATTTTTGAAGAACCAAAATTTTGTTCACATTCAAACTTTTTATCAAATCGTGGACTTATTTACAAGTAACATAATTGAAAACAATCCAATTTGCATTTCCCGTTTCAGCTGGGAACACTGTTTTCTAATACATTTTTTCCACCTTGCTATTCTCCCAAAACTGAAAACTGGAAGTTCAAAAGTTGTGCGACTTCTTTTCCGCTTGTATTGAGCTCACCGAAGCTGTTATGCAGAGTGTCTTGCATAAAATTTCAGCACTTTTTGTTCTGGTTTCAGAGCAATAAAGTTTTTAACAAGGAAGCTTCGTTTTCTGATTTGAAATTTTTTCCAGTTAGCAATTTGTTTCTGTCCGGAAAAATATTCGGTTAATTATTCCTCACAAAACAAGATTTATATGGAGCATGCACACTTGTTGCTTGCTCGACTATAATACAAAATTGGGAAATCATTTCGTTAGCTTTTGTGACATCCAGAAAAGACCGCAATCTGAATTCCAAATGTGTTCCTGAAATTTTTCTTCAGAGTTGTTCTTTTTGTCGAGGAAAGCTTTTTGATTGGCATTTGTTTCGTGGTCATTTTTTCTTCTATTATAACAACTGTTCCGTAATGATCTCTATTCAAGATGCTCTCTTTAACAAAACAATTTTTGAAGTTTTCTGTGATGATATAATCAATCAATGAAGTCTTTTTGATACTCTGTCTTCTTCCTATCTTTGCTACATGACACCAACTCGTACGGAATAAAAAAGTGTTTCTAGTTTTCGTTTTTCGTTCTTCCGGGAAGAGTCAATATTGTAATCGCCCATCGAAATTAGTCGTTTGTTCTCAGCTGCAGCACAGTCAATTCCCAGAGCCAGTTCTGACAGAAACATTTCAGAGGTCTTTGGTCAGGCAGTAAAAAAGATTTTTTAAATACTTTTTTATTGAACACACGTTCTACCCGAATGCTTTCGAAACGAGATTCGTAGGTTGTGATAAGATCTGTACGTTCTTTAGGTTTGAATTTTCAGTTGCGAAGTTTCCTCCACTTGTTTTGTCATGTAATGAAAGATTCCTATCTTTTCTGAAACATTGGAATTTTTCACTGCGTAATTCTCAAAAAAGGATATAGTCATTCATTTTGAGCCATGGTTCTTTGCAGCCAAAAATTGTGTTTTTCCCCTAATCATCCATCAATTGCTTTAAGGTCGAGTTCTGACCAACAATACTTCTACAATTGAGCGAGTAAATCTTTATATTATCCATAAAAGACGCACCTACTGTTTTAAGGCATTCAGCATACTTCAGATCTGGCCCTGGGTTTTGTTCTACATCTCCACATTGAATTAGACATCTCCACATTGAATAAAACATCTCAGCATTGAAATTTCTCTTCAGAAAGAAGAAATATAAAAGAGGCTAATTGGGGACTTTTTAGTGAAGTCCACTCAAAAGTCTTACATAGTGTCAAGGCAGGGTATTGGGATTATTATGATAGAGGGTAATGATGTGAACTCAATATCAGAGTGGGAGTAGCTGGTTGACGACAATGTAGAGGAGTAAGTTGGCTGGAGTGAATTCACTGAGCCACCACATTGCCCCTAAATCATAATCCAAGCAAAATATACTATATCAATTCCACCAACATCCTCAATTGAATTGCTATTTAGTGATAGATCAATACGGCTCGTGAGATACTGTGCGTAGCGCAGAATGTTCCAGCATATGTCTCAATTTTATCAAATAGTTTTCTTGTCTCGGAGAGTTGACTTTGATTACGACTTGTTTAATATGAAAACTGGAATATTCAGAATCCGCAAATCGATACAATTTTAACACACCCAGGATGATGTGGGCGACGCAACCCAACTCTGGTCAGACTATCCAGAACAAAATTGTCTCTGATCAGACAGACTTGAGTCGCGCACTGGGGGTGTCAGACTGACTTGAGTCGAGCACGGGGGTACCAGACCCACTTCGGTCGCGCATTGGCGGTACCCTGACTGACACTTTTAACTGTTGAAGTATCAGTAATTATTGGTATAATATTTTTTGCAGACATTTATAAGTTATTTTAGGGATATGGTTTTTGAGTTTTTTCAGTAAAAATATTAGTTTGAAACAAAAAAATGTCTTTAGCTCAACAACAATTATCAAAACTTCGCCTTTGGCGTGGTCTCTGATATTCATCAAGTAAAATTGGAAGTGCTCTTCAAAAAACAGTCCCACGCGGTTTAACTATATCTTCTTTTTTCGGACACTTTCCATTTTTTCGGCCGGAACTCTTGGTTCTGATGAGACTTTCCAGACTCTGGAAGGAGCTCTGTTCAGACTATATAGACCATACCATAAAATTATCCAGATCCTAGACCACGCTCTAATCAGACTATCCAAACTCTGGGTGGGGCTCTGATCAGACTGCCCAGACCGCAAGTAGTGCCCTGATCTGACCGTGCAGACTCTGGATGAGGTCCTGATAAGACTATCTAGACCAGAGACAGTGATGCTAGACTCTGTGGAGTGGTCGCGCTTTACTACCCATGCGACCCAAGTCGGTCTGACCAGGGCTGGTTTGGGTCGCGCACCTCATCCTAGGCACCTAAAAGCACATGAATCGAAACTTACTTTGTCATACAAAACAACACCTCACAGAAACTCAAAGATCGCCAGGAGTAACAGTTGGCAACCATTTACAAGTTTAGACAGTAATTAGCTGAACAAGCTGATGCAATCAGATTTCAGGCGAAGACCGGCAAGAAAGTTAGACCTGGTACGATTGTAAAGATTATCTTAAAAACTCAAGATATGAAAAATTTAAAATCACTTTTTAAAATTGATTTTTTTAGATTTACATTTTTCTGATTTAGAATAAGCCAGACCGATGAAACTTTCCTCATTTTAAAAAACACACTTTTTTAAATCGAACTCAAAACTTGTTTGAATACTTCAATAATTTCTCAGAAGTTGGTCTATTTATCAAAATAAGTGTCAACTAATAATTGCAAAATCAAGGCAACTAGAAGAACCGAAGTGCAGTGAGTTGAAAAATTTCTGTGTCAGTTGAAAAATTTTTGATTATTCTGATTTAATTTTTTTGGTAAAAAACTCTGGATAAATGTTTCAAAATTCAGCCTTTTTTTTTATCAAAAACAGCACGAAATAAGCTACTTTAGTTCACTTTGATAAAGTTTGCCGGCACTACAACCCCAAACAACACTAATACAATCTTTGTAGTCTCAGAAGGGGGCTATTCCTACTTCAACTTCCGCTGAGAGTGCTCTGTAATTAAAACTTTGCCTTTTTTTGCTAGCTTTACTCGTTTATTACCAAAAATGCAGAATTTTTTATGAGCTTTCAACTTACAAATTATCTATATCTGGGACAACAAGCATTAGCAGGGCTAGTTTTGGGCCAATCTTGGACTGCTAAAATCCAAAAAGAGTTCGGATTGCAATCAGTCAGTCTTTTTTTTTGAAAAAAGACCTTTTTTATTAATAAAGAACAGAACATATCAAATTAAAGCTCAGGAGTGATAGGTCCAATCAGCTTCCTAAGCAGCTGCAAGCTAATGCATTTAGTTTATTACTTGAAAGTTCATGATCGTTTCGACTTTTAAAAATAATTGATTTTTAAATATATAATGGCTTAATGAACTTTTCCTCCATTTTTTTTTCTTAATTTGGTCAATTTGCAGCTTAGTGTCAGCAAAGAAAGAATGCGTTTTCATTCTACTGATTTGAAATTTAGTCTCGATTGCGTTTTTAAAACTGAAGTTATTGTTTTCTCGCTTTTATACTACTAGATTTCAGATTTTTTTTGTTTTTAGAAATTTGCATGTTTTTAAAGTTTTCTAGTCACATTATCACATTACTGACAGTTCTCATCTCACATTATTAGCGTTCAAAATGAAACACAATTGAGCATGTTAAAATTAGTAAAGATATAGATTATCGTTTTAACAGCCTCGACACTTCTTTCTTCAAGAAATTAATTGAATTTTTTAATTTTGTCATTAACTGTCATTTTTACTTTGTCATTTCAGTTGTATGAAATTTCCTGTATAGTGATAGGTTTCGCTGACTTTTTATGGAAAAATGGACGAACCGATACTCTGATTTTCCTAGATAGCTGATGCCTTTCATGACATTGAAAACAATCGTTTTCCAAAACTAAAAAAAAAAACTTTTTTACTTCGCAAGTTTGTTCTTTTTATTTTTCTTTTTGTTACCTAATCTCGTTAGTTACAGGTCAAATAGAGCATTATGGGTGTCAACAAAAGGTGTCAAAAGGGATTGATGTCCCAACATCTATTTTTTTAAAGAATGAGTTATGACCTTACTGACTTCGACACCGGTTTTTCACAAAAAAAAAGTAAGTTATTTTGATTTTTGTCATGTTTGACGTTCTTTTTGTAGACGCAAGAATTATTCTGAATAATTGCAGGTCTCAAAGAACTCCCCTGGATGAACAAACGACCCTATTTAAATATTTCATTTTGTAATTAATGTTTTTCATGACTTCGGCTGTAATTTTGTTTCCAAAAAAAATCAAAATTATTACATACTTTTGCACTTTTCTCTTTTTGTCTTAATGTTACCTAGTCTCACTAATGAATGGCCAAATACTACATCATCGGTGTTTGAAGTGGGCGCAAACAAGTATATTTTGAGGGCCGAAATATAGCTTGACGGTTTTGACAGCGTTTTCTGGCAAGTTTTAATTGAATATTTTGTTTGTTGTGTTTTTGTTGTTCTTTTGGCCACTTAAAGAAATGAATAAGGACAGGTCTTAATGCCCTTCTATAGAAATATTTGTAATAGTAAACCTTTGGGATGTTTTACTTGATTTCTAATGTTTTTAATTACTTTGAAGTTAATTGTTTTAAAAAAATAAGCGAATTTTTTAACTTTACTGTTTTTGTTCTTTTTTGTCTAATTGATACCAAACTATTTTATGGACTGGTCCATATCTTTTCTGGCGATTTATAAGTTATTTTTTTAACTATTAGGTTCATCTGACGGCATGTTGACTTTATTATTAAATTTTGTTTTTTAAAACGGACAAAAAGTTTTTGATGTAATTAATGTTTGTTGTTGTTGTTGTTTGATTTTGCTGTTCGTCTTGACTCGCTTTCTTAATATTGGCATATCACAGCAATTTAATGCTTCAATTTTTATTCCACTGAGTTATTTGCTTTGGAGTCTATCTTATCGTTCATACACAATTTTTTTGAAAAATACTTGGGCTTTTTTGGGTTTTTTGGATTCCCAAAAAACAATTTTTGGGTTTTCTATCTGTTCCTCATTTGGTAGACAATTATGACAAAATTGCGGATGGGCGGGGTCGGAACCTTATGTGCAATTGCACATTGCTGAGCCGCCTTGTCAATTTCAAAATCATTTCAACAATCAGGAACAAGATAAATTAGAACTGAAAAAAAAGTTTTCAATTTTCTCAAGGAAAACTTTTTCTGTTGTTCTTGTCTATATTGAACTATATTTGGTCAGATTATACAATTTTCAATCAACTCAATTTTCAAATGAAATAATAGATTCGGGTTTCATTATTAGCGTAAATTCTCACAACTTTTGAAACGTATTATTTCTCTTGCGTCAAACACTTTTTGATGTAGAGGCTATAATTTGTTAATAGAACGTTTTGATCGGTAAAACACAGATGAAAGACAAATTTAACGAAATTCGTCAGATATAATTAGTCTTTTCATCAGTTCTCTAGTGTTGCCAATGTTATTGCAACTTTCAAGATGATTCAAAAACCGCCAAAATTGCAACAAAAACTTGTCTCTTTTGTCCAACAACGTGAAACTTAGACGTGCTCTTTTAACAAATTAACAAATGATTAGACTAGAGATATGTTTTAAAACATAATTTTGGCAACCATCCGCCTTGATAATAAGGACATAAAACCTTCTGAATTAAATTTAATTTTTTTTTTAAACAAAGAGGGGGCATGAGCACACCCCAAGACTAATATCCAAGACTACGACAGAGGAAGAGTTTCTTATTGCAGACGAGCCAACCAAAGACGAAGAGTTTTTTTCAAGGGTTTTCAGACGTCACCCGGCCCAGAAGGCCTGACATTTTTTTGGTTACAGACGTCACCAAGAGATGACCGCCCGAGGTTCCAGACGTTACCTTAGAAGTCCTTTCCCAGGTTAGACGTATCCAAAAAAAACGAAATTTTTTTGCGACAAAAAATCTCAAACACACAAAAATTGTACCCCAACGAGCTTTTGGTAGATGGTTTATGAAAGAAATAGCCGTAAGCAACTACAAGTCAGCATGTAACGAAAAAAAACACAAATTGCCCGAAAAAACGATATAGCGTTTTTTGCATCGGAAAAACTCAAAAACAATTTTATCAATTTGTCGCAAAAAATCTATATGAAAATAAAATTTCTATTTGTATAGAACACTTCAGTTGGACTTAAAACCAACTTTATTTTGGTTGAACACCTTATCTAAATTTTTTGCTCAAAAGATGAGAAAGTCGCAAAAGTGCTTTTTTGAGCGTCAAAATCAAAAAACGTTTTTATTAAATCCAAAAACCCATTGATTAGCCCCCTGGGTTTGTTGGAAAATAAGCTTCAAAATCAATTTATCGATTTCGCAATGTTGTAAAGAAGCAACTCAATTTTGACAAAATTTTCTTCCTTGACTACAAAAAATCAAAAAACCTTTTTCTAACGTTTTAGGGAAAACCTTTTAAAAAATCCAAAAAACCCATTGATTAGCCCCCCTGGGTTTGTTGGAAAATAAGCATCAAAATCAGTTTATCGATTTCACAATTTTGTAAAGAAGCAACTCAATTTTGACAAAAAATGCTTCTTTGAATCAAAAAATTCAAAAAACGTTTTCCTAACGTTTTGAATAAAACATTTAATAGTTCCACTGTAACCCATTGATTAGCCCCCCTTGTTTTGTTGGAAAACAAGCTTCAAAATCAGTTGATTGAATATACCCACAATACCAACTTATAAAGAGGAAACTTGAAATTTGCAAATTTGCTTCTTTTACTTAAAAAACTCAAAAAACATATTTCTAATGTTTATTGGAAATTTTCAGTAGATAACAAGAAAGCGTTCGAAATAGCTCCTTCTGTTTGTTTGAAAACAATCTGAAAATTTATTTCATCTCCTTGCAAAACTGCAAAGAAGCAACAGAAAAGTGGCAAAATTGTTTCTCTGTTATAAAAAAATTAAAAAACGTTTTTTCTAACGTTTTTTTTCTTATTAAAGAAAAAATCAATCAATTTTCAAAAAAAAGAGCTATTTTATATACCTCCGCAGTTCATTACAAAACAAGCTGAAAAACTATATAACCATTCTGCAAAACCGAAGAGAACAGACAGAAAATTACTGAAAAGCTTCTGACAAAAAAAAACCTTCAAAGAGGTTTGTGTTTCCTTTGATCTCAATTGCATACTACTAGCCGCGAGCTTAGTTAATGGGGTAGTATGCTTTCCTAAGAAAAACTAACATTTATGCTTATTTTGTTTTCATTTTGCTTACTACTAGCCGCGCATCTAGTTAATTGAGTAGTATACACTGAAAATACCTTCTCAAGAGAAATAAAAAGAGAAGATAAGATCTATTTTCCTTTTTTCTCAAAAAGAAGTAAATCAAAAGCTCTCGAATAATTCCCCACTAAAAATCAGTCACGCATATAGTCCCTTTAAGTTGGAAAACTCAAACATCTCTTCTTTTTTGTCCGCGGTCTCAGAAGTTGCCGAAAGAAGTCCCTTTTCCCCCTTTGGTCTCAGTAGTCATCAACTGAAGAGGAGTGTGTTTCCGTTGGGTCGCAGTAGTCACCAAAGTAAAGATGAGCAATACATAGGTGGCAGATAATATTCAGAAACAAATACAAGCAGTTTAATGGTAGCAGTTGTCCTTAACTTCATAAGAATCGCAAAACAGAATTTCTTGGAAAAGAGCTTCAAAGTAGACCCAGCTTTTAAGCAACCAGTTTTCTCTGCTTGTCTGTAGCTCACGTTGCCTGGTCGAACCGCATTTTAAATTCTAAAAAAAGTTAACTTGTTTTGAAGAAGTATCAATATAGATTTAGTTTGTTTGGTTTTAGGTTTTATTTGTTCCTAAAACTCCACACACACAAAAAAAAGAAAACACTTCAGTAAAACTTTTTCTGGTACTTTGATTGTGATTAAAGGAGAACTAAAATTTACAGGAGAATCGTTGCGAAGTCATACACGTAAAAAAAATTGAAAGCAATTATTTGGTCCTGTTCAACGGTACACACGCGCGAACGCTTAGTTTTTCCTTTTTTAAGCAAATTTTTAGCTAGATTTAGCACCAAAAAAAAACACCTTTAGGATTCCTGTTTTTGTGAAAAGTTGCGTTGCTACTTTTGAACGAAAAGAGCTAGGCTGATTAGCCTACATAAACTTAAGAGGTTTTTAATTTACCAAAAAAGTCGTCGCTCCGTAAATTTCGAGCCGTTCTTTACCTTTACTTTAAATACGACAGAACCATTACGAGTTGACTACAGCCGGTTCATCAAGATGACAAAAGAAAACAACCAGAAGTTACAATACGCATTGAACAAGTTCAAAATGACTGAGCTCAACATGAAAAATCAGCTTGATCTCTTACAGACATCCGTTCAGCAGAGAAAAGTCTTCCGCACTCTTTCTTTGTTGATCAACAAAATCAAGGAGAGCGTTGAAGAGCTGAAGACAAACCTTGACAGCATCATGATGGAAAAAGTAAGCTCCAGTAGCATAAATTTAGTCATGAAACGTCAATCGAACTTGATTTCTCGTCTAGAAAAGTTGGAACTAGAAGTCAACAGTCTCGACGATGATGGTCAATTCAGTCAATCATCAACTCGAGTGCGCAATGACATCAGCTGCATCTCACAGTCCTCAAGAAGACAACTCGAGTTGCATCGATTGACTCCGGTTTCCCAAAATTCAGAGCAAAACAACATGACAGTAAAGAAACCTGCCAGCGATGTCTCCCCTCCAGTGCCCCCAAGACCGGCGAAACCATCGTTTTTCCTTCCGCAAGGAGAAAACCCAACCTTTTCTCCAAATTCCTTCAGAGCAACAGCCAATTTGCGCAGAATACTAGAGAATTGACTGAAGAACCAGTAAAAAATTTTACGACGGCTGAACACATAAATCAATCAATGTCGTTGTTAGCAGCCCCAACACCACCATCAACCCTATTATCCAGAGCAAACATTCAGGACAGATTTGTCTTGAAAAATCATCAATCCCCAGAACACAAAGTTGTTCTCAGAGAGCAAGAGAACACTTTCAACCAGTTTGCTTCAATTCAACAACCCTCCATTCCAATGAATCAAACTGCAGTCTTATTTCCTGTTGAATCTATTGATAACCAGCCGGAATTAATTCACTGGTCAATTGGAGAATTGAACCAGTTCCCTAGTTCAAAGCTGATCACATTGCCCGAAATGCCAATGAATCAACCAGCAAATGCCACAGTTAGCCCAAAAGAAAAGTCTTCTGTTCTCTTAAATAACAAAAGAGAAGATAAAAGCATACAACGTCTTGCATTAGATTTACAAAACTCACTTCAACATAACTGCTCAGTTAACAAAACCAATACATACCAAACATCATGTTCATGCAATTTGAATGAGCAAATGCTTCAGCGTCAATTTTTTTCAGAAAAAGGAACAAATAGAGTGACAAATGAGACCACGCCAAATCCATATTGTTACGAAGACAGTCGTCACAATCCCCTACATTTTGACAACAATCAAAGTGCAGCTGCTCAAAATGTTTCAAACGCTCAATTTTCAGCTGTTCCAATAAGTGAAAACCAGATCAGCGGAAAATTGGCGTCAGCAATGTCGTTACCAACAGTAGCGCAAACAAACGTTTCCCAACAATTTCAGAACCCACTCTACCCAACTGGAGTTCATTTTAGCAATGGAAATCGAACGGAAGAACCAAACAATGGAATTTTTTTCCCCTCCAATACAACACTCAACAACCAAGGTACCAACCTTGTTTGCTGTACATCATCTCAGCCACCTAATTGTCCGCTTACTCCGGAAATTCCCTTTACAAACTACCAAACAACCATTCTTCCCCTCTTTACTCAACATATTAGCCAACCAAACATTTCGGGACATTTGAAACAAATTCCAGATTGGTCTTTTTCCGTAAAGCAACTGTTTCAGCCACGAACTGAATTACAAACAGAAACAATCCCGTTTGAAAATAATTTTAATTTACAAACCACAAACAAAAATTCCATTAAACTTCCACCAATAACAATATCAAATTTCAATGGTAACCCATTGAAATACCATGAGTGGACAAACAATTTTTTCAACCTAGTTCAGAATAAAACTAGCCTTACGGATACACACCGTATAGCATACTTACAGAACTCGGTCGTAGGAAAAGCCAAAGAAAAAATTCAAGCCTACTCGTGTGACCCAGCTTACTACGCGATTGCTTTGAAAGAGCTCATGGACCACATTGGAGATCCCAGCATTGTTGTGAATGCTTTCATCAATCAACTGGAAGCCTGGCGTCTGAACAATGACTACAACAAACAAAGTTTCGTATCTCTTGCTTTTTTTCTCAAACGATTAGTGCAAGCTTTTGAATATTTAGGCTTCAAAGCCGACTTGCACAGTTCAACATTGATGAAAAAGGCAAATGAAAAAATTTCACATAATATTCTGATAAAATGGACAGAGTATACAATAACATCAAATGGAAATCAACCAACCGTCTCTGATTTTCAGAAGTGGCTTGAAGTACAGGCCCAAGTATACGACAAAATCAACAGAGAAAATGTTCATAGGCCGTTTAATAATTGGAACACTTTCGGTCAAAACAGTAATAGCATTAGCAGAATCAACAACAACAATGATAATAGGAACAGCAATGCTATGAATCAATTTTCTAATATTTCACAAAACAATTGGAAACCGAATTCATTGCACTCAAGTCGCCTTGCAAACCAGCATGGTCAAGCACCATTTCCTCCGCGTAAAGATGCTGATCAAACAAACAAGTCTTGCGAGAAATGCAAAGGAATTCACATACTCGCAACATGCCCTGAATACAAGAAATGTGCGCCAGACCAAAGGTATGACATTGTGAGCAAGAACAATCTTTGCTCGAACTGTTTAAGCAACAAACATTTTAAGCAGTCATGTCCGTCCACAAAACGATGCCAAACATGTAAAGGATTTCACCACACAACTTTGCATGATCCTTCGAAACAAGTTAAGCGGCCCACCGCTGCTTTCTCAACAAGCAATCCCAATCAGCCGACACAAAATCTAGCAAGCCCCCAAACACAGCCATCCTTTCAACAATAAAATCAAAACAAAAGTACTGACACTGTCAGCAGTACAAAGAGCCAGCAGACAAGATACGGTCAATCGTTTTCTGGTAAAAGACAATCACAGGAACAAAATATTCAACGCGCCCGTTTGAATGCTTCGAATCCGACCCAAAACTTCAGTATCAACCGAAATACAATTCCTCCTCCTGAATGGTATGAACAACTACAAATAGTACCAGTTTCATTTGTAAACGGAAGTAAAGTGTTTGATACCTACGCCTTGATTGACCCTGGAAGCCAGTTCACCTTCCTGCTGGATAACGTTACTAGCTTTCTTGAGCTTCCCTGCGAAGCACAAGCATCAACAACTCTGCAGTACCTAAACACTGAACATGAAATGCCACTGTCCAAAATTAGTGAAACAGTGACAGTAACGCCTTATGACAAAATCAATCAACACTTCAGCATTGCAAGAGCCTATAGCACGCCATGTCTCAATGTATCACCCGCTAACGTTCTTGAACTCAATCAATTATGCGACACCTTTAAGGAACTTAGTCAAATTTATTTCGCTGACATAGCCAACGGTGCAATAGGCGCCCTTCTTGGTGTCAATACGTTTGCCTTCACATATCCAGTCGACGTAATCCAGGGTAGCAAAAAGCGTCCATTCGGCGTAAAAACAAAGCTTGGTTGGACTGTTGCTGGAGAGTACGAGCTTCCTCCTAAAACAATGAACGCAAACAATTTCACCAACCATTCATTCACCATGTCTCGCCAACCATTCATTCACCATGTCTGCCGGAAAGACACTGAAGAGGAACCATTGGACGAATTAGTCTCGCCAACCTCGCCAACCATTCATTCACCATGTCTGCCGGAAAGACACTGAAGAGGAACCATTGGACGAATTAGTTCAAAGATTCTGGAAAATAAAAGCTGAAGGTACATTACCCGAACAGAATGAAGACAGCTCACTAGACCAATTAGCAGTGCAAACAATGGAAAACTCAATCTGTCACAACGATGAAAGTTATCAGATTGGTTTTCCTTGGAAACCTGTAAAGAAACTCCAGAATAACTATTTCTCAGCAGTCAGTCAACTAAAAAGTCTACAAAAACGACTACAAAACGATACCGGTCTCAATCAGAAGTACAACCAGACACTCCAAACGGACTTGGATAAAAATTTTGTCAAGCCAGTCGAAATGCAAGCACCACCCCCAGAGTCAATATGGTACTTACCTCATCATCCAGTCACTAATCCAAACAAACCCGGAAAAGTGAGAAGAGTTGCCAACGCAGCATCAAAATTCCGCGAAGAATCACTGAACTCAAATCTTCCAACTGGTCCTGATTTGCTAAATAAATTAGTTGGAGTGTTGTTGAGATTCAGAGAACACCCGGTTGCTGTTTTGTCAGACATCGAAGGAATGTTTATGCAGATTGCCGTGAGACAGGAAGACCAGACTGCTCTTCGTTTCCTTTGGATGATAGACAACTCCATTCGACAATTTCAATTCACTAGATTAAACTTTGGCGCAACATGTTCACAATTTTGCGCAATTTATGTGCTCAATAAATGTGCAGAAGACAACAAAAGTGAATTTCCAGCCGCCTTGAACGCTATTAAACACCACTTTTATATGGATGACTACATTCAGTCCCTGCCAACAATTTCAGAAGCCAAAGATGTCATATCACAGACAACAAGATGCCTGAAAAATGGTGGCTTCAGGTTGACAAAATTTGTTTCGAACCAATCAGATGTACTTGCTGAAATCTCTTCCGACGACAAAGACGAAACAAAAGATCATAAGAGTCCTTGGTCAAAAATGGACCATAACAACTGACATTTTGTCATGTTTCCCCTACAAAAATTTCCTAAAGATGCAACAGTGTACGCACAAAGGAAAATTTTCAGTTTGGTATCTTCAATCTTTGATCCCTTCGGCCTGTTGTCTCTCCTGACAATTAGAATCAAAATGGTTTTGCAGCAGATTTGGAAATTTGGAAGAAAATGGGATGATTTGATACCACATGAACTACACCATGACCTCCAGAAAGTTCTAAACAGCTACTTTGCCATGCCCGAAATCCGAATATCAAGAACTGTTCACATTTTCAGTAAAATCACAAGCAGCCAACTTCATATATTTGTGGATGCCTCAATGGCAGCTATGGCAACCGCTGCTTACCGCCGTACAACCAATAGTCAGACCACTCCGCCACAAGCATGCTTTCTCATGGGAAAATGCAATGTTGCTCCCATTAAACAAATAAGTGTGCCAAAAATGGAACTAGAAGCCGCTGTTATAGGAGTGCGCCTTCTACAACTGATCCAAAGAGAAATGACACTGACATTCGACCAAATTTTTCTCTGGTCCGACAGTCAAGTAGTTGTGGATTGGATAGCCTCAAACAAGAAGCAAAACGTTTTTGTTTCAAACAGATTGTGAGAAAATCATAAAAGTTCTTCACCCCAGCAATGGCATCACATCTCAACTTATCTCAATCCCGCCGATCACGGAACTCGCGGTCTTGAGACAAACGAAATTCAGCAGAAATGGTTAGATCCACCCCAATTTCTTTGCCAAAGCGAGTCGACCTGGAATGAGATAAACAAACCACGCGCAACATGTGCGGCAGTCACGAGAAGTCCCAAGACAATTAAACCTATAGTCGATCCGAGTAAATTCTCACCATGGAACAAACTTCTTCTGACAGTTGCAACAGTTTTCAACCTAATTAATCGTGCAAAGAAAATGCGAACGAACAATCACCAATACACAACTGAAGACATTCAATTATCAAGAAATTATCTCCTGAAATTATCTCAGGACAGTTTTTTCCATTCGACCGTTAATTCCTTACAACGTGGAATCAAACTAGATTCTAAGTGCAAAATACGATGCTTAAATCCGCTGTTGGATGAGGACGGATTACTCAGATCTTGTGGTCGATTGCAGTATGCACCAACATAACTGGATTTGGAAAAACGTCCAATAATTTTGCACGCCAAGGACAAAATTGTTCGTTTGTACTTGAAACATGCCCATCAAATATGTATTCACCAGTCCACAAAACCAACAAAAGCATTCATTCAACAACGATACCATGTGATTGGCCTTCTTGTCTCTTTTGTCCAACAACGTGAAACTTAGACGTGCTCTTTTAACAAATTAACAAATGATTATACTAGAGATATGTTTTAAAACATCTAGAAAAATTGCCCTCGTATGGCAATGGTATCACTGATTTTCGTTTAAGATTAGGTTACCTACAAGAGAAAAAAACTTTCCATTTTGTTTTGCTATAACACAAAATTTTATAATCCTAAATAATTTTGCAAATAAGATTTAACAAACTTATTATCCTCATTAACCATTTTTTTAAAAAATCTCTTTCGTTTTGCCTCTAATTTTTGACAGCTCTTCTTTCTCAGTCTCCGATAAAACTAGTATATCTTCTGAGGGCCAAAAAAATCGGTAACAAATATATATTCCACCATTCCGAAGAAACATCTTGGAACAATAAGGTTGAAACCTCCAACCCGCACAACCTGTGGCACTGCAGCCTGTGTGGCCTCCTGGACAATAACTGTTTGATACACACACTTTAACTTCGTGGAGATGTCGAATAAAAAAATCATATTTTCCATGTTTCTTACATCGAGTTACATATATTCATTCATACTTTGAAACATAAAATTTTTCTATGATTGAATCTTAGATTTAATTTGTCTGGGAAAAAATCAGCTCAACTTCGACTACGGTCTTTGACGATGTAAAACTAAAGTAAATATTACCCCCCCCCCCCCCGACCACCACCACCCCAAACCCCGACCACCATCACCTCAACTTACAACCCGTTCAAATGTTGAGCTGCAAAATAGTATAGCACAATTTTAGAGACAACTTCTGCAACAGTAGTTTATAACGGGGGGACTTAACAGCAGCGTAAAATGATACTCATATCTAACTGATGTCAGTCGAATTGATCTTGACAGACTGACAGGGTTGAATATTATTTTCGTATGCTACAGCCCTGGTGGATGTAGCCAGTAGCGCGCCAACATCATTTCTAATGAGCTTAAAAAGATGTTTATAAAAGCTCATAAAAAGTCTAGTAAGATTGAAGGTGGAAAACAAGAATAATTGTGAATCATTTTATAAGTAGAAAAATTGCGTTTAGTAGTAATTCATTTCAGCTGCCTAAAAATCTGAATGAAAAGGCAATACAGATCACTAAATCCAAGAACTATAAAAATCACCGGGTAAGTAAAAATTGTTTGCATGAACAAGACACACGACTACAATAATTGCTTCAAACTTCGTTCGAGAGCAATTAAAAGCACTGAACCAAGAAGTTGCAAAAAATGAGTTTGTTTCAGTACTTTCAAGTGCAGCGTGAACGGGAAAATTTGCGCTGAAGACTACCAAAAGAAATTTGTCTTTCACATTTTTCGCTATTCTCTCAATTAAAATTAAAAACCTAGTTTTCATTATGTTTATGGCAGCACAGCAGTGTGCAGTTGATCAAAATTTATTTCAATATTAATTTGCGGCACTTTCTAAAACCATTTGTCAATAATCGCTGTCATATGAAAACCATGCTTCTCATAAATGAATGCAGATACATACCAACTGCATGCAAAAATAATTGAACTGCAAAAAAAAATTATAAGAAATTCAGCTGCAAAACATATCTCACCTTTAAAATGTTTCTAAGGATTTTCCTCATTTTTTTCAAATATAGTTTAATCAACCCGTTGATGATGAATCCGGTTGGACTGAAGTTAAGTTTGAAAAAAAATCTGACAAGCAAAACTAACCATTTTTGTTCCGACCCCCACTTTAGTGGGGAGGGAGGAACTATATACTCAACTGGGTTTTTTTTGTTCAGTCAATTTTGGCCGACCGATATATTCATCGTAGAGAATTGTGAGTGGTATCATTCAAAAGCCCGTCCAGCGTAGAATACGGAATTAAAAAGATTTTTTTGATTTTCGTGTTTTACAGGGAGTTATCGAGGTTTAAAATTTTGTGAACATTCGACTGTTTTTGTTCACAATTTCAGTAATTTTTGCTAAAATTTGGCACAATTTCGCTGATATAATTCACAGTAAGTTAAAATGTTTAACGTTAAAGTGTTGTTGTTACCGTTAGAGATAGGAGAGCGTTGCTGAATTGTTTGATTGAAGTTTTTTTGGCTGAAATTTTTGAAAACATTTTCAAAAATCAAACTTTTTTCATTAAAAATGGCACAAAATATGCTTTTTTGGTCCACTTTGTTAAAGTTTGCCAGACTTAGTGACCTAGAAACCTTAACACAGACTCCCTAATCTCAAAAAAAGCACTATTTGCAATTAGGCGCCGTATGAAAGTCTTCTGGAATTAAAACTTTGCCGTTTTTTACAGATTTAACTCGATAATTATACAAAATGCATTTTTTTTCAATATTTGAAGAATTCCATTCAACAACTGGTCTAATTCGCAGATAATTGGAACAATAAGCCGGTTTGCTGGGCGCGCGAGAAATTCAGGGAGAGGTTTGATAATATCATGGACTCTTAGAATCAGAGACTTTTTGATTTTTATTTTGATGCTGCCTTTTTTCAAAATATTTTGCTTTTGTATTTTTAATGTTAATTACTAAAAATATTTTTTATTCACGGCTTCGTTAATAACAACTCCAATTTACGTGAATTCGAGGCCAAATGTAGATAGAGTTTGTTTTCAGAGAACTAATTTTTTTATGGCTTTGAGGAAGATTTTTAGTAAAAATTTAACTGAACTCTTGTCTTTTGCCTTCAATTGATATTCTTTTGGCAGTCTGATTTCTGAGTTTAACCACTCGAAGGTCTGAATCATTTCCTCAAGAGGTGCAAGTGAACCTTTTTTGTTCATTCAGTTGTTACCTAATATCTCTTATATTATTCAATTTTTTTGTTTTAAGAAAATTTCTATGATTTCTTGATCTTGTCATTTTTGTGTTTTTTAGACAACATTTTGCTTATTCTCAGAAAATACAGTTCAATTTTTCCTCCCTATAGAATAAAAACTGATTTTGTGGCCGATTGTTTTAACAGGATGTCTTCTTGCTTTTGTTACTACGAGTTTTCATACAAAATTTTCTGATTTTTGTGCATAATTGCCCAATTTTTCTGTTGTTTTTGTTTCTGTTATAAAATGTCACATTACTTAACACTCTACCTGAAAAAAACTCGGCAACATTTGAAATTGAACATAATTTTTCTTTACATACAATATGGTCTGAAGGGCTGCAACACCGTTCTCTTTCAGAAATTGGTAGAATTTTTTATGTTTGCCCTTTATTTGTTGTTAATTTTTGTTGTCATATGCCAAATATCATGTAATTAAAAGTCTCAGTGGCGAACTCTAGATAAACAAGTGAATTTAACTAACTCATATTGGTAAATAACTAATGGCTGTTTTGACTTTCGATATAAATTTCTAAAAAAAATGACTAATTGTATTCTTCAACTTATCCCTTTTTGTTCTTGTTTGCGTTTTTTTTCGTATTTTACAATGTTGTATCATTGTATCATTTTCGTAAATAAGCCTCAATATTTAGAGCTCTTTTAAATGTTTTGTTGAGTCAAAAAATAACTTTTCCGTTGTTTAAACTTTTAAATGGTGTCTTCAGGGCTTAGACAATTTGTTTCAGAAAAACTTTGTGAAGTTTAGATACTTTTCAGTTTTTGTTGTCATTTTGTGATGATCGTTTCACAAAAAAAATGTTATAATGATCAAAAGAGACGCAAATGAAGATGTTATATTCTCGCGGTTAATAACTTATGGTTAATCGAGCTTAAATTTAATGGCTTCATAAACAACTGTGGTTTCGTAAAGTTGTTTGTGAAATTTATTAGTTCAGCTTGTATTTAATGTTATTTTGTAGTGTTATGCTTCAGTCTCATTAAAAACAGTCGCAATTAGTTTTCCAAGTAGTTGGAAGACAAACTGTCTACTCTTTTAGTCGAAAGCTTTTGTTGGCTATGAATTTTGAAAAAAATTGTTTTTAATAAAAAAGAGATAGATTTTTGAGATCTGTCAATTTTATTTCTGTTAAATTGTAGCTAATCATCTCTATATAATATTCACATCATTTATCTTTTGAAATAAATTTTGCTCTCCATAACGGTTTTATGTTACTCAAATGGTCTTTCTTCTTGGAACAACAAGTTTTCATAAAACCAATTTTCGTGATTTTGCAAATTGGCCCTTTTTTGTAGGTCTTTGTTTTCTTTTCACAGTATCAGAATAATAGGCGTCATTTGACTTACAAATGTTGTCACCTGAAAAAAATGCAAAAGAAGATTTTTATTGCTTTTAGTGATCAGCTTAATATTAAATTGATTGAGGGGACATCGTTTTCGTGCATAATTTTTGTTCAAATTTTTCGTTTTTGCCTGTTTTTATCGTTCTTTTTGTAGTCGTATGACATATACTGGATAATGGAAGGCCTCAGTCGCTCTCTATTGAGGTATGAAAGACTCTCTCAGTGATTTCATTTGATGCGTAATGTTTATAATCAGTTCGAATTTAATTCTTTTCTGAAAAAAGCAATGTTTTAGTAAACTTTTGCCACTGTTGCCAAGTCGCATTGAGGAAAAGCCCCATATTTTGTTCGAAAACTACGGGTTAATCTTCTCCGTATAATTTTTATCTGATGCCATTTTGATTTGGTTATTAGTGGTTTTCAAAAAATGGACATCGAGTTTCGGTCGTAATTAATATTTTACCAATTTGATTTTTATTGCCGTCCTTTCTGGTAGTCATATTATGGTAGCCACAGGTCTCATAGGCCCTCTAGAGTAGATTGTTTTATTTTTTTACTAGTTTGTTGAACGATATGTTGATATGTTAATTTTTTTTATCTCTTCATTTTTTAGACAATTAAGTGAAAAACGTAGACGAGCGGGGTCGGAACTTAATGTGCGAACGCACATTACCGAGCCGCCTAGTTTGAATTTGAAAAGCATTTTAACTCAAAACAATATGGAAACATTAAATTTTTTTAACTCTTGCCAAATGATAATCGAATAGTTTTCTCGCTTGGCTGACCTCTAGTGAATTTCATTCAAAGTTAAGTTTCCCAATTACATTTGAGTCATTTTAAGTTGGACCAGAAGTCATTTTTTTCGTGCGATCATCGATTCCGAAACCAACGTATGTTACAATTGAACAAAAATCAATACAAAAAGTAGCAACACGCGCACAAAATTAGGATGCATTTGTTTCAAAAAAATGTTAGCCAAAAGCCATTCTCTGATTTTGGTGCATGTAGAATCTCTTCAAACGCGGCCCAGAAAAAGCTATCAAATATTTCAAGGATTCTTTGGGACTCATCTGAACGCGAGTTGCATTCTCTTGTCTAGTGGCACGCTTCTCAAGACAAGAACTGACAAAACTAGTAGAGCCTATTGCGGTACCTAGAGTTTTGATGCCATCAGCTTAAGTCCTCTTCACTATAGTATCTATGATTTTCAAATCATGAATGAACCGCAATTCACATCTGTATTTCCTCAGCTCTAAACGTTTTTTTCTCCAAATACTGCCAAAGTTTGGAACTCCTCGTCGGTACCTGCGATTATCTCATAAAACTACGAACAATGTTTAAAGGTTTGTATTTTGTTCTGAATTTTGGTAAGAGATTACAAATTACGCATGCTAGTAGTAATAGAACTAAACAAAAGTAGCTATGCTAGATATTAGACATTGTTGCGATCAAGATAAATTTCTAATGCCTGGATTGAAAACTTCATTTTGAAGTAAATTGGAGTTTTCCACCAGTTGCTGACATCTTCAATATCTCAAAAGTAGTTCTCTTAGTAGCATGCAATGTTATCAGCACCTCCTTTGACAGCTAAGCTAAGTTGCGTTCCAAATAATCCATTAACGGATAAACATAACCGACTAATGTCGAAAGAATTGCGCTCGAACTAGTGTGAGTTCGAATCAATTACAGCCTGCTTCAGTCCGGGGGGACTCATTTAATTCATTGAGGGCGCATCAAGTGGCGTCCCAAGAGGTGAACAAAAATTTTAAATACTAATGAAAATTTTTGTGAAAAAAAGTATGCATTTTTTGATGACCTGTGAGTTCCTATCAGCAACCACTTTTGTTGAGCTACTGACATTTGTGAAATTTAGAGCATAACCGACTAGCATCGAAGAATGGCTCTGGAACGAACAGTCGGCGCTCGAATTTATTGCAGCCTTCTTCAATGGGGGTGAGGGGCACTAAATTCACTTTGGGGGCTGCAAATGACGTCATTAAAAGTTATATACCACTATAGCCATTAAAAAAAATAAATTAAAAAAGTACACAAATTATTTAGCTACAAAAAAGGTTTCAAAATACCACTAAAAATTTAAAGTGAAAAACCCTAACAATTTCTGCGCACTCATCACGCAGAACCAAAAGGTTACTCAAAGATGCAAAACGGTCGTGCAAAGTTTACATAAGACAGTCGAGCACGTTTACAATAATTGCTTCAAACTTGGTTCAACAAAAATTAGTCATGTTCGAGAGCAATTTATGCAGGTCTGATGCTAATTGGCATTAGTACTTACACTTTTAAAATCCTTAAAATTGATTTATAATGCCTATCCACTCCACACAAGTTTCGTCTGTTCTTGCTTCAATTCCAAATCAATCCATGTTGTTTGCGGACCCTGCTAGTTATTGTTGGGAGAAAAGAGTGATTGACTCCATGCGTTTAATTTAAATTACTGCGAGCGTTGTGTTACTTGACGTATCAAATAGAAGCATAGGGTCAGTTTTTGCGTACCTTTACAAGTTTAAAAGATTTTCAGGGCTGGAATTTTAATTCCCTCGCCAGCAATAACAAGCCGGCAGATTACCGGAAAATAGCCGCCGTTGACGCGCTTGATTCACAACGTGATTGAATCAGAAAACGAAAAAAAGCGACAAATTTGCTTTTTTCTGTTTTTTTTCAGCGTCGAAAAGTTTTCTAATTTAGCGGGTATTTTCAGTTAGATTCTGAAACTATATTTAATTCAGCTTCTAAACTGAAAGCTAATAATTTTAGTACAGATATAAGCTAGCGAACACTCTAAGGAACTTTGATAACCTAATTCTAAATGATTTAATGACCGGGCTTTATCGGTTTATCCAGTCTCTTTGGATTTTGCTCTTTTGACTTTGACCGTACTCACTATATTGTCCAATTCAACGAAAAAAAAAGAATTTAAAATCCATTCCGGTGAAACAATGAGTGATTTAAGTCAGAAGTCAAACATGAAAATCGTGACTTTTGTAAAACTAATAACGTGCTCAAAAGGTAAGAATTAAAAAACATAGCAGGACAAGTCCTGACGTACAATTCAAAGAATTTTCATTGACTAAACAGAAAACTAGACCAAGAACGGACTATGAATGGAATGGGAAAACTATTTAGAAAAAAATCCGATCCAAAAAATTGAAAAACTGTAAAAATCAATGTCAAAATGCCGCATGTGTACAAAAAACCACTAGCAAGAAATGGAAATTTGGTTCAATTAAAAAAACTAGGTAGGTCTGAAATGAACTATGAATGGATTCAAAAACTCGAAAAAACAGAAAACATCAAAGTTAAATTAACGCATGTGAACAAAAAAGCACTAGCGAAAAAACAATTTTTTGTTCCAACACCGTTTTCTCACTCTACTTTAAAATTAGAGCGAAAAAAAATCACGCCGCAAAACCACTCGCTTTTTCGCTCCATTTCCTGTTTCGGCGTGCCCAAAATCACCACTCCAATTTAATTTCAAAAATCACGAAAATGTGTGAAGATATTAAAAAAAAGACAGCGCCCCAATTCAATTCAAATTCTCCGAATTGTAAAACATAGCCGGCAGATTGCCGGAAAAGCTGCGGAAGAATAGACCTACGTGCCATATAATAGAGATAGAAACAGATACAGATCTAAATTGAAAAAAAATCGACGCCTCTACAAAAAATTAGGTAAAAAACATTCAGCGATACATTAATACAACTTGTTAAAATTCATTCCGCAGAAGCCTCTTATTAGGGACCTTTACTGCACAAATGAGTTCCTTTGACCTTAAACAAATTCAAACTAAACTTAAGTTTTAAAGTGCAAAAGTCATTTTATTGAGTGAGGTAAGTCACGTATGATCAAAATCTAATCACGCAAATAACCTTTGCTTAAGCGAGTGAGAAATTACGTCACGCGCGCAAATGCCGTTAGTGAGAGGAAGAAGTCATTCAGAAAATTTGACTTTTTCAGCTTTGCTGTGTGAACAAATGTAAAACGAAAAAAGAGCGTCAGACGACGAAACAAAAAAAAAACCAAAGAGCACCGCAATATAGCTTCGCTCAGCTTACAGCTTCGCAGCTATAAAAAGAACACCTAAATAGTAGCCGTTTGAGAGGCTGATGACGGCTATTAATTAGCACTAATTTTCGATTTACCATATTTACGACGCTTTCGGAACCTTTTCTTGCTATCTGTCGCCGCTTTTCTATTGTTGAAATGTTTGCAACATTTTGTCAGTGATCTAGTTCTTGGTCACTATTTCCTGATTTATAGTTCTCCAATATTTCGTCAGCGGTCATCAAAATTGCATGCTCGTTTACTTACAAGCAGTGCTCTTCGGCTTCTGTCCAAGTTCCTTCGTGTTTTCTTGCCCCTTCAAATGTCATTTTGATTGAAAAATTAACCCATACGAGGAAATGTGTGTTAGTTCTTGATTGTCTGAAATCGTGCTAAATACGACGTGATAAAAAATTTCAAGAAAAGTTGCCCTTAACTACACCATTCAAACTTTTCTAATCACTGAGGTGAACCTGTCTAAAAAAAGCAGATTTTTAGTAAAACTTGGATTCATGGTGTCGAAAAGGACCATAAATGAATTACATCAACATACTAAAACAAAATTTATAGCGCACTATTGTCGAGGAAAAGGGGGAGTAAATTAAGCGATAGTCCAATTGAGCTCAGATTAAATACACGCAAATTGCGTCACTGTTAGCAAGAATTGTTTGGATAACGACATTTAGATTATAAATACAGTCCACTTTATTACTTTCACTACTCCTGCGAACGAAAGTCTCTAACATTAACAGCTGCTTTTGGATATTCACTCTAAATTAAGTCACTCGTAATATCAAAGACAGCAGCCTTAAGGTACTGTACATTCTACCCGCTTGAAGTTCGGGATCGAGCCAATGCCGGGTCGTACAGCATTAGGGCCCCTGAATTCGTAGATGTCACAGGAGAAACAAGCGAAGAGTTGTTTTTCTGTTGATGACTGTTATCTCCCGTGCTATCGCTTCGGACCCTCCCGTGTGGACGTTGGTTGGAGATGAGGGGAGGGGCGGGTGCTGTGTTAGGGGAAGGGGGAGGGGGAATACTGATGTTATATGAGCAGTCAATTCTCTGGTAGAATAGGATGTAGATATCTCTGTTGTTGTGGCAGTTTGGACTTCCCTCGACTAGAGTGACTGTCTCGTCGTTGAAGTAGTACCACTGACCACTCAAAGCATTGCGCGCGAAGGCTGTGTAGTGACCTGAGTTGACACCTAGTCAACACAACAGAGACAATAAAGATAGTATGATACAAAAAATGCCTCTATACGCATTGATCAAGAAACTTTGAACCAAGGTTGTAGCCAGCGAGAAAACACCCTGTAATCACGCATTAGCAAATATAGAAGCCGCTTTATTGTTCCAATTTTTTTCCACAAGTGTAAAGTATGAATTCTTGCAATCTGCGTGGTCTCCATTATCAAATAATCTTGGTTTATATTGATTTGAAATTTAAATGTTTGCTGATTATTTCTTATTGCCAATCTTAATGTTTTCTCCGATCTCTGACGTTTCCTCCTCTCTCCCTCAGCCTTTTAACTCTCTCTTTTTTAATTTCCTCGCATTAATGAACTCAGCTCAAGTACCCTACTGTTGGATGACATTGCTTACGAAAAGACTCCCCTCTCATTGGGTGAGTTCAATAAAAATTCGGGCTTGTTTCTAATTCATCAACAGATTGATTCAGCTCAACAGAAGCATCTAAGAAAAGTTATCTTCACATTGCGTCCCACACAATCGGGTCGCTGATAATCGGACAAGTTCAACTAATTGCTGCGTTCAACTATGGGGCTCGCAAAAACAGCATATTAGCTGATCCTCGTATGATGACAACAGAAAGTGACTGAACTGCTCTGTCGAAGGCAATGGATTGTCCCACTGACTGATAATTTCTGCTATCAGCTAACAACGACATGCGCAGTAAGGCCTTCTTCAGAGTCCTCGACAGACCGCCCAAAACATCGATTGCCAGAGGGACGAACAAAATTCCTTGTTGAGCACAGCTATTTTCATACTGAGCATATTTTCGATCTTCAGCAGCTTCAATTGCATAGCCAGACTTCTCTGCCGCATGAGAAATAATGTTCGGTTGCAGAGAGGAAGTCACGGTTATGTCTAGAGCAGCAGATTGGCCCGATTTCCAAGAAGGCAGATAGACGTCTCCTGGGGGTGAGTTGTTTTCCGCAATGAGATTGAGTTTTTCAATTACTGGAGACAAATTAGCTGCTGAACAGGCTGAAGCTATACGATCGCAAATTCTATCGTGCCTTGCAATCGCATCTCCCCTTCCATGGCAGGCAACTGCATGGTCACCAAATGTGTCCAATATACCTGACTTGCAATAAGGACATTTTCTTTCTTGATCATAAACCGCGATTGCGAGCCTGTACTTGACACTGACTTGAAATTCCTTAGCCGAAAGGTGTAGACCTATAGCGGGAATTGGAGGCGCGGCAAGCCACGCGCCGGATTGAGGCAGGCATAGTGATTGGAGTCTTGCTCTTTCCCTGGTTGACGTTTGATTTCTTATTAGGGCAGCAAGTTTTTCTTTATCAAGTGCTTCTTGGATCTTCTTTTGTGTGTGCGAAAGTAGATTGAACGGTTCCAAACTCTGGTGTAACTCTTAGTGTCACTTTCTGAGGGACTTCTACTTGTTATTTTGTTGACCAGCTCGTCTGAGGCTAAAATTGAGCCCACAAACGCTTTTTATATTGCTCCTGTGACTGTCGGATGCCTAGTCCCGACAAACCGATAGGTAAGGAAGACTGTTTCCATGCGTCATCATCAATGATTGAGCCAACAATTTGATCCTGGGTGCTCTTTGGCCGTCATAGAAACTTTTCAATACTTCGAGCATCTCGTTTGATGGAGTGTTAGTTCGTAAAGAGTATACTAGTTTCGGAGTTCCCAAACAGTAACGAAGGATACCCAATGCACATTGAGGATCGTTGAGGTGATGTAAATTGTCCAGCATAGATAAAATTTTTTGAACTTTCCTCTTCAAACAAGAAGCGACAAAGTCTTTTGAACCAACTGCAGCACCCAGAACTTCAAAACCGTTTCCCAAATTTCTTTTTACTGCCTGATCAACGGAGGGTAAATCTTTAATTGACCACAGCTCACATTTGTCTTTTCTCAAGATTAGGCCTCTCCCAGGGCCTTCATTGGCTAGGATTCCAAGCGTTTGTTTGATCTGGTCTTCAGACCCAGCAATAAACCCCTCATCTAAGTACCAAGTGTGCTGTAACAAACCCGGAACTGAAGTCCTGATCTTCCGTATGATTGGCCATGACGTCAAAGAGAACAGTAACGGTCCCAGGGGATCACCCTGCTGAACACCCGATTCACTTTGAATGATTGCATTGTTGTAAAAGAGTGGTGTGTGCTGGGAGTAGCAAAAATTGGTGAAGGCGGCAACTCCAGGAATAAATTCATAAGTTACTTTTAATGAGAGTGAACGCTTGACTGAGTTAAAAGCGTTTTGGAAATCAATTTGACGCACGCCTTCGTCCGTCTGAGCACTAACTATGTTATCGTAAGTAATTTCTGACGAATGAATGATTGCCTCGGCGCCTCCACTAATGCCGACTCCCAATTGCAAACTATCACATAGCTCAATTGCTCCTGATTTAGCTTCACTTACCAAGCATTTTGCTATGAGGCGTCGCAACACTTCGCCAACTGCTATCGGACGCACACCACCTTTCTTTTTGGATAAAGCCGTGAGTGAAGCGCAGCAGAGTGCTTTGGAAATAAAAGCAGGAAAGAGTCCCCTGCTACCAAAGTTTACAAACTTTGTTATCGCTTTCAGGGCAAACTCGGACTGATCAAGTGCAGTGCAGTCTACTGCGTGCTGAAGATGTTCAGGAAACATCTTAGAGGGACCGGCTGCAGTGTGCTTACTGAATGTCTTCAGTTGTTCATAAACTACGTTTTCACTAAATTGGAACGCATTGGATGCAGTATTGTCAGGTAAACTGACAAGAGGTAACGGTTCTTTCGGGTGTAACTTTTCCAGTGCTTTCAATGTAGCTTTGTTATCGGGTGCAAGACCTTCAGAAGCTAAAATTTTAAGAGCTCGGCCAAATTGGCCTTGTATGCACAACGTTTTCGCTCAGACCGATATTTCTTCAATGCTGTTAGTTCTGTCTTTTTGACTGTTTCAAGGAGACAGTTTCTGACCAAAGCTCCCCATATTCACCGGCGTTCCAACGATCAAAACGTTCTGCGAGACGCTGGTCTTGATTGCGCTTTTGCTTTCTGCCTCCGCGGTTACAAGCACGTAGAACGCATTTTGAAACAGCAAAAAGTTTTTGCCAATTTGTCTTGTTGTCTGGAGCCTCAACACACTCAAGAAGAATACCTGATATCAATGGAGACCATTTTGCTCTGAATTTGATAGGAACAAAGCGACAGGTTGGCACGTACGAATTCAATATTGTCAACACTTCTGGCAATTTGCTACTCTCGGACTTTATTGAGAGATCAACACGTTCAAAAAATGAGTTATCAATAGATTGTCTATTTTATTTGAGAGGTCTGTGTTAATTTTTCGACGGCTGCACAACTGCTCTTTGTATTTTGAATAGGCCCAAATTGATTTGGAATTGAACCAAGCGTCGTGCTCTGACCCCCAACCAAAACATCTTATTTTGGTGTACTGATCGCAGTTTTCAAGAACTTGAACTCGAGTTTATCTGCGGTATCTGGCAGAAAAAGAGTTGTGCCTGGAGCTACGTGAAAAAACTCTTTAACGCATACATTTTGTAACTCCTGGGTCAAACCCGTATGCATGTCTTTGCTGGTTTCAGGATTTTGTGGTTCGCTTTGTGTGCCTACATTCTTTAATTGCTTTGCACCACTCTCGTTGTATTTCATTTTGAAAAAAAATCTCAGGTTGGGGGGAACTTATTCGCGAAAACTACCCCAACCAAACAAAGACTTGTATGTTGTAAGGCGATTGTTTTCACAGGCAAACCGCCCCAGAAAACTTGGGGGACAGACTGGGCTGGAGGGGTATTCGGAACAATCTCACCGGTTGTTCCAATTAGATAGGAACAGATACAGAACCAAGTTGGAGTTACAATCTGTACTTTTTTAATTTAACGCGCGAAGCCTATCATACAGATGTTATTTTTGACCTCAAAAGGGGTTTAGAATAACCTCAAGAGATATCTTTATAAGTCGTTTATAGAGTGGGGCAAGTCAGAACCAAATACTAAACATAACCGACTAAACGTCGGAAGAATTGCTCTCGAACTACTAGTGAGAGCTCTAATCAATTGCAGCCTGCTTCAGTCGGGGGGAGGGGGAGCCTAAATGGGACCAAGAAGTTCAATAGTGGGCTTCAAATAACCACATTAGAGGTCAACATATACCACTATTAAGATTTAAAGTAAAAAATGGCACCAGTTTCGGCGCACTTTTCATTTGACTTTTAGTATTAAATTGCCGCCGATTGAGTTCAGCTGCTTGAAATTGTGATTGAAAGAGAATTTTAGATCAGGCGAAACGCAAAAAGTCAAGGGCGTAAAAGTCACTTGAAAAGTCAAAATTTGTCAAGCAAAAATTTTGCATAAAAAAGACACGTTTACAATAATTGCTATGAACTTCGTTCAAGAGCAATTAATCACAATTTAGATCACTAATAATAAGGGCATCAAATGCTGTCACGCACAAAGGCAGATGACAGGATGCATAAGATGAAATTGCTTTTCTAACTTTTTGCGCCCAAAAAGTCAAAAGCGCTACCTTGAGACGACGAAACAAAAATCATCGTCCGATTGAACAAACGTAGAACTTATACTTCAGCATTATACTAGTCTATTAAATAAACACAATTGAAACTAAACTAAATTTTCGCTTGATTGACTTTTAAAAGAAGACAAGTCGAAAAACACTCCACAAGACCCTAGACACGGGTCAAAGTTAAAAATGATGAGACCAATCTAAATACATAGCTGGCAGATTGCCAAAAATAGCCGCAATAGATTCGCAGATCGGCAGTCTAAAAAAACAGTAACAAAGACAGACCAAAAAAATTCGTCTTTTCATTGAAGGCTGATCTGTTATATTTTGATTAAAAATCTGTATAAGTTATTGCTGCCTCTATTAGCTGATCTCAAATAACCTTCATTTAGAGTGACACACACCCATTTGACCTTATCTCTTTGAATTAAAGTAAATAAAAGTCAATTTCAAATTGAGGAAGTCATTTTTGAGAGTGAGGTAAGTCAAGTGTGACCAAAAATTTAATCACGCGCATGAACAAAAAAACTCGCTCCACTAGGAGCGAAAAATGACGTCACACATGCAATTCAGTTGAAATTGCATGAACGAATGAACAAAAAGTGGCTGTGACGTCATATGGTCGTAACAAAAATCATGACGACGAAATAAAAAAAAACCAAGAGAAGGCCAATAATAGCCCCAGCTATCGCTGTGCGGCTATTTAAAAAGTGACATGTAAAATTCATTCTTTTAAAAATTTGATGCACCCAATCCAATCAAACTTCAAAAGAGAAGAAGTAGCTCGTAGATCTTTAACTAGTAAATGTTTATAAAATCTAAAGCTCCACAAGTGAGTCCAGAAGCCATTTACTTGAGTGAGACCTAAAAGCAGATATGACGTCACGTACACAAAATTTAACTGCAAAGCAGTAGAAGTCACTGAAAAAGTCAATTCCAAGTCAGGTCGTAAGAATAATCGAAGGAGACGAATTAAAAAACATAGCAGGACAAGTCCTGACGTACAATTCAAAGAATTTTCATTGACTAAACAAAAAACTAGACCAACAACGGACTACGAGTGAATTAGGAAAACCATTTCTAAAAAAATCAGAAAAACCAAAACAAAAAAACAGAAAATCAATGTCAAAATGCCGCTAGCGAGAACAAAAAACCACCAACTAGAGATGTAAATTTGATTCTAACAAAAATAGGCCTAAAATGAACAATGAATGGATTGGGAAAACCATTTAGAAAAAAATCCATTCCAAAAAATTGAAAAAACAGTAAAAACCAAAGTGGAAATTGTCGCGTGTGAACAAAAACCACTAGCGATAAAGCGAACTTTTGTTCAAACACCGTAGTCTCACTCCTTCTTAAAATTAGAGCCAAAAAATTTCACGCCGCAAAACCACTCGCTTTTTTGCTCCATTTCCTGTTTCGGCGTGACCAAAATCACTTAGATGCACACTATTGATCTTTAACTAGAAAATGTTCAAAACATTTAAAAGTTTTAAAGTTCCATAAGTGATTTCAGAAGTCTTTTTTGAGTGAGGTAGGTCACGCAATTGACCTAAAATCAGAAATGACTTCACGCACACCAAATTTAACCGTAAAGCAGAAGTCACTGAAGTTATTTAAACAGTCAATTCCAAGTAGTCAGGTCGTAAGAAGCATCAACGGAGAGGGCGAAATAAAAAAACACGATGTTCCCAATAATAGCCGCTATTAATAATTGTCAAAAACATTGAAAAAATTGAATTGAAAGTTTTCTTTAAAAAAATGATAAAATCCCTGACGTTAAAATGTTGAAAACGATTCCATTACCACTAGAATTTATGCATTAACCTATTATCAAACCCGAGTGGAGATTCCTTGACAATAATGGCTGAAAAACTCAAAAAAAGAAAAAACTTTTCAAAAAGCTCGAAAAAAAACGAAAACTAGTAAAAATTTGGGTGTTTTTGTTTGGACTACCAAAACATATAGCTCTCAAAAGGGTCAAAAAAATAACTTATGTCTTACTAAAGACCTTCATCAAATTTAAACAGCCTCAACTTTCGACTGGTCCAACAAAAAAATCGCGAAAGGACGAAAAAACACGAAACATTTTGGGCTAAAGAACTCCTAAAAACGACCTTTTAACCTTAAACTACGGCCTCTGGTAGTGTTACCACACTAAGCAATTGAAGGACTAATAAACGCTGCTTAGGGCCTCTAACGAAACTTAATGCCCACTGGGAGCTACCCCTGCCGATTAGCCCGCTTTAAAGGACGAGAAGTCAAATGGGTCAAAAGTCAAATGGGTCAGACGAAAATGTGTCAAGCAAAAAATCGCATTAAAAAAGAACAACAGAGCTAATATAATTGCTAAAACTTAGTTTGAGAGTCACTAAATGTGATCAAAAGGTAGAGCGAATTTAAAAAAACGTAGCAGGACACGTGCTGTTGTACAATTCAAAGACTTTAAATTGACTAAACAAGAACTAGACCTAGAACGGACTATTTCCAAAATCTGATCAATTTTTTTTTAAAAAAAACTGAAGTATAATGATAAAATGCTTATGTGAACAAAAAACAAATTTCATTTGCTGCAAAATTGGTACAAATTTTGTTTGAGAGCTATTAAAAACATAACCGGCAGATTGCCGGAAAATAGCTGCCGTTGATTCCCATAACCAAGATCGGGATTGAAAGAAGAGAAAAAACTAGTAAAAAAATAATTTTTGTAAAAACAATTTTTAAGTGCGAACTATTTTAATGTCATTTTGGACCGGAACATACTCCTGTTTCGTAGTGAGTCCACACAGTGGCTAGTATCAATACCAATAAGCATTAGAGATGGTAACGAAGAATAAAGTTTGAGTAACGGGCATCTAAAATCTGGCATTATCCCGTTTCTAATTCTGATTGAGGTAAAGCGAAAATTTTACCAGACAAAGTAAAAAAACATAGCAGGACAAGACAAATCCTGAGGTACAAATCAAGGAATTTTCATTGCCTAAATAGAAAACTACACCAAAAACGGTCTATGAGTGAATGGGGAAAACCAATTATAGAACAATCAGATAAAAAAAGGAAATCAATGTCAAAATGCTGCTAGCGAGAACAAAAAACCACTAGCGAGAAATATAAATTTGATTCCAACAAAAAACTACACCTAGAAAAAACTATGAATGGACTGGCAAAACATTTAGAACATAGCCGGCAGATTGCCTGAATAGCTGCGAAATAGACCTGCGTGTCATATAAGAGAGATAGAATTGAAAAAAATCTAAATTTAAAAAAATCGACGCCGCTCAAAAAACTAGGTAAAAAAACATTCAGCAATAAATTAACAGAGCTTGTTGAAATCCTTCCACAGAAGCCTCTTATTAGGGGCCTTTACTTCACATATGAGTTTCTTTGACCTTAAACAAATTCAAATTAAACTAAGTTTTAAAGTGCAAAAGTCATTTTGATGAGTGAGGTAAGTCACGTATGATCAAAATCTAATCATGCAAATAACCTAAAAACGTTTGCAAAAGCGAGTGGGAAATGACGTCACGCGCGCAAATGCCATTAGTGAGAGGAAGAAGTCATTTAGAAAATTTGACTATTTCAGGTTTGCTGCGTGAACAAATGTAAAACGAAAAAAGAGCGTCAGACGACGAAACAAAAAACATAGCAGGACAAGTCCTGACGTACAATTCAAAAAATTTTCATTGACTAAACAAAAAACTACACCAACAACGGACTATGAGTGAATTGGGAAAACCATTTCTAGAAAAATCAGTTAAAAAAACAGGAAATCAATGTCAAAATGCTGCTAGAGAGAACGAAAAACCACTAGAGAAATAAAAATTTGATTCAAACAAAAAACTACACCTAGAAAAAAACTATGAATGAACTGACAAAAACATTAAAAAATCCTATCCAAAAAAATGAAAAAACAGTCAAAATCAAAGTGAAATTGCCGCTTGAGAACAAAAAAAAACACTAGCGAGAAAGCAATTTTCTGTTCAAACACCGTTTTGGATTGTAAAAATAACAGGACAAGTACAATTCAAAGAATTTTCATTGACTAAACAGAAAAACTAGACCCAGAACGGACTATGAGTGAATTGAGAAAATAATTTTTAAAAAATCAGATCAAAAAATAAGAAAAAAACAAAAAACATTGTCAAATTGCCGCATGTGAACAAAAAACCATTACCGAGAAACCGAATTTTTGTTCAAACACCGTTTTCGCACTCTACTTTAAAATTAGAGCGAAAAATTTTCACGTCGCAAAACCACTCACTTTTGCGCTCCATTTCCTGTTTCGGCGGGACCAAAATCACTACTCCAATTTCACTTCAAAAATCATGAAAATGTGTGAATAGATCTTAGAAAAAAGACAGCGCCCCAATACAAATCAAATTCTTTGAATTGTAAAAAAAAACATAGCAGGACAAGTCCTGACGTACAATTCAAAGAATTTTCATTGACTAAACAGAAAACTAGACCTAGAAAGGACTATGAATGGATTGGGAAAACCATTTAGAAAAAAATCCAATCCGAAAAATCGAAAAAACAGTAAAAATCAAAGTGAAATTGCCGCATGTGAGCAAAAACCACTAGCGAGAAAGCGAATTTTTGTTCAAACATATTTTCTCATTCTACTTTAAAATTAGAGCGAAAAAATTTCACGTCGCAAAACCACTCACTTTTTCGCTCCATTTCCTGTTTCGGCGTGACCAAAATCACTACTCCAATTTGACTTCAAAAATCATGAAAATGTGTGAACAGATCTTAAAAAAAAGACACCGCCCCAATACAATTCAAATTCTTTGAATTGTAAAAAAACCAAGAGCACCGCAATATAGCTACGCTCAGCTTACAGCTTCGCAGCTATAAAAAAAATCCGATACAAAAAAATGAAAAAAAAAACAGTAAAATCAAAGTGAAATTGCCGCTTGAGAACAAAAAAACAACTAGCGAGAAAGCGAACTTTTGTTCAAATACAGTTCTCTCACTCCACTTAAAAATTAGAGCGAAAAAATTTCACGACGCAAAACCACTCGCTTTTTCGCTCCATTTCCTGTTCCGGCGTGACTAAAATCACTACTCCAATTTGACTTCAAAAATCAGGAAAATGTGTGAACAGATCTTAAAAAAAAAGACACCGCCCCAATACAATTCAAATTCTTTGAATTGTAAAAAAACCAAGAGCACCGCAATATAGCTACGCTCAGCTTACAGCTTCGCAGCTATAAAAAAATCCGATCCAAAAAAATGAAAAAAAAACAGTAAAAATCAAAGTGAAATTGCCGCTTGAGAACAAAAAAACAACTAGCGAGAAAGCGAACTTTTGTTCAAATACCGTTCTCTCACTCCACTTAAAAATTAGAGCGAAAAAATTTCACGACGCAAACCCACTCGCTTTTTCGCTCCATTTCCTGTTTCGGCGTGACTGAAATCACTACTCCAATTTGACTTCAAAAATCAGGAAAATGTGTGAATAGATCTTTAAAAAAAGACAGCGCCCCAATACAATACAAACTATTTGAATTAACCGTTTGAGAGGCTGACGGCGGCTATTAAACACGCATGTAAAACGCGAAAGCTTCAAAGTCATTTAGAGAGAAGTAAGTCACTTACAATAAAGCAGTCTAACATAGCCGTCATATTGCCGCCGATCTCAAAACCCATCAAAATTAAACGACCAATCTTGCCAGGTATCAATTAGGCAGTATGTAACTGGGCGTTAATTAAATTAGCGAAACTAATTTACACGTTTAAAATAATTAACAGATCACAGCACAATCACACTCAGATAGATGGTAATTTTGGACTCACTTTCTCCAATATGACAGACATAGCTTTGCAGCTGATAGGTCACACCACCGCCACCACCCATTACTCCGCCTTCTGCTCTATCAGGTTGAGAATTGACTCCAACAGCACCTCTAAACTCTTCCTCCCTCTCCATTTGTTCCTGCTGGTTACTTCCACTAACATAGCTCGAGCCAGAACCTTCTCTCTTTTCTTTGTTACTACCTCGTCGCTTCAGATCTCCTTCGATTTCAGCAGAGGAGGAAGAGGACGGGTTGGTGCTGGGAGGAAGAAGAGATGATGTGCAGGCAGAGGGTGGAATGTGGAGCAGGGTGGGGCAGGAGACTGGGTTGTGCAGTTTGTAGCTGCGCATCGTACCACTGTGAAAGTGGAACCTACAAAAGTGTCAACCAACTAAATTATATGAACTTACAGCTTATTAATCAGAAATTAAAAACCAGTCGGTGATTAATACATGCTGGTGACTATAAAACATTGCCGGCAGATTGCCGGAATAGCTGCGAAAGAATAGACTTGCGTGCCGTATCATTCAGATGAAACAGATACAGATCTAAATTGGAAAAAAAATTGACGCCGCTCAAAAAGCTAGGTACAAAACATTCAGCGATAAATTAATAAAGCTTGTTAAAATTCATTCCGCAGAAGCCTTTTATTAGAGACCTTCACTGCACATAAGAGTTCCTTTGAGCTTAAACTAGTTCAAATTAAACTTAAGTTTTAAAGTACAGAAGTCATTTTTATCGAGTGAGGTAAGTCACGTGTGATCAAAATCTAACCACGCAAATGCCTTAAATACTTTTTCTAGAGAGAGTGAGAAGTGACGTCACGCGCGCAAACGCTGTTAGTGAGAGGAAGAAGTCATTCAGAAAATTTGACTTGAAGTCATTCAGCTTTGATGTGTGAATAAATGTAAAACGAAAAAGAGCGTCAGACGACAAAACAAAAAAACAGCAGGACAAGTCCTGACGTACCATTCAAACAATTTTAATTGACTAAACAGAAAATTAGTCCTAGAACGAACTATGAATGGATTGGGAAAACCATTTAGAAAAAAATCCAATCCGAAAAATCGAAAAACAGTAAAAATCAAAGTGAAATTGCCGCATGTGAGCAAAAACCACTAGCGAGAAAGCGAATTTTTGTTCAAACATCGCTTTCTCACTCTACTTTAAAATTAGAGCGAAAAAATTCCACGCCGCAAAACCACTCGCTTTTTCGCTCCATTTCCTGTTTCGGCGTGACAAAATCACTACTCCAATTTGACTTCAAAAATCATGAAAACGTGTGAACATCATAAAAAAAAGACAGCGCATCGAAAAAGACAACGAAAAAAGAAGAGATAGAAATTGACGGAACTTCTAATTAACAGAAGTTTCAAAAGTTGTTCTTAGACGGTGTGCAATTTCAGTTTGATTCTTAAAACTATACTTAAGTCAGCTTCTAAATGAGAGCTATTAAGCTTAATGTCATCTATCAATCGCTCTTATGACCTTTGATAACCTAATGCACTATGACTTAATGACTGGGCTTTATGGGTTTATCTCATTGCTTTTGATTTTGCTCTTTTGACTTTGACTGTATTCATTACACTGCGTAATTCAATAGATGAAAGAATTCAGTTGAAATAGTGATTGAGGTAAGTAAGAAGTCAAGCGCGAAAATCGTGACTTATGTAAAACGTGATCAAAAGGTAAAGCAAATTTGAAAAAAAGGAGAGCGCCTAAATAATAGCCGTTGACAGGCTGACGGCGGCTATTAAAAAGGACTAATTCTAACAAAATTGGTAAGAGAGCAATTAAAAACAGAAGACAAATTGCCGCATGTGAACAAAAAATCACCACCGAAAAAGCGAATTTTGGTTCAAACATCGCTTTCTCACATATGAAATAAATCATGAATGAAATAAAAAAAACCACACCGCAAAATCGCTCACTTTTTCGCTAATCTTCCTGTTTCGAAGCAACAAAATCCCCATCCCAATTTGACTTCAAACTCATCAAAATACGTGCAGACCATAAGCCAGCGCCCCAATACATTTCAAATTCTGTGTATGGTACAACACAATATCACCGCAATATAGCTACGCTCAGCCTACAGATTGGCCGTTTTAGAAACACTCATAACACTACTGAAGGTCTCCCAACAAACTTGTGACGTATTTTAAGAAAACTAGTTATGACGTCAAGCTAATCCACTGACCTTTTGAGGTATATGACGAGTGTTTCTGGCATGTCCAGCAGGCTCATTTGTCTCCTGGCAGCCCGACTGGCCTCACACCTCCCACACCACCACTCCTCCCCATCCTCCAATTGCTCCACTCCCGTGAACGCCTGAACACAACCAAACACTTCAGCTGTCAGGTTAACTTCTTACCTTACAGCTCAATATTCTTAAATATATTGTTAGGGTCTACAGAACTTGCAACTACTATGGCAATTGAGAGTAGCGGATGTGAACAGCATAATTGAACTTCCAAAAATGTTCTCTTGTTCCTCATGGTTTCTTCTCTCTAGCCAAGCGTGTTTTGAACAAGTAGAGCTTCTGTTTAAAATGTACAGGCAGAGCTTCTATAATGTACATTTAAATTTGACTAATTTTTTTTCTTCCGTAATTGCTCCCCACTATATGATATCACAAAGATGAACCAACTATTGTGCAACTGTTCCTCATTACTGCACCGAGATTCCTGGTTAATTCGACTTCTATTATATGTATAGAGCGAAAAATTGAGGAGGAAAGCGTCGAACGAACTATTATTGCCTTAGAGCAATCAAGAAAAGCGTGACAGGAGGAAATTTTATTATTAAAAAAACTTGTTGAAGAATTACTAAAATGAAAAGATACTTTGAGTGTTTTCATATAGCTCATATTTAAAAAAAAACGTCATGCTGCACAAAATGCGCAAGATTGAGCTACATCTGGAATTCTTATCAGCTGAAATTTTTTCGCAAGGAATGTTTTTCATCCAGCTACTTAATTGTTTGAACCAAAAAAGCAGCCCCTGTCTAATTTATAGCAGAACTTTTCCTTCTCTACTAGTAGAACATTAGATCATTAGTTGATAATTGATACTACCAATCGATCACCTAACTTGTAATGTGTTGTAAACCCTACAGGTAAAGTTATGTGCACTCTTTATTTGATCACACATGCTAATGAAAACAAAATCGCTCTCTTTGTTTCGAACATACCTCAATGCACTGTTCCAATGTCAGCATTCCATCTCCATCACTTCCATTGACAACCTGTGTAGACGAAGACGACATGGAGCCACTTCCATCTGCCCTATCAGCACCATTAGGGGCAGAAGTTGCAGTTTGTTCCTCCTCTTCTAGAGATTCACATGGCATGAACAGACACGGCAGTTGGTCTGCTGCTACACCGTAGAACCTGCATCACAATTGCACAGCTTGCATTTATTGAGAATCCGTATGGAATCTTTTTCATTCACTTATTAAACTGCCTCCAATTCCTACGTCTTAGTTGATTCCGTTTCATGTGATTCCAGTCAATAATGCACATTAATTTTAAAATTTTGATTTTTATGAACGAGATTCTGTATGTATACGACATGACAGGGTATTTTGTTCAAACGAAATTTGATTCAGTTACATAGAGGTCAGCGCTTCAAAAGTTCCTTCAATAAATGTTAAACTGGAGTGAGGAAATACAACAAATATACGGTTTGTTGGTGCAAAAAAACAAACATAGCCGGCAAATGGCAGGAAAATAGCCGCCATTGACCCGCTTGAAGCACATTGGGATTGAAACAGAAAAAATGATATATAGAAATTGACAGAATTTTTCTAAGTGTCAAAGTGTTCTTATTTGGTGTACAAATTCTGCATATTTGGTTAGATTCTAAAATTATACTTAATTCAGTTTCTAAAATGAAAGCTACTAAAAATGATGCTAATTCCAGCTAGCAATGACTCTAATGAACTTTGATAATCCAATGCACTATGACTTAATTACCGGGCTTTATGTTTATCCCGTTTCCTTTGATTTTGCTCTTTTGACTCTGACCGCATTCAATACATTACGTATTTCAATGAGTGGAAGAATTTAAAACCCATTCAGTAGAAACAGCGAGTGAGGTAAGTCACAAGTAAAGCGTGAAAATCGTGAAAATTAGTTATATAAAACGAAAAACGTGGTCAAAAGGTAAAGCGAATTTAAAAAACATAGCAGGACAAGTCCTGATATAAAATTCCAAGAATTTTTATTGACTAAAAAGATAGACCTAGAATGGTCAATGATTGGATTAGCGAAACAATGTAGAAAAAAAATCAGACAAAAAATCGAAAAAACAGTAAATATCAATGTCAAAATGCCGCATGTGAACAAAAAAACCACAGGCGAGAAATCAAAATTTTGTTCAAACACCAATTTCTCACTCTACTTTAAAATTGGAGCAAAAAATCACGCCGCAAAACCAATCGCTTTTTCGCTCCCTTTTCCTGTTTTGGCGTGACCAAAATCATCGCTAGTTTGACTTCAAAAATCATGAAAATGAGTGAACATATCTTAAAAAACATAGCCGGAAGACTCCGGAATCGAATCGATATAGAAAACAACTAACACCAGCCAATCAACCATTAACTGACAAAACTACTAAATTATTACTCTTCAGTTTGAAATAACAACCGGGGTACACAAATTATCACGGAAAAAGCAATTTCTGAAAACATTTTGTCTAAGTTGCGACACCAGGAGCATTGTATATGATAAACTGTCTGCTATATTTAAATTTAGAACAAAAATTGACTATCGATGGGTTCAATATAACCAAAGATACATCTCTAAAAATAGAACAATAGAGCAATAATTAGGAGAACAATAGAAGAAATAATTAGAAAAACAAAAAATCTTAAATTTTTTTAAAAAATTTTAGTCTTAATAACTGTTCTCATCACATAGAATTTCTCATCACACCTTAAGATACGGTTTCTGATGATTTATTGAGCACATAGGCAACACCAAAATACTTTGTAGATTACATAAAACGGGAACAAGAACAAAAATTTAAATTACCTGTAGAAAATATCAATTTAGTTTATGAAAATATGTGCTATCAAACCTTTAATTATTTCCACTTAGTAACCATAACCCCGTGAATAACTCTGACTATACAGTTAAACATGAGACCATTATTGTGAAAGGCAGAAAGAAGGAAAGAATAAGGCAGAAAAAACAGAAAAATTAAGAGCAAAAATCTTTATAATTAGACTATTGAAGTTTCTAAAACAAACTTAAACTAATATTGCCGCAATCAAAAGTCTACAAAAACCAAGGTGGAAGCTAATTTCAACCAAAAACGTAACCTTCCGAAACTGAAAACAAGAAAAAGGACAAAAACCACGGAAAAGCGTCGACGAAATCACAAAAATAGCCCAATTTAGCTCAAATGATTGCAATGGTTAACAATGCCCCCAAACGTATAGTTAGTTGATACTTTGATTTTGAAAAACCATTTAACCTAAAAAAAGAAAAGCTAAAACTAAAAAACCGCCTCAAAAAAGCCGCATGTGATCAAAATAATTCTCTCCCTTTTATCGTTCTCTCAAAAACGCTTTATGAACAAAAATCACTCTCTCTCTCTCTTCAATTCGCTCAGACGTTGACCTATACACTTATTTTTCACGTGCGTGATTAACTTTTAAAACATTATCGGTCAAAAAAAGCTCCACCAATACTCTTCGTAAAAAAACAGCGCCCCAACGAAATTTAAATCCTTTGAATTGTAAAAAAAGGAGAGCACCTTTGAGAGGCTGACGGCGGCTATTAAGGACTATTCCGAATCCTGTTGGCTGAAAATCTCTATTGATCTGCTTATAAAGGAGTCAAGAGAAAGATGTAAGTTTTCTTCGTCATAGAAGGCACCGAAATTTTTTCCCTAAGACAATAGAAAACCTAAAAGGCGTGGTGTAAGCCGATGATATATTCCCGATACAACTCCAAAATTTTATTAAAAATTTAGAGTATGTCTCATGGAAATCAGTGAACAAAAATTGAAGTCATCTGTTACAACAAAGCCGATTGCCGGAACAGCTGCGAGAAAGACTTGAGTGTCGTATAAAATAGAAATAAACAGATACAGATATAAGTTGAAAGTTATCGACGCTGCTCAAAAAACTGTTAAAATTCTCAGCAATAATTTAATCAGGCTTGTTAATATTCACTCCTCAGAAGCCTTTTTATTAGGCACCCTTATTCACACATGAGTTCCTTTGACCTGAAAATAATTCAAATATTAAATTTAAGTTTTAAAGTGTAAATGATATTTTATTGAGTGAAGTCAATTATGATCAAAAACTAATCACTTAAACGACAGAAAAACTTTTGCTAGAATGAGTGAGAAATGACGTCACGCGCGCAAATGCCATGAGAGGAAGAAGTCATTTAGAGGTTTAAGTCATTCAAAATTTCTAAAAAAAATTGATGCCACTGGCTTTTTCGCTCCTCTTCCTGTTTCGGCGTGAACAAAATTGCTTCTCCAATTTGACTTCAAAAACCATGAAAATTTGTGAACAGATCTTAAAGACAGAGCCCAATACAATTCGAATTCTTTGAATTGTGAAAACCACGAACACCGCAATATAGCTCCGCTCAGCTTACAGCTTCGCAGATTTCAAAATCAGCGTGATACAGATATGTAGCCAGAAAGCTACGCATTACTTTCACCTCAAAAATTTCTCTGAGAAACACCTATACAGGGATGGTCCTCACCCAGAACACATTAACATACGAGCGACAGCAATTTATTTTAGACGCCTTTTTCACAGTTGAAAGGTTCCTATACTACTGTAGACGACAGATAAATGTTACATGTAGTTATTCTTTGAATACCAGTTGTTAGTGATTACACCTTGATTTTTGTTATGTCTGGTTAGGACAGAATTTCTTAAAGCCTTCCGGCTTACTTTACTCTAAGTAAGCAATTGACCAAAACTGTTTCGGAGACAAATTCATGGTGGGAAGGGCGGTTCTTTGAGTGTGACTGACCCTCCCTAAGTCCCAAACCCTTGCATACCGTTCCAGTCGCAGACTCGCCAGTAGTTTCAGAGCAACTCGCCCTTTTAATCGGTTGCTTGTAATTTTGGATCAATTTTTCGACAATTTTCTAAAGATTCAGGAAGATTGTTTCAATGGCTTTAATGAATCGACATCGCTATTAAATGAAAATAAACTTGCTTCTTTTTGCCATAATTGCTTCGATTCTTGCATTCGGTGGGGATGATGTGAGATTCAAGAACGACCATCTGTAGCACCTTTAGCCTGGTAAAATTTTTCAAGTTTGTCAGTTTTTGTCCCTCTTAAAATTTTGCTCTACTTTTTGAAATTAAGCAGAGAATATAATTCTAGTAGACTTATTTCAGGATTCAAAAGTTTTCACAATGAAAACTTGGGAAACGTTTTTTGTAAACATTTAGTTCTGTTATTCAATTCTATAGATTTTCTGACGATGTAACTGATTTTAATTTTGAACTTCGTTTGCTTTGATGATATCAATGCTCAATTTATTCTCCTTGCAACGTGTCAGATTTGAGTTTTCAACTATCTCAGTTAACAAAAAAAATCTCGATGAAGGGGGCGTTTCTTGGTGACAGAAACTATGGCTTTGTCTTCAAACATACCCGGCAGATTGCCAGAAAATAGCCGCCGTTGATTCACATAACTCTATTGGGATTGAAAGAGAAGAAAATATCAACAAAAATTGATTTTTGTATAAAACATTTTTAAGTGCGATTTATTTTGATGTCATTTCGTAATTGAACCTACTCCTATCTCTCAGTGAGAGGCTACAGGGTCTAGTAGCAATACAAATAAGCATTATAGATAGTAACTAAAACTTATGAGAACAAAGTTCAAGAAACGGGCATCTAAAAATGGGCTTATCCAGTTTCTATTTCTGACTTTGATTTTTTTATACTGACTCTCTTCATTTTGACTTGCCTCGCTGAGCAGCTATTGTTTAAAAGGACTTTGAGCAGAATGACAGAAGAGTGAAACTAGCCTAGAGAAGTCAAAAAGATTTCACGCAAAATGTCGAAAAAGCGGCAAAATGAGGTAAAGCGAAACAAAAAAAAGTTCCACGAAGTAAAAAAAACAAGAGCGCTATCATAGCCGGCTGAGAGATGAGGGCGGCTATTAAACATAAACCGACTAACGTCGGATGAATTACTCTCGTACGATAGGATGGGCAATTTAATAGCAGTACAAATCCTGACGTACAATTCGTCGAAGAATGACTAAACAGAAAACTAGACCTTGAACTGACTATGAATGGAATGGGAAAACCATTTAGAAAAAAATCTAAACCAAAAAATCGGAAAAAAATCAAAGTAAAATTGCCGCATGTGAACAAAAAACCACTAGCGAGCAAGCGAATTTTTGTTCAAACACCGTTTTTCTCAATCTACTTTAAATTTAAAGCGAAAAAAAATTCACGCCGCAAAACCACTCGCTTTTTTGCTCCACTTCCTGTTTCGGCGGGACCAAAATCACTACTCCAATTTGACTTCAAAAATCATGAAAAAGTGTGAACAGATCTTAGAAAAAAGACAGCGCCCCAATACAAATCAAATTCTTTGAATTTTAAAAAAAAAACATAGCAGGACAAGTCCTGACGTACAATTCAAAGAATTTTCATTGACTAAACAAAAAAATAGACCTAGAAAGGACTATGAATGGATTGGGAGAACCATTTAGAAAAAATCCAATCCAAAAAATTGAAAAAAAAAGTACAAATCAAAGTGAAATTGCCGCATGTCAACAAAAACACCAGCGAGAAAGCGAATTTTTGTTCAAACACCGTTTTCTCACTCTACTTTAAAATTAGAGCGAAACCATTTCAAGCCGCAAAACTACTCGCTTTTTCGCTCCATTTACTGTTTCGGCGTGACCAAAATCACTACTCCAATTTGACTTTAAAAATCATGAAAATGTGTGAACAGATCTTAAAGTAGAAATCCACTTAAATGCCATCCAACTACTCATTAGACAAAACGTGCATCCAATAATCTACGATTATCTTGAAATAAAACCATAAAACAAAAAAGTAAAAAAACATCACATCTATTAAAAAATGATAAAAAATCTGAACAAATTCTGTCATAAATTGATACCCGAACAAGTTGGACTAAATAAACTGGAAAAAGTTATATTTTTTAACATTACAAGAGTACACAAATCTAAACAAAAGTTGTTTTCAGCCAATAAGGTATCCAGATGCTCTCAAAACAATAGTCAAGTCATAAAAGGTTAAGAAACTTGTCTAAAGAACAAAAAAACCGAAAAACTGCAAAAAATTAAGAAAATTAGTTCGAAATTTTCGACATTTTTCGTCATATTTCTCAACAAAAAAATGCTTCATATCCACAAAGCGGTAACCACGTGTAAACTAAAAATTGCTCAAGTAATAGGGGTATCTTCAATACCCATTTGAGGCAGAAAAACAAAATAATAGTAAAAATCGTGAAATTGAGCCCAAAAATCAGCAAAATACATGAAAAACATCCGAACTAGCATAAAATTTATATAAATTTTCAGAAACCTTCAAACCACTACCAAACCCAATCTAAAATTAAAAGCAAATCATAACCAAACCTCTCAACCAAAAAACTTGAGAAAAAAACTGCTTAAAATGCCGCACGTGAACAAACAATTCCGCTCGCTTACAGAATTTTTTTTCACACCTCAATTTCTCGTTCTGTAGAAAACAGCGATATGAACAAAAAAACCACTCTCTTTTCGCTCCACTCTTCATTTTGTTCAGCAACAAAATCACTCCAAATTTTTTCACGTGTTTCATTTCAAAATTCACTCCAATTGATTAAAAAAAGGACTTCTCCAATACAAATCAAATTCTTTGAATTGTAAAAAAATAGGAGCGCTATAATAGCCGGCTGAGAAGATGAGGGCGGCTATTAATAACGTTTTCTTTTCATTCGTTAACTCGTTTTGCTCGATGGGTTAATTGTTCAAATATTTTATTAACAATTGGATTGCATATTTTATGACGAGTTGGAGCTCAGTCAATTTTATTTTGCCCTTATCTTGCATTTGTGGTATTTTGATAGATTTTTCGTGATGGTCCGACGTTTCGAGTCGGTTCTGGAATTCTTCCGGCTACGTTACCTCATTTCAAAATTTTAATTGCGACCAAATGACGTCACGGTCAGTTCAAATCGGCTTTGTTTCAAGCAATTTTTCACTCTTAGCGGAGCTTTTGTCATTTGGGTGATTAAAATTTTGGTCACACGTGACTTTCCGTAATGTCGAATTGAATTTCTTGCTTACTTTAAGGTAATAAGGTCAACTGAGGATATATCACTAGACAAACACAGAATTTATATTATTGCTTCAAATGAAAATGAAATCTCAGCAATAGGCTTGGAAAAACTGAAATTTCTCTTCGGTCTTATTTGATTCATAATCTTTTGAGACTGCAGGTCTTGGAACTTATGGCAGCTATTTCCGGTCAATCTACAATCTATGTTGTATACGGCCTGAACAAAAGTCAAAAAGCAGATTAAAAGTTTTTTCATACATTATTCTGAGAGACCGAAAGAAGTAGGTGTAAAAATCTTCAATCTTCAAGCGAAAATTTTTGTTTGCCTCCATTTTAAAACAGTTTTCGAGTGGTGAATATCTTGCCGGCCAACGTAGTCTTTCTAGCCAATTTCAAGTAATTGAGCGTTTGTGAGTTGTTTTATTTTTTGAGGCATTTATTTAACTTGTAAAACTTTTTGTCGACTTATAGTTTTACATTGTGTTATAAGTTTTTTCTATGGTGTTATACGCATTGACTGAGTACCAGCAGAGCCTCAGTGTGTTGAATAGTTCTTAAGTAGTGACATCGCGTCTAGCGTTTCCTCTATTCTTTATTATAGTGTCAATCCATGACACCGCAAAAATGCTCCAAAAGGCATTTTAACATTGAATGTCTTGGTGTGGAGTATTTGAAAACAACGTCATCAGATTTTTACTTTTCATTCTTTTCTTTCTCCTGTGTACTCTAAACTAATAAAGATGCTATCGTTATTTTTGTACACTTTGCATGATTAAGTTTCTGATCAGACGTGACTTACATCACACTCAAAAAAAAATTCCTTAGTTTCAAAATAATAATTTCTTTACTTTGATTCAATGCGATAAGGTCAACTGAAGGTGACCCTCTAATCGAAAGGTATTTCGGAGCAGCTATAAGAATCGGCAATAATTTATACAGAGCGGCAATAATTTATACATACCCAGCAGAAAATAACCGCCAAAATCTATTTTAATAACCGCCGAAATCAAACTATTTTGATTTCATTCAGCTGTTAACATCCTCCTCCTTGTTGAGAAACTACAAGGGTTATTATCAAAAACCAATAAGCATAGAGATGATAACTAAGACTTAAAAGAACTAAGTTCAAGCAGCGCGCATCTAAAAATGCGCTTTAAGGGTTAATCCTGTTTCTAATTTTCATTTTGTTTTTTGATACTGATTCTGTTCATTTATGTTTTGCTTTGATTATCAACTGCTATTTAAAAACAATTGGAGCACATTAAGCGACGAATGAAACTAGCATGGAGAAGTCAAAGATTTCGTGCAAAATGTCAAAAACCCGGCAAAATGAGGTAAAGCGAAACATATTTTTGTTCTGACGAAGTAAAAAAGGAGCGCAATAAGAGCCTGCCCAGGAGATGAGGGCATATAACAAAATATTTCAGCCATTAATAAAGAAATTTACTAAGAATTCAAGAATTCTTTCTACAAACAGTTTAAAAAATTTTTTGTCTTCAGCCCTCACCGAGCATTTGAGTTAGTTCATCAGCCCCCTCCTGGAGTTACATTGTGACAATATGAATTAGAACCCTAACAGGCAGCAGGTTTTGGGCAATTTTCTGTCCCAACCAGACAAATAGAAAATAACATTTAAAAAATGAAATTAATTAGTACCTTAACAGGGGGCGTGAAGTGGGTGGAAGGGAGTAAAAATCCAACAATCGCTCTTCACAAAATGAAAATATGTCTCCAAAAGTTTTGGTGAAATGCATACTTTGAGTACAGTAACCCGAAGGGCTCTAAGAGCCGTTAACGCCATCCAGGTAGTTACATGTTTATTCTGTTTTTGAGGACGAAAATTCAAATGGGTCACACGAAAAAAAGCTCTGGAAAAAAATTGCGTAAAATAGCATATAATTGCTGCAGAATTCATGTGAGAGCAATTAATTTTGACGAATTTAGTTCAAGAATCTTGTGCTATAAACAAATTAAATTAAAAAATCGAACAAAAAGCACTAAAGTTGCACAAAAATGTTTATTGCAAACACAGATCAATATCCAAAATAAATCAACCTCCAAAATCAATTGCGTAAATATATCCAGTTTTGAAAAAATAAAAAGCAAGGGAACGCATGAGTTAATAAAATACCATGTAGTGATTATATGAAAGTCAGCTCATCCTCCGAAAACCTCACAGGTAAGAGAAGGCCAAACCAAAAGAAGGCCAATAATTGCTCGCTATCAGAGCAATAAATTAAACTCGTCTTGATGTGAGGCCTTGCATTTTACGTCTTCTATTTAACTGCCACTTCATTAACCAACTTAAAACCAGAAATTCCCCAGCTTTTTGGTAAAAAATACTTGGCAGATTGCCGGAAAATAACCATGATCGGTTTCCATAACCAAGGTTAGGATTTAAATAACAGAAAATTGACAAAAGTATTCTGCAAAAAAATTTTTGTGAGAGCTTTTGATTGAATATTGTAGTTCTTTAAGGAGACGATACAGGGATTGGTATCCATACCAATGACATTAGACCTGGTAACTAAGTCTAATTAGAACAAAGTTCATACACGGTGCATTTATAACTGGGCTTTATGGTTCTATCACATTTCTATTTCCGATTTCGTTTTTCCACACAAATTCTTTCTTTTTTGGATTGCTTCACTGACCAACTGCTGCCTATATAAAACTTTGAGCAGAATGAGAGAAGCATGAAACCAGCCTAGAGATATAAAAAATTCTAGCAATGTCGAAAAGACTGCAAATCGAGGTAACGCAAAAGCAATTTTGTTTGACGAAGTAATAAGAGCCAGAAGCCTCCGGATTCATCTCGGAGTGAAAAATAACTTACACCCTAGGCAACCAGTAACTGATACAACTATTGATTTCATCGTACCATTCAATTTGAAACAACAAACGGAGGATACAAATTATCAGAATCAAGGCCAATTATGAAAATCTTCTCTTCCTCGTCTGAATAGGGTTAATGGTTTCAACAAAATATAAAATGATCGGAAACAAAAACCCAACCATGCATCTCAAAAAAGTGTAAAAACTAAGCAAGGAAATATTAGTGAAAGCTCAAATTACAAAACCTGTTAATTATTATAGTATTCTATAAATTCCGTAGTGTCAAAAAAGGTTTCAAGTCAACCTAAGAAGCAGTAAGCGTTTATTCATTGAGCACTAATGCGACATCCAAATGCAATGAAAAAAAATAAAACGTAGGCAAGAAGTAAAAACTACCAAAGACTGTAAAATTCATTTATTTTATATGAAGATGTACATTCGAACCTTTGATTATTTAACTACTTTTAATTAACTTTGATTGCTTAGCAACAAAAGCTCTACAAATGACCTTAACTAAACAATTGAATCTAATAGAAAACATTCTAAAAGCCAGAAAGACAGAAATAGGCAAAAATAAAATGTTTATTTTTAGCATATTCTCCTCAACTAAAACAGTGATAAACTGATGATAACGATATCAAAAAGCCAAGAAAACCAACAAAATTATAATTTAAACTGAGACATCAGCCAGACATTAAAAACATGAAAAAGAGTACAAAACATCTAAGAAAGCATCTAGAAGGGCGAAATCACAAATAGCTCAAGATTGCATATAAAACTCTTATATTGAATATATGATTGAGATGGTCAAAAATGACCATTAATATGAACACTTAGTTTTCACGTCCGGAATAGACTTTCACATCCTGTTTTAAATACAAAGCAAAAAATTACTAATTAAAAAAGACGCTCCACCAATACTCCTCTCCGAGTCGACAATAAACAAATAGCCGCAGAGTCAAAGATGGTAAACATAACCGACTAACGTCGCGCGAATTGCTCACAAACGACCGACAAGGGGTTGGCTTTGTCAGTAGCTAGCCACGGTTTAAAGAGGCTAGCTTTAGATTAATTGATGGGGCGTAAGGTGAGCGAAGCGGGGATGCACCGCAGCGGGGTGCAAAAGTGGATTGGGGGGATTGATGTGGGGGTGGTGGTTGGGTGGGGGTGTGGGATCAATTTCTAAGAACCACTCTTCACACAATAAGTATAAGTCTCCAAAACAGTTTCTGTTAATCGCATACTTGACGACTAGGTGGCTGAACGGCTCCAAGAAAACTTTATGCAAACTGGGCGCTACCTTTTTATCGCGTTTCTGAAGACAATAGTCAAATGGGTCAGACGAAAAATCGGCCAAACGATAAATTGCATAAGAGACAAACAGATGACATTACGCCACATAACAGCAGCTCAAGTGCGTCATCAACAAAAAGAGAGACAGAGAGAGCGAGAGATAGTGTGTGAGAGAGAGATAGTGTGTGAGAGAGAGATAAATCGTGAAAGAGAAGGAAAAAGACCCCAATCGACAGAGAAGAAAAAGAGATATTTTTCATGAAGGGATTCGGCTCTGTAACTTTTCAAGCCTCGTTAGTAAAAAAATCATACAGAAAACAAAAAAGGCAAAATAAAAATCGAAAGTTGTCAACTTCGCAGTAAAAAAAGTACAAAACCATTTTTTTGTCTCAAAAGTTCTGTCAAAAAACCCATCTTCAAGACTTAAAAAGTTTCTTTGGCCAGTAATGGTCGTTAAACTCAGAAAAGGAATAAGGAAAAATTTTGAAAACTGCAAATTTGAACAAAATCATGCTAAAATTCAAGATATTAATATCGTAAGAACCATTTCTTTGTCTCAAGAGACTTTGCGGTGTCCCTGTTTCAAGCCTGAAAGAGTTTCACAGGCTGATAAAGATCCATACACTTGGAATATGATAAAAAATTTTCCAAAAACTTGAAAAAAAAATTAAAATTTTATCCAAAAATTACTAACGGAAAAAACTTACTCAAAAATTAACTCTGAAAACTATGCAGAAGGTTATTATCAAACCGTGGATGAAATCCCAAGGCCTCTGGTGAAACAATTCAAAACTTGAAAAATTGCAAATATTTTTTAAAAAATTGCTTAAATTCGTGCTATTTAAATCTTAAAAAACATTCTATTACATCCAAAAACTATGCAGTAACATATTATAAAACCCTACAGGAACCTCAGTGGCTCTTGAGGCTAGAGAAACCTAAATAAAGACAAAAGATCAAATTTTAAAAAATTTTTAAAGTTTTATAAAAAAAAATTGCTAAAACTTGTGATATTAAAAGATTGAAAATTAATCCAGGAGCAGACAAAAATTTTCAATAGCCTATTATCAAACCATAACGGAGGTTTTCTGACACTTGAGGCTCAAAAAACCTGAATAATGACTGAAAATGTCAAAAAATTGAAAAAAATGGCAATTAGGTCAAAAAATTACTAAAATTCGTGATGTTAAAATCTTGCACATTTCATTACATCTAGGAATTATACAGTAACCTATCTCTAAAACCTAGAGGAGGTGATGTGGCTGGTGAGGCCGAAAAACTTTAAAAAACGACAAAAATTTTCAAGAACTTGAAAAAAAGCAAGTTTTATCAAAAAAATGCTAAAATTTCTGACATTAAAAAGTTGAAAAACTATTGCATGGCCGATAAAAAATTGTCTGTAACTTATTATCAAACCCCTTAGGAGATTTTCGGGCCCCTGGGTCTGGAAAAATCTAAGGAAAAATGAATGTCAAAAAAACTGAAAAAAATTTCACGTTTTGTCAAAAAATGCTGAAATTCGTGATGTTAAAACGTTGCAAACATTACATTTCTACTATAAACTATGCAGTAACGTATTATTATAGCCTAGAGGAGGTTTCGTGACACAAAGGGCTAAAGAAAATCAAATGTCAGAAGCTTCCAAAACGCTTGAAAAAATTGTGCAAAAAAGTATAAATTTGTGTTTTAAGCGAGCGGTTGTTCGTCAGTAGCTAGAAAGGAGGGCGGGTGGGCGGAGAGGGCTGATGAGGGTTGGGGGTGGGTGTTCAACAGTAGGGCGGGGGTAACAGCGCGGGATGGGGGAGTTGAACAATCGTCCGGGGGAATCAACAGTGTAGGGCTCTTCAACCTCTAAGAACCGCCCTTCACACCATAAGTATAAGTACAAGTCTGCAAAACAGTTTGAGCTGAAACAGAGCTGAAAGGCTCTAAGAGCACTTAATGCTCACTGGGCGCTACCTGTATAACCTGTTTTTGAGGACGAAAAGTCAAAAGCGTCAGACAAAAAATTGGTCAAGCGAAAAATCGCATAAAAGAAGACCGACAAGACTAATATAATTGCTACAAACTTCGTTTGAGAGCAATTAAAAAACAGACCAAATAAATCCTGGTGTTATATTTTTATTAGGAATCTGTATAAATTATTGCTGCTTCATTAGCTATTTTTGAATAACCTTCAATTAGAGTGACGATCACTTAGGTGAGCATATATCCTTTTGTTCAATCTTAAAAAAGTCATTTTGAGAGTCAGGAAGAAATTTTTGAGAGTAAGGTAAGTCAACTGTGACCAAAAAATAATGACGCGAATGATGGAACAACTTGCTCCGCTGAGAACAAAACATGACATCACGCATGCAATTCAGTCAAAATTGCAAGAACCAATGAACATAAAGTAGATTTGAAGTGATTGTGATGTCATATGGTCGTAGCCAAAATTTTGACAAATAACCAAGAGAAGGCCAATAATAGCCCAGCTATCGCTTTGTGGCTATTCATGAAAAATAGGAACGCTATAATAACAGATAAGATAACGGCAGCTATTATTAAACATACCCGGCAGGTTGCCGGAAAATAGCCGCCGTTGATTCCCATAACTCTATTGGGATTGAAAGAAAAGAATATAATGAAAAAAATTGATTTCCGTACAAAATTATTTTTTAAGTGCAGATTTATTTTGATGTAATTTGGTATTTGAACATACTCCTGTCTCTCAGTGAGAGGCTACAGGGTCTAGTATCAATACCGATAGGCACTATAGATAGTAACTAGAACTTATGAGAACAAAGTTTAAGTACCGGGCATCTAAAAATGGGCTTTATGGGTTTATCCCGTTTCTATTTCTGACTTTGACTTTTTAAACTGACTCTCTTCATTGTGAATTGCTTTGCAGAGCAGCTGCTGTTTAAAAGCACTTTGAGCAGAATGAGAGAAGAGTGAAACTAGCCTAAAGAAGTCAAAAATATTTCACGCAAAATGTCGAAAAAGCGGCAAAATGAGGTAAAGCGGAACAAAAAAAAAGTTCGACGAAGTAAAAAAACAAGAGCGCTATAATAGCCGGCTGAGAAGATGAGGGCCGCTATTAAACATAAACCGACTAACGTCGGATGAATTGCTTTCGTACGATAGGCTGGGCAATTTAATTTATAGGGGGATTACCTTGGAAGTTTATGGTTACAACAGCCTTCATTTCAGAATGAGAGCAACAAGCGTGAAAAAGTTGCTCAAGTAAAAGATTGTTGTAGAACAACAGCGGAAACAATAACTGCCTCAAACTTTGTTAGAGAGCAATCGACAACAAAAGTACTGCAATACAGCTGAAGTTTCTAAGCTGAATACAATTTATAATGAAAAAAGCTTCACCCGACCAAAAATTTCGCGCATTTAGCCAGTATGTCTTTACATCAGTTTTTTTTAAATCGGAATGTACAAAAACGCTCAGTCCGCTCCCGGCAGTCTTTAATCTTTCTGATTCTATCTTTGTTTGCTAAGGGAGAACATACACAGCCAACAGAATTCGAGAAACACCCCGAAAGTCCGTCCTGTGCAAAATATCCTTAAACTACCTATTAGCTCCTCATTTTCTTACGTTGGTGTCATAAAGAAACATCTGGAAAATCGCACAAGTGAGAAATTAATGTCCGTCGAAGCTCGCATTTATCTCTTTGGCCAGTTGACTGTAGCATTCTTTCCTTTTGGCCAATAAGCTAACACTTTTGCGATTTCCGAGTCGTAAAAAACAACTCATAAACTCATTCCGACAATAGCAGCGTTCCGTTATTTATAAATATTCTTATATCTAAGTATTCAACCTGTCATATTTTAAGTGTGCATAATTCGATGCACATAGCTCTCTTTCGGCTACACCTAACAATCATATTTTATGTACTCACTGTATGGCGATTGAGTCCCCTGGGATAAAGTCGATGGGATTATCCACATCTTTATCCCAACTGGCTCCCAGCCAGGAACAATCACAAAGCTGCTTGTCCTTGTCTTCACTGGCCAGTTTATAGCACCTATGCACAATCATCAATCAACTCTCAGCATCTACCAGCGAAGACAAAATTTAAAGATTAATTGCCAGATCTTTCCCTTAACGCCAACAGTACATTGCGCAAATGTTACTAGAAGAGCTGCCAATAAATGAACCACTAAAATAGGGCGAGGGTTCAGAGACAGAAGACATCCTATTGGCAACTAACTTCTGTGCCATGATATTGAATGAAGGCTGAGCTTTCCAAATCAGCCTTAATTCAATAGCTCAAAAGTCTGCGTCTGCAATTAATAACTCTAAAGCAACGGTTTTTTATTATAATCAATAACCAAAAACCATAATTGATTGATCACCAAAATAAGAAACTACCAAACACTTCTTGTCTTTTCTTTTAGGCAAAAATAATGACCTATGAAAGATAACTACTTATCAAGTTCGCTCTTGACCAATAAGGTAATTTTGAATTTTCACTGACACAGATTTGGAGTAAAAAAGCGCTTAAAAACTGATATGAAATGATTGACAATATTGAAGCACGTTCCTGGCTTCAATAGAATGAATCATAACTTACTGACCTTGAGCATTTGAGTCCTGAGCTCTCTGTCCTGTGCATTGAGAAGTCCAGATATCTCGTCACTTCTGACAAACTCTGTCTTCCCAGAGTCTCCAGTGCATCCCTTTTGGAGACAGAGTCGAACATGTACACCAATCGAGGCCAGTCCACAATCTCCACCTTTCCCGAATCAGAGTTGAACACTCGATAGAACACTGTCAACATCATCAGCCTGGTTCCGCGACCACTCCCAGAACCACTTGATGACTTGATTCCTTCTTCCTGGTCACCAGCACCGGCATTTGGCGACGTCTGAGCTCCTCGTTTGCCTACAAATGGGAACCCGGTATCCTCGTCTTCCATTAAATTGCACATTGGACACTTGACCATCATTGACACAGGTGGCTTGTTCCTGCTATTCATTTCTTCCACATTGGATGATGTTGGATTGTCCAGTGAATATGTATCATCTGAGGTACTGTCTCCCGCGGCATTCATCTGTTCCATAGCTATCGCTCCCATTATGTCCATATCCTCCTCGTCATTGCACGCTCCTCCAAACTGTGCGAGCGCTGCGTCCATCTAAAGGGGAAACCTTTCTGCAATTCACAATTCAACACATTCATCCGAATGTAATGGAGGCAATCGCGACATTCCACGAAAAAATTGACCAACGTTGGAAGAATTGCTCTCAAAACACCTGACATAGGGGTCACTTTAGTTTGCTGCAGCTACCTTAAATTTGTGCAGGTTAGCCTTACTGTGTATGTGTTTGTGTGCGGGGGGAGACATAATTGCAAACATAGCTGCGAAGACTTGCGTGTCGTATAATACAGATATAAGTAGCAACATTATCAACGCCGCTAAAAAACTATGTAAAACATTCACCGATATATTAAAACTGCGTGTCATAATTCACTCCTGGGAAGCCTTTTTACTAGTGACCCTTATTCACACATGAGTTCCTTTGATATCCGACTGATTCAATTTGAGCTTAAGTTTTAAAGCGAAAAGTCATGTTCTTGAGTTGAGGTAAGTCACGCATGATCCAAATCTAATCCCGCAAAAGACCTAAAAACTTCTGCTAGAGTGAGTGAGAAATGACGTCACGTGCGCAAACGCCGCAAGAGGAAGAAGTAATTCAGAAAACTGCTTTTTCTCAAGCTTTGCGGTGTGCACAAATGCAAAACAAAACAAGAGCGTCAGACGACTAAACAAACATACCCGGCAGATTGCCGGAAAATAGCCGCCGTTGATTCCAATAAGCATGATTGGGATTGAAAGAATAGAATATATCGAAAAAAAAAGATTTTTGTACAAAAACATTTTTAAGTCCGATTTATTTTGATGGCATTTTGTAGTTGAACATAACGTATTTCTGTTTCTTAGAGAGAGGCTACAGGTGCTACTATCAATACCAATAAGCATTAGAGATGGTAACTAAGACATAGGAACGACGTTCAAATAGCGGGCATCTAAAATTGGGCTTTATGGGTTTATCCCGTTTCTACTTTTTTTTTACTGACTCTGTTCATTTTGAATTGCTTTGCTGAGCAACTGATGTTCAAAATCACTATTAGCAGAATGAGAGAAGAGAGAATCTAGCCTAGAAAAGTCAAAGATTTCACGCAAAATGCTGAAAAAGCGGCAAAATGGTAAAGCGAAAAGTTCGACGAAATAAAAAAAACAGAAGCGCTATAATAGCCGGCTGAGAAGATGAGGGCGGCTATTAAAAATGGATCTATTCTGTTTCGGCCCCAGTGTTTTTTATGACCCCAGTTACAAATTCTATGTAGTTATATAGCACGTTACTATTTAAGAAAATAGCACGTGCGACTGGGGGTCATAAAAAATTTATGCTCACTAAGCTGGGGGGGGGGACATAATAGATCCAAAAAAAATAGCAGGACAAGTCATGGCCTGCAATTCAAAGAATTTTCATACACTCAACAGAAAAATAGATCAAGTATGGACTAAGAATGGATTGGAAGAAATAATAAGAACAAAACCGACTAACGTCGAGCGAATTGCTCTCAAATGAACGGCGAGCGGTTGGCTTCGTCAGTAGCTAGCCACGGGGGGGGGGGTCACCAGGGGCTGATGGGGGGCAACACTGGGTTGGGGGGCAACAGCGCGGTGGGGGTGGAGGCAATAGTGGGGTGGGGGGTCAACAGGGAGGGTGGAGGTGTCTCAACCTCTAAGAACGGCCCTTCAAAACATAAGTATAAGTATAAGTCTCCAAAACAGTTTGAGCTGAAACAGAGCTGAAAAGCTCAAAGAGCACTCAATGCCCGCTGGACGCTACCTGTTTATCCCGTTTTTGAGGACGAAAAGTCAAAAGCGTCAGACGAAAAATCGGTCAAGCGAAAAATCGCATAAAACAAAAAGACCGACAGGACTAATACCTGATCATAAAAATAAAAAATTGAAGTCGAATTGCCGCATGTCAACAAAAAACACGCATGAAAAAAATTTTTCTTTATACAACGTGTTCTCACTCTACTTGAAAATTCGAGTTGAAACAATTTTACGCCACAAAACCACGCCTTTTCGTTCCACTTCCTGTTTCGGTGTGACCAAAATTGTCACTTCAACTCGACTTCAGAAATCATGAAAATAAGTGAACTGAACTTAAAACAAAGCCGGAAAAAATCTGGAAACGGCTTGAAATAGAAAACTGGCCATGCTCACTGACCTGATGCACGTCATACTTTATTACACTTAACATTTTACAACAATAACAGAAAACATAACCGAATAACGTCGGGCACGAATTGCTCTAAAGACCGGAGAGCGGTTGGCTTCGGTAGAAGCCAGCTGGGGCCTGTGGATTCTAGCATTAGGGGGAGGGGATGAACGGAGTGAGGGAGGGCAAGCTTTGGGGGAGGTGGTGGGCTCAGCCCGGGGTAGGGTTGCGGAGGCTAGATGGGGGGGGGTTCAAATCGACAGATGAATGAGGGCATACAATGGGAGAGATGAAGAAGCGCCCCTGAATCGCATTCTCCGAGTAGAGTAGGGCTTGGGGCTCTTAGAGTACTAAATGCCCTCCGAGCGCTTTTAGTTTTTAAAAACGAAACGTCAAATGCGTCAGACGATTGCTACAAATTTTACGAGGAGTTTAAAAAAATGAGAAAATTAACTGACAAAAACTGATGAAGCATCTGATAAAATTTGTTTTCAGTTGGGAACTCAAAAAATGTCGGAGAAAGACTTTTTAATAGTAATGCAGAATCACGCACGCAATTCAGCTGAAATTGCATGAACGAATGAACAAAAAGCAGATTTGAAGTGGTTGTGACGTCATATGGCCGTTACTAAAAAGAGATAAATTTACCGAATTTTTTGTGTTATTTTTCAGTGCGGCTATTAAAAGAGATAAATTGACCAAATTTTTTTTGTTTGTTTCAGTGTCAAAAACTGCTCTAATTTGGCGTGCAGTTTTAAATGGATTCTAAAACTATACTTAATTTAGCTTCAAAACTAAAAGCTAATAAGCTTAATACCAATGTCAGCTAGCAGACACTCTAAGGAAATTTGATAACCTAAATCTCAATGACTAAATGATATGTCATTATCGGTTTATCCTGTCCCTTTTGCTTTTGATCTTTTAGCTTTGACAGTATTCACCTCATTGCGTTCAATCCAATGATTGAAAGAATTTAAAATCCATTCAGTTGAAACAGTGCGCGAAGTATGTCAGAAGTCAAACGTAAAATCGTGACTTATGGAAATCAAAAAATGTGATCACAAGGTAAATCGAATTAAAAAACATAGCAGGGCAAGTCCTGACGTACAATTCAAAGAATTTTCATTGACTAAACAGAAAAACTAGACCTAGAATGAACTATGAGTGAAATGCGAAAACCATTTTAGAAAAAATCAGATAAAAAATAAGAAAAAACAGACAATCAATGTCAAAATGCCGCATGTGAACCAAAAAAACCACTAGCGAGAAATGAAAAATTAATTCAAACAAAAAACTAGGTCTAGAATGAGCTGTGAATAGATTGGGAAAACCATTTAGAAAAAAATCTGATCCAAAAAATCGAAAAAACAGTAAAAATCAGAGTGAAATTGCCGCATGTGAACAAAAAACCATTACCGAGAAACCGAATTTTTGTTCAAACACCGTTTTCGCACTCTACTTTAAAATTAGAGCGAAAAAAATTCACGCCGCAAAACCAATCGCTTTTTCGCTTCATTTCCTGTTTCGGCGTGACCAAAATCACTACTCCAATTTGACTTCAAAAATCATGAAAATGTGTGAACAGATCTTAAGACAGCGCCCCAATACAATTCAAATTCTTTGAATTGCAAAAAAAACCAAGAGCACCGCAATATAGCTACGCTCAGCTTACAGCTTCGCAGCTATAAAAAAAATCCGATCCAAAAAAATGAAAAAACAGTAAAAATCAAAGTGAAATTGCCGCATGTGAACAAAAAACCACTAGCGAGAAAGCGAATTTTTATTCTAACATCGTTTTTTCACTTCACTTTAAATTTAGAGTAAAAAATTTTACACCGCAAAACCACTCGCTTTTTCGCTCCACTTCCTGTTTCGGCGTGACCAAAATCACTACCAATTTGACTTCAAAAATCATGAAAATGTGTGAACAGATCTTAAAAAAAAGACAGCGCCCCAATACAATTCAAATTCTTTGAATTGTTAAAAAGGAGAGCACCTGAATAATAGTCGTTAAGAGGCTGACAGTGGCTATTAAAAACAGACAAAATTGTCCAAAATTTGCTCAAAATTATTCAAGAAAAAACATGACCGACTAACGTCGGGCGAATTGACTTTTAAGTAGCTAGCACCGGCTGAGTTACGTGTGCAACGATAAGCAGGGGTGGGGTGGTAGAATGATGTATGTTCGTGAGGGGGGTTGAAGTGGGGTGAGGGGGGTGGGTCAAACTAACAACCTTCACACCATGAATCCAAAACAGTTTCGTTAAATTTTAGGCTGAATAGCTCTAAGAGCCCTCAACGCCCTTCCGTCGCTACCTTTTTATCCCGTTTTTGAGGATGAACAGTCATAACTAAAACAGGTAATACTCCCCCGAACGCTATAAACTTTTTAAGAAGCAGACAAAAATTGCTAAAAAATGGTCCAACATGGCAGAATGCTTAGAACAGCTCAAAACTGAATAACATTTTTTTGCTTCAGATTGCCAAATACCTTTCATAAGTACCATTACTAGTTTGGCTAAACAATACCGAACACCTTAAACAGAAAAATTGGAGTTTAAACTAAACAACTCCTTTGAAAATTGCCGAACGTGATTGCAAGCTCACTTAGAGAAAATGTTCACACCTAGTTTTCTTTCTCTTTCTAAAATGCGACCTGAACAGAGAACCACTCTCTTTTCTCTCAGCTGATCAGCTATTTGACCTACACACTTTGTTTTCACGCATTTCACTTCCTGTTTCAAATACACTCCAAGAAAATTACCGATCCAAAACAGACGCTCCGCAAATACTCCTCTTCGAGTCGTAAAAAGACAGCTCCCAAAAATATTTAAATTCTTTGCATTGTAAGAAACCAAAAAACGCGATACAGATATACTCAGCTTACAGCTATAAAAAACATTAACGTAATAAAAACCAGCTTCACAACACTCACGCGCTTATTATAAATGCTTGTGCCAGAAGTTCCTACATACTTAGCGGTTAGCACTTCCATGAACTTTTGTCATTTAAAATATGCACGTTTCGTGTTTTTAACAAGGTCACGTGACTCTGCACAAGTCATTTTGAAATTCTGAGTAGCTTACGATGCGATCCAAAACGAAAAATGGAAGTTTGCCATATTAATAACGCTGCGATTAAACACTTAATTTGATCAAGACCACGTAAGAAATGAAGTATTTGTCATGTTACCTGTGTCTGTTCTGGTGACTGTTGTTGCTGCTCTTTTGTCCTCTGGAAGCAGTCCAGACATAGATAGCAGCCACAGTGGTGACTTCGCAGGTCGTCATCGAATCTGTCATCCATACAGATGCAGCATGTTTTCCACGAGTTCACCTCTAAAATCCGACAATTGCAGAAGTTACGGACAAAACTTAGTTTACAAGCCTCATGGAAGCAAAAAAATTTGCTCACGTGGGAAACGAAAGATCCCGCATCAGACATTTTCGTAGCACTCATAGGGTTATAATAAATCTTTGGCTATCAAGCGTACCTTGGGGAGCTGTAGTTCTTTCATCTCTGGCCGTTCCTTCTCCAGACTCCGGCTCACGTTCTCCGTGTTCCTCTTCCCGTTCACCCCTCTCCTCGTGCCCCTCGACGTCTCTTTCGATCTCCCCTCCTCCACCTCTCATTGCATCATCACACGCGGAGGTCGAAGCTCTCTCGCCGTCAATAGCCGGTTGCTTCGAATGAGGGTTGCGACTTTTTACGAAGGCGAAGTAGAGAGCGTCCTTTGAGTTTGAGTATGATGATGATGCATTGTAGTATGACGTCATGATGCCCATTGACACTGAAGAGTCATTGCTGCCGTTTTCACTTCCACTTCCACTCGAGGGCAGATTGGCCAACTGGACCGAGTCCTCCTGAAAAACAATTGAGTACGTCTTCATTGACACAACTATGAAACTTGCGGGAAAACTTAAGAATTGTCAACACGAGGACATATTTCATTCAACGAAGGTCAAGCATGATGAGCTATATCAAAGATCTTTTTGATTGTGTAGTATTTGTTTATTTGATACGATCAGTTATATCCGAAGCCGTTACTTCTACTTTAAAAAGCCATTAACACATGCAACTTCAAGTGTCAAAAAATTTTCGAAAACGTCTTGTCTTTATCTCACTTTTCAACTCCCGAAGCTTTAGAAAAGTCCCGAAGTTTTAGCAACACCACCGAAGGAGAACATTTAAGGACAACATTTCCTAATAATAATACATCGGATACATTAAACTTCAATGTCGGTTTTGCGTACCAAATCAAACAACTTGCCAAAAATCGGTCGACGGATCCACAAAATCCGGTGGTGGCATTTCTGCTTCCCAAAGCAATCAACACATCCATTCCTTCCAACTTAATTTGTGCAGCCATCAATTGCTTCAGCATCTTAGCCCTCATATCACCTACAGTCCCATGTTTGTTCACAGCTTTCACTTGAAAGGTGATTTTGGGACTGTTTGGATCCTCCGGGATGAGAAAAAGAGGGAAGTTTTTGTCCAGAGCCCCTGGCAAAGGCACTGGTACATACATGAAAGGCTCATCAGTCGTGGAGATATCACCACAGCCATCGCAGCATACAGTGTTGCGGAATTGGCCTTGAAAAGTTTGAGCAATGATGCTCTCCACAGTTTTCGAAGATGCTTTCTCTTTCACTGGTTCCTTGTATGGTCTAAAAGTGCTTGCGTCACTTCCTTTCTTCCTTTTCACCACTTCATCCTGCTCGTTATCTCCCATATCCCAATGAGGTTTAATAAATGCTCCTGAAACCATCATTTGAAATTGCATTGCAAAAGAATGTATATGACTGTAAAAAGTTACGAAAGGAAAAAATGGGAGATAGTGAACTTTAATTAAAAGAAAATCGTAGATTTTTAAAATGTTCCCATTCTGTATATATGGGATTAAATTTCAACTCAATAATTAAAATCACAATAATCAAAACATAACCGACTAACGTCGGGCGAATTGCTCTCAAACGACCGGCGAGCGGTTGGCTTTGTCAACAGCTAGCCACGGTTTAGTGTCCTCAGGGCGCTACCTCTTACGAAAGTCAAATGAGTCAACAAAAAATTGGCCAAGCGAAAAATTGCATAAAAAGACAAACAGGACTAATTTTTCTAACATAAATAAATCATATAGAAAAAAACTGAAAATAGCAAAACTAAACAAAAGTTTTGAACTCCGCAATAAAAAAATCAAACCCATTTTTTGTCTCGAAAGCTCTATCAAGTAACCCATCTCCAAGACTTGAAAAGTTTTGGTTGGCCAGTAATGGTCGTTAAACTCAGAAAAGGACAAAAAATATTTTAAAAAATTTGGAAAGAATTGCAAATTTTTACAAAATCTTACTAAAATTCAGGACATATCTTAAGAACCATTTCATTGTCTCAAGAGACTATCCAGCATCCCTGTTTCAAGCCTCATAGATTCACCGGCTCATAAAGATCCATACGCTTGGAACATAAAAAGTTTCCAAAAATTTGAAAAGTTTAAATTTTATTACTTTGAAACTAGTTAATTTTTAGTACTAAAATATTACTAAAAATGGAGTCATAAAAATTTTGATCACAACCCCATTAACTATACAAACTATGCAGCAGCTTATTATCAAACCCTGGAGGAGGTCCCAGGGCTCTGTTGCCGGAAAAAATTCAAAACCAAGAAAAAATTGCAAATATTTTTAAAACGTTTAAATTCGTAATATTAAACTCTTGAAGAACATTCCATCAGATCTATAAATTATGCAGTAACATATTATCAAACCCTGGAGGAAGTTCCGTGGCCCTTAAGGCTAGAGACACTTAAAAAGCTCAGTGGGGGGTGGGTGGGGGATAGGGGGGGGGTCAACAGTGGGGTTGTCTTCAACCTCTAAGAACCGCCCTCCACACCATATGTATAAGTATGAATTTCCAAAACAGTTTGAGCTGACAGAACAGACAGTTCGAATGTCCAAGAAATCCAAATATGTATTAAATTTCGTGGGTCCCTAAAATTTCATTAAAAAACTTTTTGTAGCATTTTCAACTCTTTTCATTTGCAGAAAGTTAGGTTCGGTGAAATTTTGTTCTGTAGAATAAAAAACCTTGAAGAAAAAAGCTAAGAGTAAACATTTTGTGTGATGTATAAATTATCTGAGAGCTTATGCCAATAGTATTATCCAATTGGCAGTTTATTTCCTGTTTGAAAAAAGCTGGTTTCGTATTTAACAGAATTTCTTTTGTATAATGAACAAAACGAATTAGATAAAAAACGATTTAACTGAATTTCTTTTGTAACTCAGCATATTTGTTATTGGTAGCATTAAATATTTCATTTTCAAAAATATTTTTTTTGTTAATACAAGATTTGACAGCCCAGTTTAATTGAAGTTCGAAAGAAGTTCCAAAGATAAAAATTAATTCTTTAATCAATAGTTGACAGAATTACGGCTGAGTATTGCAGATGACATGAAACAAAACAATCATTAAGTGTTTTTTGTCATTTCCTTAGGAACACAGGCTCGTAAGATATATAAGTTCTTATTCATTGCGCCACTTTGTTCAATAGCCTCCACTTTTTCTTGATAGGTTAGTTTATTGTCAATAATAACTCCAAGATACTTGACATACTGCTTTTCCAAAAAATTCTGGTTATTTACTAGTAAATCAACTTACTTCTCTTCCCCATTACATTTGAATACAATTATTTGTTTTGTTACTGTTAATTTGTAAATGTTTTTCATTGAAGTATGTAAATAAATTTGAGATTGCTAATTCGATGGAGATTTACATTTATCAATCTTTTTCAAACGATAGAACTAACGCCTCATCGATATATTGAATTGACTGACAATTCGCATGAATGTCTTTATCATTAACGTATCAATTAAATAAGAGGGAACCCAATATAGTACCCTGAGGGAACACCTCTATCTAAATTTATCCAGTCGGAAAACATATTTTGTTTTGAAATACATTCTGTAAATCGGAAAACAAATTTTGCAATCAACTCAGTCGATGCAGAAATTATACATAACATAGCCGGCAGATTGCCGGAATAGCTGCGAAATAGACCTGCGTGCCGTAAAATACAGATGGAAAAAGATACAGAAGTGAGTTGATAATAGTTATCGCCGCCGCCTATAAAACTTACAAGTTTATTTCAAAGGAGGTTGTTTTGGGTGCAAAAAAATTTCCCTGTCGCGTCTCGAACCGGCAATCTCCGGATTATTAGCCAGTCGCCTTAACCACTCGGCTGTCGGACCATACAATCTGTTTTACAATCAACTTTGTTTTACGAACAGATTCGGTTTCTGAACAACTGCAATTTAGGTCACGCAGAAAGCGTGAAATCAAGCGCGAAAAAGCCATTTAAGCAGTGACGAGACAGAATGTTCTAGAACAAATGTAAAACGAAAATGAAGCGTCAGACGACGAAACAAAAAAACATAGCCGGAAGAATTCCGGAAGCGACTCGAAGCGTAAAAATTTGAAAAAACCTAATTGCAGCTGAAACCATTACCTTTTTTAATAAACCAAAAACTCATTACCCCCCGCCCCGGGTCTGATCTAAAAATTGGTGAAATTTAAACCACTGTCACCAAGAGAAACAAAATGCCGCAAAAATATTTTTTATTGAAAACGTTTGGTAAGGATAAGTGCAAAATAATTAGGATAGTCAAAACACTGATAGTCTCAAAAAACTGACAGGACTATCAACTGCCCTCAAATAATTCATGATTCTAATCTCAAAAAGATCGCTAAAGCAAACGGCAGATAATATTAACTTAAACTAAATTAAATTTTTCAAAAAATAATGCTCAAAGTTAAGAATCAGAAAACTACTGCAGTTAGATTTCTCATCACTGCAATTAAGACAAAAACAACAAATACTTTTTTCTTCCTGTATATATGCTAGACAACATGATTTCAAACTATTTCAAAAATTAAAATATTCATAGAAAAGCAACCGAGTAATATTTGAAGGCAAAAAAATGTTTAAGAACAATACCAAGGTCGGAAAAAAATACAATAAAAAGTAATAAGTAGCAATTTTGGAAAAGGCTTTCTAGTAAACTCTTAGTACTGCTTATGTTGAATGAAATCAATTGCAACCCAAAGAAATGACGAAAATCTAAGAAAAAGCCGAAATAATAAATTTGTTAATAACTGAAAAAATCAATAAAACAGGTATAAATGTAGGTGCCAGGACAGAGCTAGAATTATACAAGCTAGAATGTGAACAATATGGACACAATGTAAGGAACACCGTAACAAAGACTAATTCTTGATTTTTGAAAGTTCAAATCAAAGTTTAAAAGTTTTGAAAGTTAAAAAATCAAATTTAAAAAAACAAGAAAAACTAACACCATTTCATTTTTCAGCCATCGAGACATAGAAAATACAACGATACATCAGAGACAAAAAATCTATCCTCCTGAACAGATCAAAAAAAAAATAAAAAGCATAAATCAAACATACGAAACATTGAAACATTTTGCAAAAAAAGGTCAAAAAATTTTTAGGACTGCATTTGTAAAAAACTTGCACTGTTTTTCGAAAATTTAGCGCTAAAAAATTATTGACGTTTTTATGAAACAAAATTAAAGCCCCTCATGTTGCACAAAAAGCATATTTCTAGTAATTAAAACCAAAATACAGACAAAAAACTGAGAAAAATAGGAAAAAAAACTACCAAAATCGGATTAGCATATGTACAATTTTATAAAACAAAATTACATCGAGGTAAAAAGAGGCATCGCGTATATGAATTGTCAACGGGAAGTTGTAATATTGACTGATTTTTGACAAAAAGACGGCTAAAAGATCCAAAAATTAAGAAAATAATAGGAAAAATGCCAAAAATTAATTAAAAAATCAAAAAATTTATTGCCAATTTTGAACTTGAAACGCGTTTTCAGGCTCTGCAAAACACTGTGCTATTAATTTCCAAGGTTTACATTTCAATATAGCATCGAATAAAAAACATTTCTACAAAAAACCAAATTACAAGCAAAAAAATGGGCCACTTGGACGAAAAAACGGCTAAAAACGGTTATCTATATGTGCCATTCAGTCAAAAACTACTTTTCGAAGTCAAAAAGTCATTCACTAAACGCAGCGCATGATCAAAAAACTTCTCTCGCTCAGAAAAAATTAGTTCACATGGCCATTTTTCTCACTTTCGCTTTTAGGTCAAAACAGCGTCTGAACGAATAGTACTTCCGGTAAAAAAAAAAACCTTAAGAAAACCAATACTCCTCTTCGAGTCGTAAAAAACCAAGAGCACCGCAATATAGCTACGCTCAGCTTACAGCTTCGCAGCTATAAAAAAGACAATGGTTGTAATCAATCATTCATACAAAGTTCAGGGCAACTGAATATTAAATTCATGGTGGGAACTGAGCATTTCTACGTTTATAAGGCCACTAATTTTGTCGCAGAAAACACGAGACTATACAAAGATTGGATGGAACCACAACTTCTTGGATGGAACCACATAATGGTCTTAAATTTGATCACAAAAGCTGATCTCGGTTTGACCACAGCACGCCTCTGAAATCCAGTTCGGAGCAGCTATCACAGTTCCAACTGCTTAAAAGAAACAGATGCTTGATTTTTTTCCCAAATTTTTTACTCCCTCCTTCAGTACGCTAATAATTTATTGTTCAAAGCTAAAAAACCGTTAGCACAAAACCGTTAGTTCTTACTTTCAAAGCATCAGTAGAGCTACAATTACTGTTATAAAGAGCGAATATGTCAGAAACTTCTTTACAGCTAATTAAATTTTGCAGAGCAACGCGGAACTTTGCACTCCATTGAGTTCCGTAGTTTTCTACCTTTTCAAAATCGTTTTCTTGAGTGAGGAATGTCATGTCTTCATCGGCTTATCTCGAAAAGTCACATATTCATCGGCTTATCTGAATGAAGTAAAAATCTCAATCAGTTGAAACACTGAGCGAGTTAAGTCAGATCTCAAACGCTAAATTGAAACATAAACCGACTAATGTCGTAAGAATTGCTCTTGAACGACAGGCGAGGCAATTTATTTCAGGGGCTGTAGCCTATATAAATTTTTCTTTAAGGGTGCAAAAACAGTTTACCACGCCGGGATTCGAACCATCGATCTCCCTCTCCCGGACCAAAGCACTGCCCACTCGCCTATCCTCGTTCTATGCTGCAATCAATTTTATTTCAACAACAAGCTGTACTCCGGAGTGAGAGCAATAGAGATCACTCATAAAATGAAGAACGAAAAAGTCAAAAAGTCACCTGAGAAGACAAAGAATGTTCTAGAAAAGCGCAAAATGGTCAAAAATTTTGTCTAAAAAAAACCATGGCGTTTACAATAACTGCTATGACCTTCGTTCAAGAGCAGTTAAAAAAACGTGAACGCAGGGTAAAGCAAATGTTTTTTTAAAAAGAAAAAGACAAGCCCAAACTAGTATCCGTTTGAGTAGCTGACCCGTAGTATACCTATATATAATATCCGTTTGATCCCATAGTATACATTCGCAATTGCCTAGCTTCTACTACAAAAACGAAAATATAAATGACGATTTCATAAAATCAAATAATGTTCAAGAAAGTTGAATCAAACATAATTTTTCTGCTTGAAATTTGTTTTTGTAATTGCTCTTTTTCATCGCAATATTTTCATACAGATACTCAGATAAGGGCAGAACTCTAAAAAAAATGAATTTACTTGAAAGACTTAAATCTGTGAATCACATCTTGCTCCTTCAAATAACTTGAACTAGAATACTCCGTGAACTTTAGGTATTACGCCAACTTTATTTTTCTGCTTAAAATTACTTTTTTTTCTGCTGAAAATTTGTTTTTGTAATTGCTCTTTTTCATCGCAATAATTTCATAGAGGGAACAAAAAATGGCAGAACTCTTAAAAAATGAGTTTGCTTTAACGATTTTGAAATCTATTAATCACATCTTGCTCCTTCAAGAAAACTGAACTTGAGTTTTCCATGCACTAAGTACAGCGCCAACTTTTTTTACCAGTACTTTTTCGGACAGCATTTAACTTTTTCGCCAAATACATATATAAAAAGCTAGATAAATGGCAAAAGAAAACAGAAAACTGAATTCTCGTTAGCCGATAGAAAAAAGATGCTCAATGAGAAATTTGAAAAAAGGCAAAAAAACTCAAAAAAAGCAGCCAAGTTTTTTGCAGTTTTTGAATTTTCTGATGTTAACATGTTAACGTTACACAAACTCAAAAAAGGAACAAATCAATGAGAAAAAATTCCGGCTAATCAACCTAACTTGAACACAAAAACTGATAACTTATGACAAAACGCACAAACAGTCAAAATGGGTACAAATTACCATAAAAAACCTATGATATCGTCAATTGGAAAAAATGCGCCAAAATGTGCTTTCAAAAATGGCTTGGCAATTGGAGCACGTGCAAGAAATGTTCGCGCTCCGCTCAAGTGTTTTTACACCCAGTTTTCTCGAACTCTCAAAAATGCGCCATCAACAGAATATCATACTCTTTGCTTGTCAATTTTTACAGCACTTCGACTTAATAAACACTTTATCACGTGCGGTATTTACTGTATCCAATACAACCCAAAAAAAATTCCTAAAAATCCACTCCATCTATACTCTTCTTCGACTCTCCGAGTTGTAAAGAAGCGTGCCCCAATAATTCAAATTCTTGGAATGGTAAAAAAACAGGCGTACAACGATATAATCATCAAGTCTCTGCTTAATGGTCTCATTGTGTGTTACAATTGTGTGGAGCACAGTCATTAGATTCCGTTAATTTATAATCAGCGGTAGACTTTGTGATCTATTCAATATGGGTTATAACTTTTATAATGAATTTTCATATAAAAATGAATTTACTTTAAGTATTTTTAAATCTGCGAATCACATCTTGCTCCTTCAAATAACATGAACTTGAGTACTCCATGAACTTTAGGTACTGTGCCAACGTTATTTTACAAGTATCTTTTCGGATTGCACTTAACTTTTTTTGACTATTAGATACAAAAAAAATTTGTTGAATGACCAAAGAAAACAGAAAAGTGAATTCTAGTTTACCAATAGAAAAAAGATGATTAATGAGAAATTTGAAAAAAATGCAAAAAAAACCTCAAACAAGTTCTTTGGTAACTTTTTGAACTTTCGGATGTTTACGTTGCCAAAAACTCAAAAAGGAAACAATCAATGAGCAAAAATTCCTGCTAATCAACCTAACTTGGACACAAACTGAACACTTATAATATAAACAAAAACTAACAAACAGTCAAAATAGGTACAAATTACCATAAAAAACCTTTCAAACAGCCGATTGGAAAAACTTAATTATGCCAAAATGAGCTTTCGAAAATTGCTTTGAAATTGGAGCAAGTGAAAAAAAACTTTTTCTGCTTAAAATTTGTTTTTGTAATTGCTCTGTTTCATCGCAAAATTTTCAATGAGACTCAGATAATAGCAGAACTCTAAAACAATGAATTTATTTTAAAGATTTTTAAATCTGTGAATCACATCTTGCTCCTTCAAATAACTAGAACTAGAGTACGCCGTCAACTTTGGGTACTGCGCCAACTTTATTTTTCTACTTAAAATTACTTTTTTTCTGCTTGAGTTGTTTTTGTAATTGCTCTTCTTCGCAATACTTTCTTAGAGACTCAGACAATGGCAGAACTCTCAAAAAAATGAATTTAATTCAAAGATTTTTATATCTGTGAATCATATCTTGCTCCTTCAAATACCTTGAACTAGAGTATTCCGTGATTTTTTGTTATTGCGCCAACTTCATTTTTCTGCTTAAAATTACTTTTTTCTGCTTCAAATTTGTTTTTGTAAATGCTCTTTTTCATCGCAAAATTTTCAATGAGACTCAGACAATGGCAGAACTCTCAAAAAATGAATTTACTTTAACTATTTTTAAATCAGTGAATCACATCTTGTTCCTTCAAGAAAATTGAACTTGAGTACTCCATGAACTTTAAGTACTGCTCCAAATTTAATTTACAAGTACCTTTTCGGATTGCATTTAACTTTTCTTGCCAAACACATACATTAAAAACCAGCTAAATTGCAAAAGAAAACAGAAAAGTTCATTCTCGTTAGCCGATAGAAAAAAAAGATGCTTAACGAGAAATTTTTTTATAAAAATGCAAAAAAAACCTCAAACAAGCAGCCAGTTTTTTGGCAGTTTTTGAATTTTCTGATGTTTACGTTACCAAAAACTCAACAAATCAATGAGAAAAAACTCCTGCTAATCAACCTAACTTGGACACAAACTGAAAACTTATGACAAAAACGCAAACAAACAAACAAACAGTCAAAATAGGTACAAATTATCTTAAAAAACCTTTAATACAGCCTATTGGAAAAATTTAATGACGCCAAAATGAGCTTTCGAAAATTGCTTTGAAATTGGAGCACGTGAAAGAAAGCTTTGCTCGCTCAGCTTAATTTTTTTACACCTACCTTTCTCGACGACTCAAAAATGGGTCATCAACAGAAAATCAACCTCTTTGCTTATCAATTTTTTCAGCAGTTTGACTTAAACACATTATCACGTGCGGTATATACTGTATCCAAAACACTTCCACAAAATCATTGATAAAAATCCACTCCACTGATACTCTTGCTCGAGTTGTAAAAAAAAGCGTACCCCAATAATTTAAATTCTTGGAATTGTAAAAAAAAAAACAAGCGTACCAAGATATAAACATCAAGTCTCTGCTTAATGGTCGCATTGTTTGTTGCATTTGTGTGGAGAACAGTCATTAGATTCCGTTAATATTCCGTTAATTCAATATGGGTCATATAATTTTTATAATGTGCACACAATATAAAGTTTTGAATTGATTTTTATTCGAGGAATTGGACCATCAACAACAAACGCATATAACAAATCCTTTCCGGAACGACCAATTTAACACATCAGTTTTAAGAGGAACATAAGCTATACGCGTAGGAGAACCAAGTTGTTTTAATGCAACAACCCGATCAGTGGCCAAACTTTCTAAAGCTGAAGTTTAGTCACTAACATAGAACGTTTCTTGGAAAATCAGAAGCTATCTTCATTCTACATGTATTATTCATGGCAGTCCAACTGTATTTTCGAGCGAGGAGCTTTTCAACATTCATTTCTCAAAAATGATAAAACTTTTTTGCTGAGTGTTAGTGACGCTTGCCGTTTGAATAAAGTAAAAATCGCACTGGTTCATCACGGAAATAAAAAAAATCAAATTAGACAGAAATTAACGTACTTACAGAAAAGCGACTGTTATTTGCTAAGGAAGACTGCAACCACTGTTCAATGCAACAATTGACTGAAAGTATGCAACAACTAGGCTGTTAAAATGCAAATTTACAGCGCAACATCAATTTGATAGTTTAAAAAGTGAATATATTTCAGGTATTTAGAACCACGAACCCCGCTAATATTAACCAATCGATTGGTCTCTTGTTAATGTGAAAACTGTGAATAAATTACAAGAAATCGAATGTTTGAGCCACGTAATCACGTCTAATTTTGTTTCTTGTATAGTAATTAAAGGCAGATTTGTAAATTCTAAGAAGCAAAAGCCAATTAAATTGGAGGGAAAAGACGAGTTTTTCAAACCTCACTGCCCCGAAAAGAGACCCAATATCAATGCTAATTAACGGATACAAAAACAATATGATAAACAGTTACAGCAAAATCAATTTTTGGATCAAATTATAAAAATTTTAGATCAATTATAAAATTATCAAAATTATACAATGATTAGATCGTTACACTTCAATAGACCTGTCTCTTCAATTCGAATTCTGGAAATCTCAAAGGTTTTTGCAAGTTCATTACCGCTGCACCATTTCGTGTTTTTGTCAACTAGAAGTGAATTTATTCAAATACATTTAAGTTCGTAACAGATTTCGAGAATGTGTTAAGATGATGGCCCTTATGAAAAACTCTTAAAGAACTTCGAAAACGAAAAATACTGTTCTAAACAAGAATTTTTATTCAGCAAAATTGGAAGAAATTGAACTGCTGAAAAATACTCAGTTAATAAGCCGTTTTCCTCAGCATTGCTATCAATATTATTACTATTGGTTTAATAACCATTAAAACCTCAAATTTCAATCGCAGTTTTCTAGTGCGTTCAAATGGATCATTCAAGTTTGTCGGATTTAGAATTGACGGCATAATAAAAACATAACCGACTAACGTCGGACGAATTGCTCTCAAATGACAGGCGAGCAGTAGGCTTCGTCAGTAGCTAGCCACGGTTTAGTGGGGCAAGCTTTAGCTTGATTCGACTCTTCAACTTTTAGTTTTCTATCCTTGTTAGTAAATAAATCAAATAAACTGATATTTTAAAAAATTGCAAAATAATGAAAAATTTAAAAGAAAAGCTTCCAAATTTCGCAGTGACAAAGTTTAAAACTACTTTTTGTCTCTGTAGTTATGTCAAGTAACCCATCTGCAAGACTTAAGCTTCGTTGGCCAGTAATGCTCGTTCAACTCAGAAAAGGACAAAAATATTCAAAAATTTTGAAAACAATAGCAACAATTTATTGTCTCAAGAGACTATCCAGTATCCCTATTTCAAGCTTTAAATAGCTTCACTGGCTCATAAAGATCCATAAACTTAGAACAAGATAAAAATTTTCCGAAAAATTTTCAGAAATTGAATTTTATCAAAAAAAAATGCTAAAGCTGGAGTCACTAAAATAATGATAATCATTCCATTAACTCCAAAAACTATGCAACAGCTTATCATCAAACCCTGGAGGAGGTCCCTGGGACCCTGTTGCCGAAAAACGATAAACAATTCAAAGATTCAAATACTTGAAAAAATTTCAATATTTTTAAAAATTTGCTAATATTAAAATCTTGAAAAACATTCCATTACGTCTAGAAGCTATGCAGTAACCTATAATCAAAGTTGACGTTATCCTAGAGGACCTTAAGTGGCTCTTGAGACTGGAGAAACATAAAAATTGACCAAAAATTTCAAAAAACTTAAAAATTGCAGGTTGCATAAAAAACTGCTAAAAATTGTGATAATAGAAGTTGAAAACGAATCCATGGCCCAGAAACAATAATTCCAAAAAATTGTTCAAAAAATTGCAAAAAAATTGCAAGTTTTGTAATAAAAAAACAATTCAAAAAAATTGCAGGTTTTGAAATAAAAAAAATGCTGAAATTCGTGTTGAAATCTTGAGAAACATTCCATTACATTTAAAAAAACTATACAGAAACCTATTGTTAAACCCTAAAGAAGGTTCCTCGGCTCTTGAGGCGAGAGAAACCGACAAAGTTTTTTAAAATTGAAAAATGAAAAAAAAATTATTTAAAAATTGCTAAATTATGTGATAAAAAAAATTTAAAACTATTCCATGGCCAATAAAAAACTTCTCTGTGACTTATTATTAAACCCTTTAGGAGCCTTTCTGGCCTCTGGGTCTGTAAAAAATTGAATAATGAAAACTAAATGTCAAAAAAATGGAAAAGTGTGCTCGTTTTGTCAAATAAAATGACAAAAATCGCGATGTTGAAATGTTGAAACCATTCCACTACCACTAGAAACTATGCAGTAACCTATTAAAAAACCCTACCCTTGACACCTAGGGCTGAAAGAACTCAAAAAATGACAAACATTTTCAAAAAGCTTGAAAAAAATTGTTAAAATTAGTATAAAATTGCTTGTTTTTAGCGAACGGTTGTTCCAACGTAGCCACGGTGGGAGGGGGAGAGGGAGGGGGTGGGAGGAGTGGTGCACTGGGGGGGGGGGGGGCTGATGGAGAGGGAGGGGGTGGGCAACAGTGGGTGGGGGGGGGGCAACAGCGCGTTGGGGGGGGGGTGAGGGGAAATAGTGGCGGGGGTTCAACAGTGGGGGTGGGATGTCTTCAACCTTTCTTCCGCCCTTCACACCATAAGTATAGGTCTCCAAAACAGTTTGAGCTGAAACAGAGCAGAAAGGCTCTAAGATCACTTAATGCATGCTGGGCCCTACCTGTTTATCCCGTTTTTGAGGACCAAAAGTCAAAAGCGTCAGACGAAAAATCGGTCAAGCGAAAAATCGCATAAAAAAGACCGACAGGACTAATATAATTGCTACAAACTTCGTTTGAGAGCAATTAAAAAATTGCCCTCAAAAGATTGCACTAATTACTTCGTGAAGGAGCAATACAATTCAATTTTTTGAAACATTTGATTACAATATCCGCATATATAGATATTTTTACTGAATAAACAAAAACATACCCCACTAACGTTGGGCGAATTGCTCTCAAACGACCGGTTCACTTCATCAGTAGCCAGCTCAGGTTTAGTGAGGCTAGCTTTAGCTTAATTTAAGGGACGTGAGGTGAGCGCTGCGGGGGGGGGGACAAAACAATTTCTGTGAATCGCATACTTGGAGGCTATTGAGCTGAAAGGCTCTAAGAGAATTTAATGCCATCTGGGCGCTACATGTTATGCCGTTTTAGAGGACGAAAAAACAAATGAGTCAGACGAAAAATCGGTCAAGCAAAAATTTGCACCAAAAAGACCACAGGACTAATATAATTGCTACAAACTTTGTTTCAGAGCAATTAAACATAACCGGCTAACATCGGGCGAATTGCTCTCAAACGACCGGCGAGTGTTTGGCTGCGGTAGCAGCCAGCTGCGGTTTACAGATTGCAACAATCAAAAAGAAAATTAAGATTTTTATTAAATTTATCTTACCTATTTAGTGCGGTTAGTAACAAAACTCCAATGCTTTTCACGCGCAAGAAAGAGGCCCATAATGCATTGTAACCCAGCTACAAATTTGACTTAGGATTATTAACTGCAAAAACTTTTAATGGATGTTGTAGTTAGCATATGTTTGTTTCTTAAAGAGAGGATTCAGGTGTTATCATCAATGCGAGAACGCATTTCAGATCTTAACTGAAACTTATTAGAACAAAGTTCAAGTAGCGTGCATCTAAATTGGGCTTTATGCGTATATCCCGTTTTTAATTTTATTTTTCGATACTGATTCTATTGACTTTAGATCTCTGGGGAGCAACTGATGTTTAAAATCACTTTGAACAGAATGAGCGAAGAACGAATCCTGCCCGAGAAGTCAAAAAGATTTCATGCGAAATATTGAACAAGCCGTGAACAAAGCTGTGAAAAAAAATTGTTCGACGACGAAAAAACATAACATGACAAGTCCTGGATTACAAATCTAGAGAATTGAATGAAATTCTTGAAGACTCGACTATTGACTTATAGAAAAATTGAGTAACACAAACCAAACAAAAAGTTTACACAAATTAAAAATTATCAAAACAGAATTTGTATCGTAGATACTTGGTTGTTACAGCAACAAGAACCGATAATTATTATGAATAAATTCGAAAAAAATGAAACACGAAATGTCATTTCAGATATCTTTCTGGACACAAAAAACAGACAATAGCAAAAACCAAAAAAAATCAAGTTTTTAAACATAGCTAACAGATTGCCAGAAAATAGCGGCAATAGCTTCGTAGATCTGCAGTCTCAAAAAGATCAAAAAAGACACACTACAACAGAAATTTAGTCTTCATTACGGGCTGAGATGTCAAATTTTGATTAAGAATCTGTATAAATTATTACTGTTTCTATTAGCTTCTCCTAAATACCCTTCAACTAGAGTGATATACACTCACTTGACCTCATCTCTCTGAATTAAAGTAAAGAAAAGTCCATTTTAGAGTGAGAAGTCATTTTTAAGAGTGAGGTAAGTCACGTGTGACCAAAAACTCAATCACACGAATAAACAAACATAGCAGGACAAGTCCTGACGTATAATTCAAAGAATTTTCACTGATTAGACAGAAAACTAGACCACGGACTATGAATGGATTGGGAAAACCATTTAGAAAAAAACCCGGTCCAAAAAATCGAAAAAAAAGTAAAAATCAAAGTTGAATTGCCGCATATGAACAGAAAACCACCAGCGAGAAAGCGAATTTTTGTTCAAACACTGTTTCCTCACTCTACTTTAAAATTAGAGCGAAATAACTTTACGCCGCAAAACCACTCGCTTTTTCGCTCCATTTCCTGTTTCGGCGTGACCAAAATCACTACACCAATTTGACTTCAAAACTCATGATAATGGGTGGACATATGTGGGTAAAAGACAGCACCTCAATACAATTCAAATTTTTGAATTGTAAAAAAACTCGCTCCACTAAGAGTGGAAAATGACGTAACGCACGCAATTCTGTTGAAATTGCATGAACGAATGAACAAAACGCAGATTTGAAGTGATTGTGACGTCATATGATCGTAACAAAAATCTTGACGACGAAATAAAAAAAACCAAGAGAATGCCAATAATAGCCTCAGCTATCGCTTCGCGGCTATTAATAAAACTCTAAAAATTATTAGTGTTATTGTCCTCAGAAACATTTTTGTGATGTCAAACAAGATTCGAGAACTCAGCAGCAGGATAGGCAACAGATTACCCAGCAGTTTTTAATGGCAGCTAAAAACCAAAAGAAAACAAAACCAAAAAAAATTACAATGATATTTGCAGTTGATTAACAGTTTAGGTAAAACCAAAGAGGCCAATTTCATCAAAACCAGCATCTTCTAGCAAAAAATTCAAAGTGGAATTTCTGCAGTCTGCAAGAAAAATTCGGTTAATATACGAGACAAACAAATGGCCGAAAAGGATGCAAACAGAAAAAAATTGTCCAGAAAAAGAAAACAAAAATGGCACTAAAATATTAGAAAAAGCTTTCAAAGTAGCTCGTGCAATGATAACAACTATTCAAAACCATAGTTTGAGCTTTAGCAATCTTTAAAACTAAACTGCTTTAAACAAAGAATTTTAAAACGAACAAAAAATTAGGAAAAACAATAAAACTGTATAGCAAAAATTGCTGAAATTTGAAGCCTGAAAATTGTCTCAATGGTCACTAAAAGTAAATAAAACCTGAAAAATGTTTAAACATTTTTTTAAAAACTCAACAATTAGCAAGTAACTGGCAAATATTAAAAAAGTTTCAAAAACTAATGATATCCAGATCGTTAAAATCATTTCCGTGTGGTTAAAAACATTCCCTTAACCCATTTTTTAAGCCATAAAAACTTTCTTGCCCTATAAAATTTAAAACTGATGGAAGATTACAAAAATTTGCGAATCAAACTTGAAAAAATTAGTAAAAAGTGCTTTTTTCCTGGTGCTACAGTTGACACAAACATAGAAGAAGAAACTAAATATATTAGCAAAAATGCTTGCCCGCTGCACTTTACCTGTTTATTCGGTTTCAAAAGCTCAAGTCATGGAAAAAGGTGTGAAACAGTCTTCACACGATCTAAAGAACTTGACCCAGAATGAACTATGAATGGATTGGTAACATCAGTTAGAAAATAATCAGATAAAAAACGGAAAAAAGTAAAATTCCGCATGTCAACAAAAAACCGCCTTTTTATCATCCACTTTATAATGAGAGCAAAAAACATTACACCACAGAACTTCTCGCCTTTTCGCTCTACTTCGTGCATCGGAGTGACCAGAATCAACACTTCAATTTGGCTTCAAAAATCATAAAATGTGGGAACAGATCAAAAAAGACAGCGCAGCGCCCCAATACAAGACAATTCGGGTCTTTCCCATTATAGCCCCCCCCCCAGCTTAGTGGTCAGATAACCTATATCCCCCCAATCATGGTAATTATACCATAATGGGGGCTATAATTTCATGGGAGGGGGGTTATGATGGGAAAGACCCGACAATTCTTTGAATTGTTAAAAGACAGCACCCATACAATCCAAAAACTTTGGATTGAAAAGACAGAGCACCAATACAATCCAAACGCTTTGGATCGTAAAAAAGCACCAATACAATCCAATTGCTGAATTGTAAAAAAAAATAGGAGCACTATGATGGCCGGCTAATAAACAACATACCCGGCAGATTGCCGGAAAATAGCCGCTGTTGATTCTCATAACTAACTCTATTGGGATTGAAAAGAAAATATCAACAAAAATTTATTTTTGTATAAAAACATTTATAAGTGCGATTTATTTTGATGTCATTTCGTAATTGAACATACTCCTGTCTCTCAGTGAGAGGCTACAGGGTCTAGTATCAATACCAATCAGCATTATAGATAGTAACTAAAACTTATGAGAACAAAATTCAAGTACCGAGCATCTAAAAATGGGCTTTATGGGTTTATTCCGTTTCTATTTCTGACTTTGATTTTTTAATACTGACTCTCTTCATTTTGAATTGCTTTGCTGAGCAGCTGCTGTTTAAAAGGACTTTGAGCAGAATGACAGATTGAAGATTTCACGCAAAATGTCGAAAAAGCGGCAAAATTGGTAAAGCGAAAAAAAAGTTCGACTAAGTAAAAAAAATAGGAGCGCTTTAATAGCCGGCTGAGAAGATGAGGGCGGCTATTAAACATAACCGACTAACATCGAAAGAACTGCTCTCGATCGACTACTGGAGGCTCTTATCAATTGGGGGTGGGGGCGTAGCCTCCTGAATGGGACTAAGAAATTCACTAGGGGGCTTCAAATAACCTTATTAGAGGTTAATATACATACGACTATTAAGATTTAAGATGACAAAATGGCACCAATTTCGGCGCAATTATCATTTGACTTTTAGCATTAAGTTGCCGCCAATTGAGTTCAGCTGCTTAAAATTGTGAATGAGAGGGAACTTTAGATCACACACAACGCAGAAAATTAAGAAGGCAAAGTCACTTGAGAAGTCAAAAAACGGTGAAGCAAAAATTTTGCATAAGAGACACGTCTACAATAATTGCTTCTCTTTGAGAGCAATTAAAAGTTTACCAAGATCAGCCAAATTCAATAATTGTTTAATTCAGTTACGTCAGATCTCAAAAAATGGGTTTGGAAAAAAACCACCAAAACAACCCCTAGTCTGACTATAGTTAGAAATAAACCCCTCCGGAAAAACCCAATGAAATACCTGTTTTAACTTTGAAATACGCACGTTATTTGTTGGGTTGCGATAGTTTCATCAAGTGCCACAGACCGCTAAAGCATGCGACAAAATCCAAATGGACTGAATGCGCGATTCTTTAACAATTAAGTGCGGGTTTATTTTTTCCTATCAAAAATTAGGTGGGTTTTCGTTGTGTTTTTCCCCGAAAATGCCTCTCGAAACTATTTGTGTAAACAATATGTATGGACAGATGCTAACCGTTCTCATCGATGCCCGCAAATTTGTTCAGACCATGAGCAACGTTGAACTCATCCTCATGAGAGTTGTGGGGAGGAGCAGGAGGGGATGAGTAGAAGTCTGTTTGGGGAGAGAAACTGTCACCTGCTGACTTGGCATTATTCACCTCAGGAGGCGGCGAATAGTCGATGAAGTCAGAGTCCAATTTCATCTTTTTCATTACATTAGAGGGTGAAACTTGTCTGCTGCGTTCGGCTTGACGCTCGTCAGTAATGGTCGCGCCCATTCCATTGTTTACTCCTCCGGTCGAGAACTTAGACGTCATTTCTGTGGAGACAGCTTCTAAACGTCAACAAATGAACACTTTATTACATTGTAAGAAAGACTTAATGAATGCGGTATAGCTGTTTACATGGTTGTTGAGAGCTGCATTCGAAAAATAAAAGGTCTATCAGACACCATAAACCTTTCACGCAACTTAGGGAGTGATTTTAGGGAGTTCTTAATATATGCGATTCTTTCAATAACAAATAGGGAACTTTACACATTTGAAGAATACAATGACATAGACGAAACCATCAAACATCACGGCGAGTGCTAAAACTCAAGCATCTCTGCCGGTAAAACTTCGACATTTAATGGGTTGCATTCGAGTGCACTTCTACAGGAGTTTGGACCGCCACTTTCAACGAATAAGTCGAGAAGTCATGAAATCAAAGATTGATTCAACAAAATCATACAATTTACTTAATGACAAACTCGACAGATGTACGACGTCAGATCCACGTTCAAAAAGACCGTAAAATGCTGATATTAGAGTTATTTGAGACAATACTAAAATTTTTAGTGGGAAAATGCCAACCAATATAGGCGCACGTTTGATCTGACTTTTATCAGTATAATGCCGCCAATTGAAATCACCAGCTAAAAAATATGAAAGAGCAATTTGATCACTCAAAATTTGTGAGAAGTTTGAAAAAGGCACTCAAACAGTCAAATCGGTCCGAGCAACAGAAGTACTCACAAATGAAAGACAAAATAAAGGACAAGTCCTCAAATACAATCCAAAAAGAATGGAATGAAAAACTTACTAATGAACCAGCAGGCAGATCAATTGAACAATGCCAGCCAAAAAGAAAAATCTCAGAAGTTGAGAAACTAAAATAATCAAACAAACTAAAGAAAATTGCTGAAACTGTTGAAACTTTTAACACGAAAGCCAAAATTGGTCCACTTCCGCGAAACGCCTTGAACAAGCTTTATTGGCCAATAAAGATAAAAAAAATGAAATATGACAAATACTTAAACATAGCTGGCAGATTGCCAGAAAATAGCCGCAATAGCTTTGTATATCTGCAGTCTCAAAAAGATAGTAAAAGAAACAGACCAAAAAAAATTAAATGCTGAGATGTTATACTTTTTATTAAGAATTTAATTATCCTGAGGCTACTTCTATTCATTGCTCTCAAATAACCTTCAATTAGAGTGACACACACTAACTTGACCTTATCTCTTTGAATAAGAGTGAAGAAAAGTCATATTTCTAGTGAGGAAGTCATTTTTGAGAGTGAAGTAAGTCACGTGTGACCAAAAAACTTTTTCACGCAAATGAACAAAAAAACTCGCTCCAATAAGAGTGAAAAATGACGTCAGGCACGCATTTCAGTTGAAATTTCATGAAAGAATGAACAAAAAGCAGATTTGAAATGATTGTTACGTCATATGGCTGTAACAAAAATCTTGACGAAAATTAAACAACACCAAGAGAAGGCCAATAATGGAATCAGCTATCGCTTCGCGGCTGTTAAAGCAAACGGTGGGAGGGTGACTTTGGCTGCCGACATGAACGGTGTCCAGGGGTAAGAATTGGGGGGAGGTGTGAAAAGTGGGTGGGGTTGTAGCAACCGCCCTTCACACCATAAGTATAAGACACCAAAACAGTTTGTGAAGCGCATACTTAGAGACTAGTGAGCAGAAAGGCTTTAAGAAAACTCAACGCCCGCTGGGCGCTAACTGTTTCTTCCGGTTTCAAGGACAGAAAGTCAAACAGGCCAGAAAAAATCCATCAAGTGAAAAATCGCATAAAAAAACCAAAAGGACTATAATTGCTCTAAACTTCATTTGAGAGCATTTAAAAAAAATGAATATCGCAAAATTCAAAGTTTCCTAATTTCGCATTATCAAAAAGTTCAAAACCATTTTTTTGTTTCTGGAATCTGTCTAGTTACCCATCTGCAAGACCTTAAAAAGTTTCATTGGATAATAAAGATGGATTAACTTACAAAACGACCAAAAATTTGAGAAAAAATTGAAAACAATTGCAAATTTTAATGAAATTTATAGAGTTAATTTCTTGAGAACCATTTTATCATTTTATTGTCCCCAGAGGCTATCCAGCAACCCGATTTCAAGCCCAAAAAAGCTTTACTGAACCATAAAGATTAATAAACTCAAAAAATGACAAATCTTCATAAAAAACCTGAAATGCATAAATTATTATCATTTTGCGTTTTCGTTTGCAGCACCAAAACATCTAGCACACAAAACGGCCATTAAAAGCAAATATGTCCTTCAGAAATCCTTTAGCAACTTTGGGAACCATCAATTGGCCATTATCGAACAAAAACTCGAAGACGAAAAAAACTGAAATTGCACCATTTTGGGTCATTGTCTCAAAGATAGAAAATTTGTCAATGTTTATCAAACAATTTCAAAGCTCATAACATTAAAACGTTGAAAACCATTGCATTACTCCTAGCAACAATGAAGTAACATAATATCTAAACCCTAGGCTGCCTGGCTGAAAACAATTCCATTGTCACTAGAAACCATGCAGTAGGACCTATCATCAGACACTAGAGGAAGTTTTCTTGCCCCGGAGGCTGTAAAAACAAAAAACGACAATCATTTTGAAAAATGTGAATAAAATCGCTAAAACAGGTACCATTTTTTGAATTTATGTTTTCAGTACCAAAACAATTAGCTCAAAAATGGTCATAAAAAGACCTTGATCAACTTTGAAGAGCGTCAATTGAAGACTAATCAACCAATGACAAAAAGTGAAAAATTGCAGCATTTTGGGTTCAAAAACTCCTAAAAATGATTATTTTACCTTGGATTACGGCCATCCCAGCAGCTGCAACACTCAAAACATAACCTACTAACGTCGGGCGAATTAATCTCTAACGACCGGCGAGCGGTTGGCTTCGTCGGTAGCTAGCCACGGTTTAGTGAGGCTAGCTTTAGATTAATTGAAGGGGCGTAAGGTCAGCGCAGCAGCGGGGGTGCAAAAGTGGATTGGGGAGACTATGTGGGGGCGGTGGGTGGGTGGGGTGTGGGATCGATTTCTAAGAACCCCCTTCACACCATTTTTTGTCTCAGAGGAGGTCTCCTTGGCTCTTGAGGCTGAAAAACCTAAAAAAAACGACAAAAAAACTTGAAAAAAGCAAGTTATATCAAAAAGTTGCTAAAACTTGTGACATTAAAAATTTGAAGAACTATTTTGAACTAGTTTGGGATGTCGTTAGCTTTCATCTACTTAATTTTTGCCCTAGCTTCAAGAAAAATGGTGAGAAACCAATCGAATGAGAGATACCAACAGGTACCGATAATAACCATAATCACTTCATGGCAGTCAAAAGACAGGACGTTGCATTAGGTTAACATGCAACATCAAGCGCTAACCAAATTTCTCAAGCTATTAATCGTAACAAATATGATCTTTTTTTGTTGTAACATGTAAATTACTCAGAATATAACCCAAAGGTTAGATATCTACATGCTTTAAAATGTTAAATAAATTAATCAGTATTGTTATTAATATAATAATCGAAATTGTGGCTGTTCGTTCTCATATGTAAAAATAGGATTTGAAGGCTCCTATTTGTCTATTAACGGTTACATCCTTGTGTTGATCGAGCAAAAACTCGGTTAAAACATTTTTAAAGCAAATTTTACGGTTAAAAATTCTTATTGAAGAGGGCAATTTGTTCCATTTTTGAACATTTTTCAAGATCAAAGATTTGTTACTCCACTTCTTCGTTTTCGTTCTTTTTTTAACATAGCCGGCAGATTGCCGGAAAATAGCCGCGATAGACGCTTGGGCCCTTCCATGAATTGAAACAACTAAAGAGATTAGATGGACAGATTGACCACCAGTCCTTTAATAGATCACTCGACTTTTTGGGTTAGCTTTGGACTGTCATTTTTATGAGACACATAAGCTCTATAAGGAGAAAGCCCTAATAGGGCTTTTCAAAATTAGGATCATTTCCGTTTGTGCGCTCAGCTTAGTGGGCGCATATTATTTGCACCCCTCAGATGCACGTGCAATATGTTTTACATAATGACTTACTATGTAATGGCACGTGCTCTGTAACTGGGGGGCACAAACAGAGAAGATCCCAAAATTAATATTCGAAATCAAAAACTCAAGACTCTAATAATCAAGAAATAGGGCATATATGTTTGGCACTACTTAGATGCACACTATTGACTTTTAACAAGTAAATGTTCATAAAATTTAAAGTTCCATAAATGAGTTCAGAAGTCATTTTTTTAGTGAGGCAAGTCATTGAAGCCAACAAGACAAAATCTCAAAAGTTGAGAAACTTAAGAATTACAAACTAACCAAAAAGCTATCATTGCTAAAACCCTTGAAGTTTTTAACTTTATAACCATATATGACTCATTTCAAAATACTCATTAACTCACGCAAAAACCTTGAAAGAGATGAATCTGTCACTAAAATTAGATAAACTGGACAAATATGACAAATGCATCAAGAAACTGAGAGAAAAATTTAAGAAAAATTCCAAAAATAGGGCTATAAAAAACGTCAAAACATTTTTTTGACTCTGGAGTTCTGTTTCGTAAACCGTCTACAACATTTAAAAAGTTTCGTTGGCCAATAACGATAGTTAAACTCGGAGAATGACCAAAAAACCAAAAAAATTTGAAAACAATCGAAAAATTTAAATTGCAAGCTTTATTTAAAAAATTCCCAACAATTGCAAAATTAAAAAACTGGAAACTATTTTATTGCCCCTAGAAACTATGTAGTAACATACTAGCAAACACTATAGGAGGTTCCCTGGCCAATGAATAAAAATTTCAAAAATTTAAGAAAAAAGTTGCAACTTTATCAAAAATTTGGTAAAAGATATTTAAATGTTGAATACCAAAAAATATTTTCAGTAAACTGTTAGCAAACCCTAGATCAGGCTTCTTGACCCCTGGGGCTGGAAAACTTGAAAAATGACAATAAATGTCAGAGAATTTGAAAAAAAAAAACCAATTTTGATTTTAAAAAAATTGGTAAAATTCATGTAAAATTGGTAAGTTTAAATGTTTAAAACCACTTCATTGCCATTAGAAACTATGCAATAACATATTATTAAACCCCAGAGGATCTTTTTTGGCATCAAAGTCAGAAACAACTCAAAAAATGATAAAAAAATTTTCAAATAATTTGAAAAAATTAGTATAAATTACCGTGTTTATGTTTGGAGTAGCAATAGATATAGCGCTTAAAGTGGCCGTAAAAAGCAATTACGTCTTGCAAAGGACCTTTATCAATTTTAATAAACCTCAATTTCAGACTGGTCTAACAAAAAATCCAAAATATGATGGAAAAGTGCTAAAAATTTCATTATTTTAGGCTCAAAAACTCCCAAAAATGACCTTTTAACCTTGAATACGGCCTTCTCATTAGCTTCACCACTCTGAGTTCTTGAGGGACCACTAAACACGAGCCTCTTATGAAACTTGATGCCCGCTGAGCATTACCTGTTTATCCCGTTTTGAAAGCTCAGTCATGAAAACAGGTGTGAAAAACTCTTACAAAAGTAAAACATAGCAGGACAAGTCCTGACGCACAATTCACAGAAATTTCATTGACTTAACAAACAACTAGACCTAGAACGGACAATGAGTGAATTGGGAAAACCATTTCTAAAAAAAATCACATGCAAAAAAAAACAAAAAAAACAGAAAATCAATGTCAAAATGCTGCTAGTGAGAACAAAAAACCACTAGTGAGATATGTAATTATGTGAGCAGCGAGAAAGCGAATTTTTGTTCAAACACCGTTTTCTCACTCTACTTTAAAAATAGAGCGAAAAAAATTCACGCCGCAAAACCATTCGCTTTTTCGCTCCATTTCCTGTTTCGGCGTGACCAAAATCACTACTCCAATTTGACTTCAAAAATCATGAAAATGTGTGAACAGATCTTAAGACAGTGCCCCAATACAATTCAATTCTTGGATTGTAAAAAATTAGGAGCGCTATAATAGCCGCCTGGAATTGAGGACGCGGCTATTAATAATAATTTGATTTCTGTCTAGCGTTATGGCGTTAACATTTTAAAATTTTCGGATGTTTCCTAGTGTCTTATATCTGTTTGTAGCTTCATTAGGTTAACTTTTGAGATAAACAATTCGGCTGGCAGGATACCATCCTTAATGAGAGGATCAGTTGATAATTGTTTGAAAAAGGTGAACGAAGAAAACTGGTTCCTCCCCCACCAAACTAAGATCAATGATCAATCATAAAATATGATCAATGTAATTGATATTTTGCTCCCTTATAATCGAAAATGTTAAATTTAATGTCTGGGCACACCTCGCACTCTGATGAATGAATTTATCCATACATTAATTTCTTTCACACAATCAAGGGTGTAGAACTGTATATTATAGATGGTCATACTCCAATAGGATGTGGGTTAAAAATTCATTACCCTGTCCTTCGATGTCCATTGGAACACTAGTTGCCAATGCAAATGCATGGTTGTTGGCTACTGATATGGAGGTTGCAGTAGACACTATTTCATCTTGGTTCTTATGCTCAATTTTCCTCAGCTCATCTTCGTCCAAGTCCTCGTCAGCAGTCCCTGCAGCCCCGATTGACTCCAGAGCTCCTCTATTAGCACCTGAGCTAGAGCCTTCGATTGCCTGTGGTTTCTTAGCTTTCAGCTCATCGTGCAAGCTGCTCAGTAGAAGGGCAATGAACTCTTGACAATCGTGCTAAAATTGCACAGCTCCCGATATAGCCAAATACGACCACTTAGCTCGGCATAACATTAACCGAAAAGGGGGCAACTAGTGTTCTCAAAATAACTCAGTACTAAAGACAACGTACTAAAACTGACATCGTTTAAGAGCACCGACACTGGAATTCATTTAAGAAGTACCAAAACTGCCAAGAGCAGTTAAAAAGCTAGCCAGAACGACTTTCACAAAGGCCACGGAAAATGATAAATAGTTCGTTCGTGATAGATTCATACCAAGCCCCACGGGCCGCTGAGTCATCGCCATGGTCCGCAATTATTTTTATTTGCTTAAAATTTATCGCTCCAATATTTTTGTCCTGATAATAAAATTCCAAATATCACTTTATTGATTTTGCGCCCATTTCACATTCCAGTTAAAGTAATCTGATTGGATTGGCTTTAGGTTTCCCAACGCCGGCTCTTTTTTTTTACTTAGCCTGAGTCCCATGATCGCCTGAGCTTTGACCATAGTCCAGGATAGTCACAATATAAATAACTGTTTGATCGCAAAAAAATAAGTTATCAGGTACACGGTTTTTATAGAAAAACATCTGATTTTAATTTCTGAGTAAAGTTTACTGGCTTAGTAAAATATTTCCCCATTATTATAAAATTGTCAGATCTTAATTGTCACCAATCTCTAGTTCGGGCTTTTTGAAGTCGCAACCTTGGCTTTCATGATATTTGCGTTCAGTCAAAAATAGCCGAAAACAAAATTAGCCTTCGTTACTCCTAGCTGTTAGTTAACACCACGAAAAGCAAACTGAACCAAAATTTACCGCTCAATTTTCTTGTCCTAATTTGAAAAATCAAAATCTCGGTAACCTGATTGGCTGAGAAACATATTGGGTACAAAATTGAAAGAAAAATTGTGATACTTTTGCAATTAGTTGTGCGTCACCAGTCCACAATAAGTGCACCACAATTATTAGAAAGCCTTCAATTTTTGTTGACAGCAAACAACTCAGTGACACACATTGAAAACTTTAATATCAATTAATTAAACAACCGACTAACGTCGGCCGAATTGCTCTCAAACGACCGGCGAGCAGTTGGCTTTGTTAGTAGCTAGGCACGGTTTAGTGGAGCTAGCTTTAGATTGAAGGGACGTAAGTGAGCGCAGCGGGGGGGGGGGCTTATGGGCTGGCAGAAGGGGGGGGTCAATCTCTACAATCTCTAAGAACCGCCCTTCGCACCATAAATAATTCTCCAAAACAGAATCTGTGAATCGCGTACTTGAAGACTAGTGAGCGGAAAGGCTCAACGAGCACTTAATGCCCACTGTGCGCTACCTGTTATCCCTTTTTTGAGGACCAAAAGTCAAAAGCGCCAGACAAAAAATTGGTCAAGCGAAAAATCGCACAAAAAAAGACCGACAGGGCTAATATAATTGCTGCAAACTTCGTCTGAGAGCAATGACTAAATTGGTTGGTCTGAGTAAATCATTTCATTGTTTTTAAAATTGCGGTTCTTAAAAGTCACTAAAATTTGATAAAAGATTTCAAATGTGCCAACGTAGCACTCGGTGACGTTTACAAGACAATTGAAAGAACCAAAAAACTTACTGAAAATATTAAGCGGTATATTAAAAATCGTGTAACAGTCAATTAAAACTGCTGATGAAACAAGACGGGAAAATTTCAACCGAGTAATTGGGAATTGAAAATTCATGATTTACTAGCAACGTAAATATGAAGCGACTGATTAAGTAAATTATGAAGTTATTATCGCGGCCCACGTGACGTACAAGGCTTGACGTATATTTGTTGTAATTATGAAAGTGCCAAAAATTTATTCAATATTTTGCCCTTTAATATTCTACACCATCCATGTCGATTCACCTGAAATGGGCGAAAACATTCTGAACCAATCACAATGCAGTAGCGAGATTTTGGATTCTATTATTTATTGACTGGATAATTGGAGCGAAATAAATTCTAAGCAAATGATTTTCATTGTGGACCATGGCCAGGTTTCAGCATCTCGTGGAACTTGATATGAATCTTACGCTACCATTTAATTGATAATTAACTGGTACTGGCAGTTTCGGCACTTCTAAAATCAGTTCTAGTTACGGCACTCTTAAACATGCGCATAGTATTGTGTCGAAATAGTTGTAATCCGCGGTCCACGGCCATGCATCAATGGTTCATAGGACCTGATATGAAGCTATCACAACCTAGCTTCAGATTAAAGTACCCAAATAACTAGTTTTCATGCAAATGAAGTCACAGCTCAGGGTAATTAAAGGCAACTTTAAGCATTCGGCTCTTTTTAAAATCAAGTCAGATTTCGGCGCCTTTTTTAACATCAGCTATTTGTAGCTTCTTACACGTAATCGTTAGACCCAACTGATCATTGTTCCGAGAACTAATTCAATTTTCAGCTCAATTAATTCTAAAGTAACCACAATGGAGCAGTGAATTTTCAGTTCAACAGAGCAAGATTCTAAGCACTATACAAATTCTAGGCAGAGAACAAATATAAACCGACTAACGTCCGACAAACTGTTCTCGAAAGGCAGGCGGGGCAATTCATTCTAAGGGCTGTAGCCTAAATTAACTTCTGTACACGGGTGCAAAAACATCCTACCAGGGTGGGATTGATACCCGCGACCTCCGGATCGACAGAAGCATTAACCACTCGGCTATCAGGCCCTTGCTATCTCCGAAGTTACAATCGTTTCTACTTTAACAACAAACTTTACTTCGGACTGAGAGGAACTGAGATTACTCAAAAATGAAGAAGAGAAACATAAAAAGACACTCGAAAATTTGAAGAATGCTCTAGAATAAAGGCGCAAAAATGGTCAAGCAGAAATTCTGCATAAAAAGACACACACGTCTACTAGAATTGCTTCAAATTTCGTTCCTGAGCAATTAATAATTTCCGACCAATGCACTGCGCCCTGAGACTTGATATGAATCTATTACAACCGATTTGTCCACTTGATTTGAAAATTATTCGGCTACTATTTACCTGATTAAATTGATTAAATAACTACCATTTCAGAGCCATTAACATCAGCTGCAGAGTACCGTTACATAATTTACGCCACACAGCAGCTAATTAGACTAGCTTTTTCCGCCACTTTTCATATAGCAACATTGGCGAAAAAATGGCGGAAAAGGGTAGTCTACGTTCAGTTTCGCCACCCTTTCAATTTTTAGAATTGTTCATCGTGCGCTAACAAGTATTTCATTCGTAAGTTATGCAACTGTTGTTATGGCAGTCGAGAATTCATTAATTGAACAAATTCGACAACAGCATTTCCACAGTTTCCGACAATTCTGCTCTGTTGATACCTCCAAAATCAGTAGTCTCATATGCACAAGATAAATAAAATACCTGTCTGTAGCCTTCAAATTGTGAAAACTTGGTGCCAAGTGAGCTCTTAAAGTCTTCCGGCCTGAAATCTGTCCTTTTGTTGCCCCACACTTCCAGCAACAAGTTTCTGAAGGGTGCAGACAAATTTGATTCCTGAAACAGACCTGAGATTCCCAACCAATCCTTGTAAAGCAAATAATCAACTCGTGAAGGTGAAAAATTATTTTGCATAAGAATGCAAACTACATAAGAATGCAAATAATCAATATAACAAATGTTGAAGACGAAACCGTTAGGAAATATATTGAGTCAAAATATTATCAAACAGCGATAAGACACTAACAAAAATGTAGCGATCAAAGAATCCGTTCAAAAACAAGAGCTTAGCTCTATCTTCAAAAAGCAATTCACTAGACCAAAAATTAACTCCATTATTCTAAAGTCAGGAGAGTTCGGAGGAACGAAGCAGCCATTTAGATTTCAACTCGTTGCAATAACCCAAAACATAACCGACTAACATCGAAAGGATTGCTCTTGATCGACTAGTGCAGGCTCTATTCAAGGGGGGGGGGAGCGTAGCCTCCTGAATGGGACTAAGAAATTCACTACGGGGCTTCAAATAACCTCATTAGAGGTTACTATATACCGCTATAAAGATTTAAAGTGAAAAATGGCACCAGTTTCGGCGCACTTTTCATTTGACTTTTAGTATTAAATTGCCGCCAATTGAGTTCAGCTGCTTGAAATTGTGATTGAGAATTTTAGATCACGTGAAACACAAAAAGTCAAGGGCGTAAAAGTCACTCGAAAAGTCAAAACGGTCAAGCACAAAAAAGCATAAAAATTTTTGCATAAAAAAGACAAGTTTACAAATTGCTTCTCTACGAGAGCAATTAAAAATATTTGCCAACAGGTGCAGATTCGCCCATCTGTCGGGTCTACTGATGCCAAAGCCCTCGTCCGAAGGAAATGATTTAACAGACTACCCTATTTCGAAAGACGAGAGTAAGCTGTTGAGCTTTTTTGTGATCAAAACCCAACTACCAAAATTTCTAATCTGCAGCATACATGGAATTGAGATATTTGAGGATGAAATGGAAGCATGATCTCGTGTTATTCGTCGTTTTTAATAGAGAAAAAGAGGGTTGGAAAAAGCTCGCAATTCGATAAGTTTTTCGATAAGTTTTTTAAGTCTTACGAAATATCAGCTTGTACACTGCTGGAGAATAATGGTTTACTTCAGAAAATTCCTTAGTGTTCATGTTACGTAAAATGAAACGCCATATTCAGCACGAGTGACACACGTTGGATCATAAAAATAATAGCTGACACTTTGCACTAAACAGTTGACATAGCAAAATTGAGATAAAACCAGTAACCATAGGTTTCTGGTACACCTCGGTTTGTAAGTGAGCATGACGATTGTTTCATCAAAACTCTAGGAATGCAATCCTATTTACGCATTATGATAAACTCCAAAGGTATCAAAAGGCATGAGAAAAAAATAAAACTGATGATTCCCCTTAAAGGAGCAGCAAAACTGCTCGAATTTACTCCAAAACCATAAATTCTTTTTAAAAAATAAACCGACTGTCGGAAGAATTGCTCTCGAACGACAGGCGGGTGGAAAACATTTTCCCTCACGGGGATTCGACCCATTGACCTCCTTCTTCATAACCATTTCCACTGCCGACTGTGCTATTTGTTTGCTATGCCTTCTGTTTGCTATGCTGCAACCGACTTCATATTAGCAACAAGCTTTAGAGTGAGAGCAATAGAGATCACTCAAAAATGAAGAACGAAAGCGTGAAAAAGCCACTTGAGAAGTCAAAGAATGTTCTAGAAGAAAAGCGCTAAATGGTCAAGCGAAAAATTTGCATAAAAAACCAACACGTTTACAATAATTGTTATGAACTTCGTTCAAGCAATTAAAAATTTCTCCTAGTAGCCTTTAAGAGACTTTTTATGCAAAACATTTGAAACCACTCCAATATGTCCATCACGAGTGACACTAAAACATCAGTTTGGCTAACGATTTTGAAGTTGAAATTGCTCTAGCAGCCGCAAGAGAACCAAAATTTCGCTCGCTTAGCGAAAAATTTTGCACACCCAATTTTTCTATCCCCTTTGAAATTATTTTCAGAAAATATTTTAACATCTATCCACTCTAACTTCCTGGCTTTAATGTTCACTTCACGTTAAAGAATCAAAGTCGGAAGAATTCCTAAAACAACTCGGAGTCGGACAGAAATTATTTGGATAAGGTGTGAAACAGGTGAATAAAGAACGCTTCAATCACTTAGAGGAGTTCATTTTCTATTTACGTGGATATGGATAGAGGAATAGCAATCTACTCTTGAAAATCTTTTGGTCTCCTAATCGAGTAATGAAAGTCTTTATCTAAAATTTCTATATCCATGACGACGTAAAATAAATTTACTTCAAAAGAATTGTTATCGAACGACCAGTGGGAGCTCGAATCGATTGCAGCCTGCTTTAGTGGGGGGGGGGACTAAAATCACTTAGGGGGCTTCAAATGACGCCATTAGAGGTTATTGTATACCACCATTAAAAATTGCGATAACGTTTACAATAATTGCTTCAAACTTCGTTGGAGACCAATTAAAATAACTCTTTAAGAGACTGCATCTTTCCTTTAGATTTAATAAATGACAGAATTTGCGAAAGTTTACATTTATCCTAAAAATTAAAGTTATTTTTGAAAATTTTGACAGCTCGTCTGTATTGCAGAATCCTATTTGAAGCCAAAATACAGCAATTTCTTTTTATGTTTTTTTTTCCACTAATATAGCCCAAAACTTTGCACTCAATCCTATTTTGATTCCTGCGAGAAAAATTAAAAAGCAACAGCTGAACTTCACAATTTGAAAAAAAAAACGAAATATCTAGCACATAACGGTGAGCAAACCACGGTGTGCACAGCAGTTATCTGCCATTTAGGAAATACAAAGCCAAACTAATTAACATAACTCCAGATAGCCACAAAATAGTACCGATAGCCTCGTTAACCTACAGTCTCAAAAAGATAATAAAACAGACCAAGAAATTTGCTTCTTTTGATTAATTGCTGAAGTGTTGTATTTTGATTAACTATCTGTACACCTTATTGCTGCTTCTTTTGGCTAGTCTCGAATAACTTTAATTGAGAGTGACACAAACACACACACACACACACACACACACACACACACACACACAGATTTGACCTGGTCTCCTTGAATTAAAGTAAACTCATTTTCAAAAGTAAGAAAACTCATTTTTGAGAGTGATGAAAGCCATGTCTGACAAAAAACAATGGCGCAAAAGAAATCGCTCCACTAAGAGTGAAAGATGTCGCACGCAAGCGGTTCAATCAAAAATGCATCAGGGAACCAAACGGAGAATTGAAGTGATCGTGACGTCATATTGTCGTAACAAAATCTTGAAGCTTCAGATAGAAGAATGTCTTCTGATAGTGAATAAATAAGATACAAAAACTACCACAAAAAACCGAACACAAATCTAAAACTTACTTCATTTCCCTTTTAGAAAAAGAAGGGTAGTCAAAGTGATTAGGCTTAACAATCTCAAAAATTTTATACATTGGAAATTTAGATAGCACACATCAATATTGAAGAAAGCAGTTGAGAGGCAAACTAGAAGGACAGCAAACATTTGGCAAAAACCCATTTTCATTGATTTATATGAAAATAAGTGGCATTAAAGTCCTTGCAAGGGAAACTTGAAATTGTTTCACAGCTATCACACTCTATCAATACCGGTTGGCATCATTATCGTAGCTCCAGCGAATATCCTCAAATATGCATTAAGACAAAAACGGAAGAAATCCAAAAAATCATTATTTTATGGAAAATTTAAAAATCATTAATTACCTTTTGAGATGTTGAAACAACTGCATTTATGCATTTATAGAATACACATATCACCTTTCAAAAGTATTCGTGCAGAAAATGAAGGGATTTAAAGCGAAAACAAGTCAAAATATAGCACGTAAAAATCGCTCTCAAAACCTACAATCTGATTAAACACCAATTTCTCAGTTCACTATAAAAGTAGTTCAAAAAACTTCACTCGATAAAGCTATTCGTTTTTCGCCCATCTTACTACGCCGGCGTAATTAAAACTACTACTCCAATTTTAATCAAGTGTTGAAAAAAGTACGAACAGATCTTAAACAAATCATGATCCAGACATGAAAAAGATGTGATCCAGATAGTGAACAAAAAACTGAAAATCGTAACAGCTCCTCCACTCAGCAACCGCACCAATGATTAAAATGAATAAAAACTAGAAACCAAGTCCAATTTGCAGAAATTCGTCATCAGTGAAGACTGAACAGAAAAGTGTCAGAAAATACACAGAATACTGAAAAAGGTGGGAAAAGTGCAAGAAAACTGAGAATAGCTAACACAGTCGACCTCTTTCTCAACAATCTTGAAAATTTTGTAATGCTAATATTTCAAAAAAAATGAAATAAATCTGTGACAAACAAGCAGAAAGAAATCTTCCTGCCACTGAACCTAACTCGAACACAGAAAAATAAAAATAAAAATAAAAAGTGGCAAACTTTTAGCAATAAGAACCGCCATTCGCATCATGAATTGTTGTCTAATCAAGTTAACCCTATGGACCCTAAATTGTTCTGCATGTTTAAATTATTAAAAAGTTTATGGAGTTTTAAAAAACGACGGCGAAACTTGCCTCCCTAGATTACCCAAGACTTCTCACAAGCTTAACAAACTTAATCCCTCAGATAAAAAGCAGCTAATACCGGAAGAGCATCAAAAAATGCAAAAAGGATTGCCCAAGGAAGTCACTGCTTTCAACAACAGGAAGCAGACAGGAAGGAGTAGGAGCACGAACTATTAGCAACTTCACAAAGGAACATAATCTTCAAATACTTGAACAGCTTGTAAAGAGACAACCTACCCCCAAAACTGACAAACACAGCCACAAGCACAGAAGCCAGCACTGAAACTGAGAAATCAGCCCTGTTCATCAAGTAATTCGCATCGGTAGCAACAGACCAAAACTATTGCTTCTTTGAACCACCAGAAAAACAATACTTCGGAGGCCAGACCTTACGATAAACGAAGAAGTCCACAAAAAGCTAAAACTGCTCAACACGACCAGAAGTCGTGTAAGCGATGCACTACCACCAGTTGTATTTAAAAGGCTATAAAATACTCAAAATCGATAGCGCACCTTTTTAACATCAAAAGACTGAAGAAGTCTCCCAGCAATTGGAAGCTAGACATACTTTTATCCAACGACGATCGAAGAAAAGTGTCAAACTACCGGCAAGTCACTCTGTTGAATAAAAAATCAATGGTCTCTGAGAAACTCTTGCTCAAACAGCAAACAATCTGGATTCCTTACCAGAGTCGGCATTAACGCCGCAAATATACAGTCTATCCTTGATCTGTCAAAACTTAGCAGCAGACGACACCACGAACCTTCGCGTTATTTATTTATCAAAAACATTTGACAAAATAAAGTAGAGTGTCCTCCTGTCAAAGATTCCCGATCTTGATGTCTCGAAGAATCTCTTCATGTTGATAAGAGATTAAATAACTGAAAACAAAACAACAGGTGAAAATCAACGACGAGTTATCGCTTCTGCTAATGATCACTTCTGGTGTTCCACAAGGTTCACTCTTAGGGCCCCTACTTTTCTTGATCTATATTAATGATCTGCCTGATAATGTTCTCTCTTCCGCGACACTCCTATTTGCAGACGATCGGAAACTGATCCATAGAGCTGATTCCGCAACCTTCACAAGACTGCAGGCAAGTCTATCTGCTCTGCATGCATGGAGTATACAAAACTGCCCCCTTTTAAACCTAAACAACTGCTCGAGTTCAAACCTCCTGCCTCGAATACTGAAGAGAAGCAACGAGGAAGTAGCTAGGCTTCAATCACCTCTGTGAAAAACATGCATAAAGAAATCTTCCTGCCACTGAATCTAACTTGAACACAGAAAAATTAATATATTTGGAACAAATATTTAGGATTAAGAAAAGCCATTTACATCATGAATTGTTGCCTCCTGAAGTTAACCCTAGGAACCATAAAATTTTCTGCATGTTTAAATTTATTAAACAGTTTCAGGACATTTAAAAAACGACGGCAAAACTTGCCTCCCTGGATTACCCAAGACTTCATACAATCTTAACAAACTCAATCAATCAGGCAAAAAGCAGCTAATACCGGAACAGCATCAATAAAAGCGAAACTGACTGCTTAAGAAAGCCACTTCTTCGAACTACAGGAAGCGGACAGGAAGGGAGAAGCACGAACTAATTGCAACTTTACAAAGGAACAATCTTCATTTACTTGAACAGCTTGTAAAGAGACATTCAACTCCAGAAACTGACAAAAACAGCCACAAGCACAGAAGCCAGCACTGTTCAGCAAACACTGTCCGAATCGGTTGTAACAAACGAAAACAATTGCTTCTCTGAACCACCAGAAAACCAATACTTAGGAGGCCAGTCCTTACGATAAACGAAGATTAAGACCAGAACCAGCAAAAACTGATCAACTCGACCAAAAGTCGCGGACGCGATGCACTACCACCAGTTGTATTTAAAAGGCTATGAAAAGAACTATCAAAATCGACAAAGCACCTGCAAGTACTTGTCTGCCAGCAAGTAAAGCTAGGCATAGTTTTACCCAACTTCAGAGACGGCGACCGAAGAAAAGTGTCAAACTACCGGCCAGTCACTTGAATATAAAATCAGGGTATGAGAAAATCTCTTTCAAAGTTTAAATGACTCTGTTCAAACGAAGGGTTAACAGCAAATAATTCAGATTCCTTCCCAGAAAATCGGCTGTAACGCCGTTACTTTACAGTCCCTCCTTGATCTGTGAAAACTTGGCAGCAGATGACACCACAAACCTTCGTGTTATTTGATTTCTCAAAAACATTTGATTAAATAAAGCAGAGTGTCTTCCTGTCAGAACCCCGAACTTAATGTCTCGAGGAATCTCTTCATGTTCATAAGAGATTACCAAACTGAAGGAAAACAACAGGTGAAAATCAACAACGAGTTATCGCTTCCACTAGTGGTAACCTCTGGTGTTCAACAAGGTTCACTGCTATGACCCTTAAGGCCCATTTTGCAGACGATCGCAAACTGATCTATAGAGCTGATTCCGCAACCTTCACAAGACTGCAGGGAAGTTTATCTGCTCTGCATGCATGGAGTATGCAAAACTGCCTCCTTTTAAACCTAAACAACTGCTCGAGTTCAAACCTCCTGCCTCGAATACTGAAGAGAAGCAACGAGGAAGTAGCTAGGCTTCAATCACCTCTGTGAAAAACATGCAGAAAGAAATCTTCCTGCCACTGAATCTAACTTGAACACAGAAAAATTAATATATTTGGAAGGAACAAATATTTCGGATTAAGAAAAGCCATTTACATCATGAATTGTTGCCTCCTGAAGTTAACCCTAGAAACCATAAAATTTTCTGCATGTTTAAATTTATTAAACAGTTTCAGGACATTTAAAAAACGACGGCAAAACTTGCCTCCCTGGATTACCCAAGACTTCATACAATCTTAACAAACTCAATCAATCAGGCAAAAAGCAGCTAATACCGGAACAGCATCAATAAAAGCGAAACTGATTGCTTAAGAAAGCCACTTCTTCGAACTACAGGAAGCGGACAGGAAGGGAGAAGCACGAACTATTTGCAACTTTACAAAGGAACAATCTTCATTTACTTCAACAGCTTGTAAAGAGACATTCAACTCCAGAAACTGACAAAAACAGCCACAAGCACAGAAGCCAGAACTGTTCAGTAAGCACTGTCCGCATTGGTTGTAACAAACGAAAACAATTGCTTCTTTGAACCACCAGAAAACCAATACTTAGGAGGCCAGTCCTTACGATAAACGAAGATTAAGACCAGAACCAGCAAAAACTGATCAACTCGACCAAAAGTCGCGGACGCGATGCACTACCACCAGTTGTATTTAAAAGGCTATGAAAAGAACTATCAAAATCGACAAAGCACCTGCAAGTACTTGTCTGCCAGCAAGTAAAGCTAGGCATAGTTTTACCCAACTTCAGAGACGGCGACCGAAGAAAAGTGTCAAACTACCGGCCAGTCACTTGAATATAAAATCAGGGTATGAGAAAATCTCTTTCAAAGTTTAAATGACTCTGTTCAAACGAAGGGTTAACAGCAAATAATTCAGATTCCTTCCCAGAAAATCGGCTGTAACGCCGTTACTTTACAGTCCCTCCTTGATCTGTGAAAACTTGGCAGCAGATGACACCACAAACCTTCGTGTTATTTGATTTCTCAAAAACATTTGATTAAATAAAGCAGAGTGTCTTCCTGTCAGAACCCCGAACTTAATGTCTCGAGGAATCTCTTCATGTTCATAAGAGATTACCTAACTGAAGGAAAACAACAGGTGAAAATCAACAACGAGTTATCGCTTCCACTAGTGGTAACCTCTGGTGTTCAACAAGGTTCACTGTTATGACCCTTAAGGCCCATTTTGCAGACGATCGGAAACTGATCTATAGAGCTGATTCCGCAACCTCCACAAGACTGCAGGGAAGTTTATCTGCTCTGCATGCATGGAGTATGCAAAACTGCCTGCTTTTTAACCTAAAGAAAAGCTCGAGTTCAAACCTCCTGCCTGGAATACTAGAGAAGCAACGACAAAGTAGCTAGGCTTTGTTCACCTCGGTGGGGTTAAGACAACTCAAAAATCCTGTGTGGAAAGATGTAGGACCAATGATAAATTCAAACTTGCACGTGACCGATCACACTGACTTCCGACTTCGAAAATCACTGGAGGCTTTGTTCCTCCTGAAACGAAACGTCGGTATTGTCGATCGAAGGCAAGGTGCGTCAATTTTGAGCGATCATTAGTCCGTCGCTATTCTTTGCATCGAAAAGCTGGGACATTGATGGGACTGACGGCTATAAAGTAGAGAGGTTCAACAAACGTGTGCTTCAGTGGATTTGTGGTAACGAAGACTATGGAAAATCGATTCTACGGACAAACCTACTCACACCTATCTACTTTAAAGTTAAGGATGTTGCTCTCTTCAGAAACATCTTCAATGGCCAATACAACATCAACTTTTTACAGAACCTGAAGACATTCGGATCGGACCGAAGAATTATTCTCCTCGACATCAAATCTTAATACCAAAAAAAACTTTTGGCACAGGAAAGGACAGTGAACATTCTGCAACAACTATTTGATTTCTTCGAATGCAAACCAGTAAATTCTCTGCTAATCAAACTCATGTGGAGCTACTTTGAAAGAATTTTGGTCTCCTAACAATGCTTGTACATGGACTTACATCTGTCGATGCAACTGTCGTGCCAACCCCTTGATGTATTGCAGTAACCTCGGGACTACCATCCCAGTGGGCTCACCCAAAGTCATTATAAAAATATTAATGATAAAAACTAGCAAACCCTAAGACCCAATAAAATACTTCGATTCATAAAAAGACTTCGCCCAATACGCAGCAGAAAAACCGCAATATAATTCAATTTTTTGAAAAGGTTGATTACAATATCCGCATATATAGAAATTTTAACTGAATAAATAAACAAAAACATAACCCACTAACATCGGGCGATTTGCTCTCAAACGACCGGTTCGCTTCGTCAGTAGCCAGCTCAGGTTTAGTGAGGCTAGCTTTAGCTTAATTTAAGGGACGTGAGGTGAGCGCTGCGGGGGGGGGGGGCAAAACAATTTCTGTGAATCGCATACTTGGAGACCATTGAGCTGAAAGGCTCTAAGAGAATTTAATGCCCTCAAGGCGGTACCTGTTATGCCGCTTTAGAGGACGAAAAAACAAATGGGTCAGACAAAAAATCGGTCTAGCAAAATTTTGCACCAAAAAGACCACAGGACTAATATAATTGCTACAAACTCCAATTGAGAGCAATTAAACAAAGCTGAAGAACGTCGAATCAAACACGACATTTTTATGCTTAATTAAATATATCTGCATAACATGAAGGAACGAGAATAAATCCATTGCACAAAAGTAATGAGTTCCTCTTATCAATTTAAAAAAAAGAACGATGAGTATGAGTACAATGAGATGTTCGCAGCAATAATATTAATATATCCACACAAGGGATCACTCACTTCACTTGAAGACTGCCTCTCTTGTAAGAAATGCTGACATATAGCTGGAAGGCTGATAAGACACTGCAACCCCGCATTCATGTAGCACGTATTTCCTAAGTTTCTCAATCCACATACTCCTTGCTCGAGAGGTTCTGAAGCAAAGTTAAACATACACACAACTGAGTTCCGATAAAAGCATCAGCAATTTTTTCGAAAATCACCTGAGACGTGTACATCAAAAGTGGGCCCCAAGGGTCGATTGCTGTCTGATTCGCGTTCCTCCTCATGCTGGACATTTTCCCGGGACTCTTCGGCTGTCTGAACCAGGTTGTGGCTCAACAGACTATTGTCATTCTTCGGATTGCACATATCCCCTTGCTCATACGAATGAGACCTCTCTTCCATTACTCTTGACCATGAGTACCATAAAACATTTTCTAAAACGGTATTAACATAGAAAGCTTTCCTCTGTTAACTAATACCAATCGCATAACAATTGTAAAAGACAGGTCTTTGCCCTTATAAATCCACAAAATTTAACGAATGCTTAGAGACTATCAATCCCTAAGACCCTAGGCGAAAACGCTTGGGGCCGAAACAGAATAGATCCTAAGTTTCGCCTAGCAACTTACGGTAATTTTTTATTTGACCGACGATCAATTTTCCGGATATTGAAATTTTCGCCACATAATTTCATTGATTTTTAGCGATCAATTAAGAGAAAGCCTAAAAGAGTAGTCCCCTAAAAGGGTAGTCGGTCAACTCGGGGGCAGCAAGTCAATCCCTATGTTTTTATAAATCCTGACAGTAATAAAAAATTGAAGCATCAGATGCAAAAGATAAAGAAATTAAAGCATTAGAATTCTAATCAAAATAGATATGGTAAAACGCAATTAAAGTGTAATGTATATTGATTTTGAATCAAGATTATAAAAATATAAAGCACTTAGCACAACAGCCTCCCTTCCTCTACAATGGTTTCTGTTGACGCTTCTAATGCAGGGCGCCGGCGCATGGAGCGCGCGCCACGGAGGCAGAGTACGGAGCTACGCAAAAGAGCGAAACTTATTTTTGTCCTCATGTACGTGATCACGTCCGATTATGAATCCTCTTTCTTACCGCTGATCCTGGAAACCGATCTCTGTTTGGCGTTTGATGCTGACGATCCAGCTCCTCCTGTAAACGAGAAGATTAACGGACAGAAGGTGGCTTTCTCGACTTCGATTATCCATTGCTCGTATTTCAGCTTCTTGATGGACTCGTGATATTTGTAGCAATCCGGTATGCTTCTTGGGCAACTCTTTGGGTACGGAATAAACACTTCCACATCAAAGAACGTTCTGCTGAAACGTGAATCGTAGAAACCATTATCTAGTCGAGCGTCGTCATCAATAGTGGTAATTCTATTTGCGAAGGTTTCCCCTAGCTAAGTCTGAAGACAGGGCTCTACTCGACATCATCGCAGACCACATTGAGCAGGCGCGACATTAAAGTTTCCTCCACATGCACATATTGATGGCAACTTTACGGGATCCCATCCATATCAAAGATCAATTCCATCTCTAAACTCTCCCATGGTTAAATCAAAAAGATATCTTTTCAATGGAGGTGCATTTAGCCAGCATGATGCTCCTTTTTCCATAGTCAATTCTAGACTGTTTCGCTCGAGCTTGTTCCTGTTTTTCGTTTCTGATAGAATTTTCCTGATGAAACTCTGCACCTATAGCGTAATGATTGTAACGGCACGCAGATCCGAATAGATCTTTCACATTCGTTTGCCCTGTCCGCAGGAAGAACAACGTTCAGGCCATCCTTTGTAACCAGAAGAGAGAAAACTTTCCCGTATCTGTTATTGTAATAAGGATGATTCAAAATTGAAAGTATGAGATTTTTATCGATTATGTTTTCGGCTTCCCTCAGCAGATTATCCCAATTTGGGAGTAGTCCTAGCAATAAAAGTCAATTTATGCCGCAATCCGTTAGTAAATGATAAGTACACATTCTGAGGGGTCACCGTACTATGCTTGGCGAGCTTCTCAAGCATGTTAAATTAGTTCACTGACTTTTTTCAACAAAACCAATAACTGAACCTAAAAATCGATGACCTTCAATAACATCAAAACCTAATCCCGAAAAAACTTTGTTCGCCTTCTGAACAAACTAAGGTTTTGTAATGAGATGACATTTGATCACAATATAACCGAATGCACCGCGATTTTCATAGAGCTTATCTAGCAAAAATCGCAGTGATTCAAGGCTACCGGCCACATTACCGTTATCTGCGTGCCATTTATTGGTTAAATTTTGTTTTTCGAGCGTGTCGATGAGAGGAAGTGTAGCCATCGCGTACGTTGCCATGGCTATTGGATCACCTTGTGTTGTTCTTTCCGGAGACTTGATTACTCCTTTATCAATGAAAAGGTCTGATGGGTCTTATAAGCGTTCCTGATTGATGTACAATTAAAATGACAATGCTTTCTGATGTTTTTCAGAGCCTGCATTCTACTCAAGCTATTAAAAATGTTCCTGGCATCCACCAGTAGGATCGCTTCAGAAAGCCCCACCGGAATGCATGAATAGCATGTTCGATGCCACTCTTTTGCCGAGGCACATCTGTACATTTCCACCAAGAAATTGAAGATCTCGTCTAACGCACTTCACTATACTCCTACCAGTTATTTGTCCAAAGAACTCGCCAATTGGTCGAACTCCAGGGGTTTTATCTAGTGCAATCAGACGAAAAGCGTTATAAGAATTCTTCAGAAAAGAATTTTAATTCTTCAGTGGCAATTCTAATTGCAATTTTGGACACTCTTTTGCAAATACCGGTTGAGAAGGATTTGTATGATGTCAAATTGTCTCCATTTGATTGCATCAAGACCAGATGGGCCATCGCTGCCATTTGTTTTCATTGCGGCGCTTTTTTTTCAGAGCCACTAATTTTTTTCAAAAAAAAAGGATGAAACAACAAATCCCTTCTTTTCAGATCGGTTACTACGTAATTTAGATCGCCTTTCTGACACCATGGGCGCTTTCCTGTAGAAAATCAAGTACGTTGCAATTTTTTTCTTTGATAGTCACTTTATCAGATGTTGTTAGGACACCGCCCTTTGAATCGTCTGAAAGGCATCGTGAAGCATTCGATATCTTAACAGACTCCATGTGTTTGTCAAAGGCTTTAAATTCATCCAAGTCTCGTTTCCTATTTATTTGCTTTAAACGCTCTTGAAATGGCTGGGTCCCAAAAACAGACTGTCAATTTGCACGTGATCTACAGATCGAGCCGTCTAGACAAAGTTATTGTAATTGAAGCATCATTTTAACCTTTAGACCTTGCGGGAAGTAAATGCGGCATTATCATTGTGCAAATCATAGCGCATTTGGTCTGAGGCTCATCTTCAAGGGTTCGGGTGAGATTAATGTTCAAAAAATCTTAAATTTTGATGCCTACTTTATTTTTGCTAATGGTAAGGAAGATTGGTTTTCAGTGAACTATTTCATTGTAAGTTTTCCGTAGAGTTTCTATTTGTTCGTCTTGAAATTTTTTTCCAAAAGTGGCATGGTTGCGGGGTTGTCTCAATTGAGGGTGTTGGGACATGTTCAGTTGTTTCTTGAGGGTCAATTTTTGCTTGTTCATTGCAGTGTTTGCAAACGAAGTGTGGATGGTGATCGTAATTAGTTGCAGGCTGCTGCGATTGATATGCATATACGTACCGCAACCGTAGCTTAAAACTTTACCTACTCGCAGGTGAATAGATCACTTAGAGCAGTGGAAATGAGTATCTGACATCGTCAGAGGGAGACTGCTCACCGAGTGTAGATTCTTGACAAAGATGAATATAACTATTCAAAAAACTCATAGCAAAAAGATATCACATTATGTAGATACAAAGTAAACAAATGGTTCCCGTAGAGAACGAAATGAATCCTATCTCGACAGAAAGCAGACTTTCTGAAGAAAAAATATTGTGAAGTGATCAAAGGAACTGTATAAAATTAAAGAAAACGATGCAGAGCCAAGTTCAGAAAGCATATTTTCCTGTTAGCAAGTTTATCATTTGAAGTGACCATTATTTTAGGTGACACGACAATAAGCGGTTTGAACTTAAAACACATGATGTCCAACAGAACTCGGTAGCAGTCAATGAAGTGAGAGCAGGAGTCGTGGTGATCAATGAGTGCTGCGACATTCCATACTGAGCTCAAATTGAGGCGGATTCTGGATGACTATATTGAACAGGTCAATTAGGTTAGCTTCATGATATGAGTAGATTGTTGCTCCGACTGCGCTGCTTTCAATATATTTTGTCCTGGATGTACCAATTAAAAAATCTTGTGCGTTCCAGGGCAGGATCTGTGCAGCAATTTGTCTCATGACCTGCAAAAATATGAAGCAGTATCGTCTTGTTCACGAATGTACAATCAACTTCAAATCACACGCAAACAGGAGCACACTCACAGACACACAGCATAAACATAGATATATTCACATACACTATATAATCAAATGAAGTAAGCATGTTAGGAACAGTTCAGCCTGGTGGTTAGATGTTGTTTCCTCACGGTTTGGCTAAAGACTCCACAGATCACACAAAATCCGAGGATCGTAGACCCCAGAGACCACCATCAGCACGCAGAACCACTGACAGAACACAACGAGCAGAGCACAGCGAATCACTGAGAGCAAATTTGACGAGCCTGTTTTAAAATCCTTTAAGAGCGCTCCACACCACAGGAAAATATTGAGCATAACGAAGATCGCCAGATGCCAGATGCTTGTAGATCAAAAAAGCCTATGGATAGTAACTCCTGCATTATTTCTTATATCCAGGAGGGGAACGCAGTCACGGAAATTTAGACCTGTTCTAATATCTGTTGGCTTCTGGTAACATTTACAAGAGACCTTTCTTTGTTCATCAACGTAGACTGACATATCAAAGCAGTCTAGCTCGTGTTTTTCAGCCTTTTTTTGTGAATTCAAATTTTTTATTATTTTTCTTATTTGAAACAAATTATGAAGCTCGTCTCTTACTACGCAAATTGTTATTTACATATCTTTCAAATACTTTGGCTTTCTAGTTTGGTTATCAGTTGGTAACATTTCACATTTAAAGCATTTCCAAACATCCCCCATTTTTTCGTATTGCTCCCTGTATACATTTTGACATTTTATGTGATAGAAGTTCTCACATTTTTTGCAGTTTTGACGGCCTTGCTATTCCAAAGCACTTTTTAATGGCAGACGGGACATTTTTAATGAGTTTTTTTCTTTCTCCCAAGCTCATCTCATCCTCAGTACTAAGTTTTTCCTTCAAAAGTTTTCTTCCACATAATGGCCAAGATAATTGAATTGCCCGGATGCCCCCATTGCTAATCCGCCTTTTTGACAGGACCTGTTACCATTTCTTTCATAATAACCATTTTAATTATTATTATTTTATTATTATTATGGCTTTGTGACAATTTCACGGGGAGTAATATCGGGATGGGTGTCGATCTTTCAATATACGGATGGGGTTCACTGAAGAACAGACATTGAAGAGCAACTTCGGAGCGGACTCTAAAAAATTCAATTAAATAATATCTCATATGAGCTTCACTACTGAGAGAAAAGTTAATGTGGTTAGGCGACATGGCAAGAAAGTGAACCCAATGAACAAAACAAAGCGGAACGAGTCGAACTGTGTTGCGAGAAGTCACTACTTTCAAAGTTTTGAGCAGCCAATCTATATAAGAAAATTTTTATCATCAGCCGGAAGGCAGCAAAAAAAGATTTTAAACAAAAACGCCTTTAAATGACTAGCATTGACGGGAAAAATAAAAAAAATACGCATTAAACCTTTGAAACTCTATTTTGAAAGCCAAGAAATTGATTCATCTCAAAGTGGACTCAAAATTGGTCAGCTGCATGCTCGTGGACTCCCAGTTAATCTCAAGCTCATCGAAATGACAAGAGTTCAATTTAATTGTGGAGATCGAGGCCACTTCCTTTTTTCTTCTTTGAAACATGGCTCTCCGAGTGCGTACCAGATTCTGAAATCTTAATAGAGTCCAATTTCAGTATTGTAGCGCGTTCTGACCGTGTTAAATGGGAAAACGGAGGTTTACAATATTTTTTTCCTGAAGGATTTAAACTACTCCGGCATCGATTGGGAAGTCCTCACTTTGAACAACTCTCAGGTTGTTAGACTTCTAAAGCCACTCGAAGATTTAGGTTGAAAATTTTTTGGGTTTGGTATTGTCTATTGTAAAATAGTGAATGTTGGTCCCGAACGGTTTTCCAATCATTTTCTCATCTTCTCTTGCAGTTCTGATCATATTGAAGTCTACTTAGAATTAGATATATCTCGTTCCTCATTCAACGGGAGTTTTTGTGAATAGCCTTTTTTGAATAATCAAATTGATTATTCGTATTTTTAAGGATAAGTCAGTTAAGGATCTTCCCGAGCAATGGTACGCTAATCTAAAGTCAAGTATTGAGCAATCTACTAAACAGAAGAAGGCTAAAAGACGTAACGCAACTTATATTTGTCTCCTCGAACTATTCACCTTTTGAATCTTATAGAAATTAACAGTCGTATTTCTCCAAGACTGGAGTTTGATGCATTCAATTGAGCAAAGAAAGCCTAATAACTCTCTTATTAAGTCAATGGAGTTAAACAACAAGTTTTTGTTAACTCATTTGGCCCTTCATCTTCAACGCAATGCATCAAACACTTTTTTATATCAAGTGTTAATTCGTCTTCACTATTGGTATTTTTAGTGAGTAGTAATAATCTTGCCTCAGACTCTGAGATTTCGAATGGGTTCAATACTTCCTTCAGTTCTATTTTTTGCCTAAAATTTATTATCAATTGGCTTGATAACTGTCAATAGAGAGCAGATATAGGTATTGAGGACGTGAATTCTTACGTGAATGAGATCGAGAAAAAATAATGCGTTGTGATGACTGCAGCCCAAGGGGTGCGGATTGAATCCCATCGTTTGCTTTCGGAGAATGCTGGTTTTATATCACCTGTTGTTATTCATTTGTCTTCTAGATCATTAGCAATCAATCTTGGTCATATATATGGGAATTATCTCAGGTAACACAGCTTCATAAAAAAACCGGTCACCACAGCTTTTTGGAAAAAATATCGTCCTATCAGTATGCTCAGAAAGCTTTCACTAGTTTTTGAGCGGTCCTTTTTCTCTCTCCTACAGTAAAGCCTTTAGGAGGTAAGCGGCAACATGGGTTCATGATGGCAAAAAGCATTTTTGCTCTAATGATAGACTCAAGTGTACGACAATTACTCAATTTGAAAATCTTAGCTGCCCTAACCAACAGAGATTCCATCTTAAGAGAAATTAGAGATTGCATTATTTCAAACGATGAAGAAAGATATCGCAAACTTAGAAAGCAAGTGCATGCACACTGGAAGTCATTGAGCGCAAAGAACGGTTGCATATTTGCAGACAATAGAGTCGCAATTCCAAATAGTTTTAGAGAGGCAGTTACAGATGTATTTCACGCTAAACACCCTGGAAGTTGGGGTATGACGGAGTTGTGGTGGCCATTTTGTAACAGAGACTGACTCGATAGGGTTCGACTGTGTAAAGCATGCACAGAGTTTGGTAGGAATTTAAAGTCAATTGTACCGGCTGATAAATTTAAACCTTTAACTCCATATGTCCAACCAAACCAAGAAATTCAGCTTGATTTCGCAGGAACTATTTACGACGGTCAGAATAAAGAAATATACGTAATAGCATGTATTGATAGATTCTCTAAATATCCTACAGAAAAAATTGTTCAAAAACCTAATGATCTAAACGTCGAACGTTTCCTATTAAAGTACTTCAAATTACACGGAATTCCTCATCAAATCAGACTCGATCAAGCGAGATGTTTAAAAGGTAAAACGGTAAAAACATTATGTGAAAATAATAATGTAGAATTAATAGCAGCTCCAGCGGAAAGAAACCATGGGATAAAGTTTGGAAATACTGTTTAGATTATGACACATTCGGCTCGGAGGAACTGATAGATGATTCGAAATGGAAGGCCCAAGATCTACTAAGCGATGAAGAAACTGAACCCAACAAAGATCGAATCAGAAAGACAACCAGTAATCAGAATTTGTTCAAATTTCTTCCGTCTTCCAGCTCACAGACAGTCAATCCTTCAATTACTCGAATCAGACTTGCACGGAAAATTTCGAATAATAAGAAGGGAAGAAAAAGTCCTGAAGGACTTTATGAGACAATACCAGAGGGAGCATCAATAATGAAAACTTCAGATTCCACCGTCACAATTCGCGTATCGGGAAGACCCGACACGGAAGTGCACAAAGCAGATTTAGAAACATTTGGAACAGCAGAACAGAGGAATACTCCACTTGAACAATTCATCCAACCAGAGGACAAGAATAGGAACGCAACAGTGGCAATGGTCGAACGAATGCAAAAACACGTCTCAACTTCACTAAAGAAGTTGTCAGGGGAAATGTCAATCAGGAAACAATCGGATATTGATCCCAGCTGTGACCCTTCAAAGTCTAACATCAAAAAGGTGAGTCCAATTGAAAACCCAGAAAGGAAAGCATCCAAGACAATTAAGAGACGAAGTTGGAGAAGCAACTCATCGAAGTTCCAGCCAATAGACTTGTACGAATTGCGAGTCCAGATCCTTGAATTTGCTCACACAATTCAGCGCCCCCACTACGGATCAGCAGAGAAGAATTTTCAATCCGCAAAAGCAAACGGATCCGCAAAGCAATAAGCCATTGTGGGGAACTAGCATCAGAAACCAAGTAAAGCACTTGTAAACAAAGTCATTCATATTACGTCTACACAAACAGGTCACAATCATCCTTCATTTACATACGTATTGATCAGAAGTCTAAGCTATTACTCCATTATATTGTTATATATATATATATATGTACATGTATATATATATATATATATATATATATATTTATATTTATATATATATATATATATATATATATATATACATATATATATATATATATATATATATATATATATTATCATTCATTATTATAACCTCTACTTGTGACCTTTGTACAGGTCCATCTCTTTTACGTCCGATGCAGTCTGATAGAACAACGCAAGAATACAGTCTGATCCGCAAGCATATTTTAACTTAATCTAAGCAACAACTTAGTTGGCCACTTAGCTGCCTGCGTTGATCACCACAATAATAAGAATAATAATAATAATAATAATAATAATAAAAATAATAATAATAAGACTAATAATAATAATAAAATAATAATAACAATAATAATAAAAATAATAATAATAATAATAATTATAATCAAAATAATAATAATAATAATAATAATAATAACAATATTAATAATAATAATAATTTTAATAATAATAAAAATAATAATAATAATAATAATAATAATAATAATAATAATAACATAAATAATAATAATAATAAAAACAATAATAATAATAATAAAAATAACAATAATAATAATAATAATAATAATTATAAAATAGTAGTAGTAATATTAATAATAATAGAAATGATAATAATAATAATAATAATAATAATAATAATAATAATAAAAATAATACTAATAATATTAACAATAATAATAATAAAAATAATAATAACTATAATTACAATTATAATGTTAATAATAATAATAATAATAATAATAATAATAATATTAATAATAATAATAATAAAAATAATAATAATAATAATAATAATAATAATAATAATAGTAATAATACTAATACTAATAATATTAAAATTAATATTGTAAATATTAATAATAATAGTAATAATAATAATAATAAAAAATTTTAATAAAAATAATAATAAAAATAATTATTATTATTATTATCAATAATAATAATAATAATAATAATAATAATAATAATAATAATAATAATAAATAATTTTATTGATAATAATAATAAAACTAATAATAATGATATTAATAATAATAATAATAATAAAAATAAAAATAATAATAATAGTAATAATAATAATAATAATAATAATAATAATAATAATAATAATAATAATAATAATAATAATAATAATAATAATAATAATAATAATAACAATAATAATAATTGTGAAGTGTGACCTTTTGGTTCTCCGTATGGAGTGTGTTTGAGTGTGTATGTGGATGAGTGTTGTATGTTGACGGGTGATCCAACTGGATTTGTATTTGACGTTCTACTCTAAGTCGGGGACTATGTATAGGGTTGTGTAAGGGTCTTACTCTATTTGACTGTTCAATCTTGGCGGATAAAAGAACAACGTTTAATTTTAAATTAAGGCCACGATAAAGATAACTGTTTTCTAGCGATAGTTTAACGTCTGCGAATTTGCATCAATTGGCAGACTAACCAGCCAAATACAAGTCTAATCAACTGGGACTATAGCACTAAGAGTTAACACAAAGATGAACTTATTTACAAATGATTATTATATAACATATAAGATTAGAGTGTTTATAGATAATAGTTGAATGAGTTGGTTGCAACTCCAAGCGGAGCATCACATTCCCCCAACGAGGAAACGAAGTGCTGTTTGCAGCAGTTCGTTTAACAGTTTTGCATCTTCTCTGTCGAGGTCCGAGATGTCATCGTCGCTGGGCGAAACTGGAGGGGTGGCTGGAAGATCCACTTGGAGTTTTGAATATCGTTGAGTAGAGGGATGAGGTCAGAGAAAGAGCTATGTATGCGTTTGCTGGGCTCGAGAGTGATGTGGTCTGTGGGTGGTGTTGCTCGAGATTGGTTGCTGTTTGTGCGGAATTGGTTGTTGCCGGATCCTCTTGGAGGGTATTAAGTTGGCGCTGAGAGTTGTTATCTCCGCTCGGAGGCTCTAGGAAGATAACCTTCGGGATAGGTCTTTGCTCTGCTGAAACGGATGGGGTGTCTTGGTGGTCGCCGGTGTTTGGGTGCGTTTGGACTTGTTCCTCCACATCCATTGTGTTGACGCTGGTTGGGTCCGCTTGGACTTCTTCTGCAACGTCCATTGATTCGGGAGCTTTCTTTGCTGGTTCCGGGATAATAGAGATCGGGCATTCTTATTGTTGGCCGTCGTCTGACGTGTAGTGCTGAGGCTCTTGTTGTGGAGGGGCGTTTACGTCCGAGAATTGGCGCTTGAGGAAGCGACTATTTTGATTGGTGATGATGAACCGGATTGCGGTTTTTATATTGTAGATCACTCTTTCCCTGTTTTCTTCTACGTTGTCGACAAAATGGACGAAACTGTTTTGTGCTGTGTGTTTTGCTTTTGAGGGCTCTGGCAAGCAGTTATTGCTGTTTTTTGTGACATGGTGTTTAAGTGGATGGCTGTCTCGCATTTTTTTTCGTTGGAGCTTGTGATGGTGATTTGGTTGCGGAGAGCCGCCGTTTTGTTGTCTTGGGGGTGCGTGAAGATGTTGTTGCCAAAGCTGCTTTCCTTTTGGATGTTCGTTGTTGTCGTCGTTGGTTGGATTGTGCTATCTTTTCGACTTTGTCATGAGTCCATGTAGAGGGGCTCGACGGTCTTTTTTCGCTGTGTTGTTTGCGGGCAGCGTTGTTTCGTGCTTCTTCTAAACAGAACTCGCTTATTTTTTCTTGATTGCGTTTATAGTCTCCTACTGTCTTGCAGGCTACCATGTGTATAAGTCGTGGTTTAGTCTTTGATTTGACATATCACTTTTCCTTATGACTGTGTTTTTTTAGTGGAGATTCAACTGTTGTTGTGTGTGGTGTGTAATTTGTGAATGTTCCATCTGGAATCATGTTTCATTGTGGTGCAAGTTTTGGTCTAGGTACCCTTCCTTTTCGTGTGGTTGTTTTACGTGCGATGTTTCGTTTATTTACTATTTTTTTTTGTTGTTTTGTCCCCTAGTGTAAAATGTATTTGGGATGGTTTGATCTTACGTGCTGAGAGAGATCGAAGTGGCATGTTGTCTGACTTGTCGCTCTCGATGTTGTTTGGGGTTGGGGCTTCGGGTTCGCTGTACGCGATGTCAAGGTTGTCTTCTGAGAGACCGTCATACCGCCACATCTCTTCGTTGGTGAGTACGTCATGCCTCAGGATCCTTTTGTCTAAACAATTCGAACGTAATTTATTGTATGTTAAAATTTTTTGTGACGGCTTAGTAACTATATTGGAGATTTCTGTGTTTGGTTTCCGACCAAAGTGTGCTTCAGATGGGCTTAATTGAGTGGTTGCGTTAGGAATGATCTGATGTTTTCTATTAGGTTAGCTACTCTTTTGCTCAGTGTTGTTTGGGTCCAGTTGGGGTCAATATCTAGTACGGCTAGCTTTTATTGTTTGTATGAGTCATTTTACAATGCCTGTACCTCTATGGTTGCCAGCTGAAGCTAGCATAAGTATAATATTTTTGTTTTTGCAGTATATGTTAAATTCTCTGGCCTTGAAGGCTTGGGCCTGATCACATCGGATTGATCTAGATATACCATGTACTTTACAATAACTATCTAAATAGTCTACAGCAGTTTTTGTATCGCAATTATTGAAAGTTTCCGCGTGTGGGTATATGGATAGTCTATCTACTGTGACTAGGATATAATTTGATTGGTTGTTATCTTTGAACGGTATTGGTCCCGCAAAGACCATTTGGACTTCTTCGTTTGGTTCGGAAAGTCGAGGTAGTTTTCCTGATTGTAACTTAGGTATTAGTGGTTTAACGTTTTTACTTTTCTCTGTGCAATGACGGCACGCTTGAGCCTGCGCTACAATACCCGAATGTATATGGGGGTACCAAATAAGTTGGGTGAGAGCGAGCATTCCTGCCGGGATGCTTGTTGCGAATTGTCTCCAGTATCATCCCTTTTTATTTATTTGGGATAACCAATTTGTTGTCATAAATCAAGCATCGAGTTGGAGAGACAGATAAATCTCTTCTTATTCGATAATAAACGGGGTTAATGGCTTTCAACTTCTCCCATTCGGAGTTTTTAACGAATTCAATGATGGGACTAAGTTCCTTTTTTAAGACTTGGGCAATAAATTTTTCATTCAAAACGCGATTAAGGTTTTCGCGATATAGCGGGGTGGGGGTTTCATCGTAGGCAGTGAATAAGGCTTCATGACTGGCTAAGTCCATTGGGTCTAAACCTCTTCCTTTATAGGAGGTGGTGTCTGTTTTGGTTGCTACTGAAGTGAGGTTTTTAGGGGAGACCTAAAAACCTCACTTGCGCTAGCTTTGCAAATGATGACCAAATTGCACGTGCGCTAGCTTTGCCCTACTAAAGAAAAGCGTTGAGAAAATATCTGATATATCAAAGAATTATCAAAGATTTCAGAGCAAGAAAGTTTTATTTTTTGCGTCCTGAATGATATTTTGGGGTGGAAAAACACTCTGAAGCTAGAAAAAGGACTTAAAATATCCAGTTAGATCGTTCTATTAATTTGGTTGTTTTATTGATTTTAAAAAGAAGAACAGTTCCCCCAAAAAGTTTTGTAGCATTGAGGCATCCCTAAAGAAGTAGTTTTAAGCTGTCCCCAGGTTCCCTGAGGTGCTACTGGGCAGTTTAAAAAACATGCCTCACAAAAAAAGGCTCTAAAATAAAACAAGCGTCTTCTGAAGATTTTACATGCGGTATATGTAGTAACAATTCTACTGCATTTAGAATACAAGGCTCCAAGTGTCTCAAATGGTTCCATGTTAACTGCACAGACCTGTCAGAGGAAAATTTTAAGGACACTGGGGGAAATTAATGGACGTTTTTTGGCATGTAAACATTGTCAAAATCAGGTCGTGATTCCCCAAGATCAGTCAAACATTAAAGACGACCTATCTCAAAAAATTGAGAAAATGAAAAGCAAATCGAAATCTGAAATAGAATCATTCAAAACTGAAATTCGCGATTGCATAAGAAAAGTTCACACAAATATGAATTCATCAATTTCCGAAACAGATAAACAGCTCTCTAAAGAAACACCAAGCGATAAAAATCAAATTCAAAAAAGTGAAAACCTAAACAAAATGATTTTTTTGGAGTTGCTGAGAAACGCAAAGATGGTACGGGAACAACTTCTTTTGCAAAACTGATCAGCTACGACAAGAAAAAAAAGAAGAGATTGCACAGTCTTGTGGAATTGACAAAATCATGGTTGAAGATGTTTTCCGTCTTGGGAAGTTTGATGAAGCAGCACAATGAACACGTCCAATTGTAGTTAAGTTGATTAATCTTTGGAACTTTTGACTGCTCTTGATGGCGAATCAAAAATTGGAGGCTCAAAACATTTTTGTGAAAGCTTTCTTATCCGATGATGATTGGGAGAAAGAAAAGAAGCTACTTGACTATCATTTCAAACTTGCTCAAAAACTGAACATTAAAAGATCAGAAATCAAAATTAGATCAGGAGCGTTGTTCGTCGAAAACCAGCTCGTAGACATAACTCTCTCAGTGGAAGAAACTTGTCAGAAGAATGGTCATCAAACAACTTCACGTTCATGACTAGAGAAAAAACAAGTACTGAAGATTTATTGAACTGCCGGTCAATTTTAACAATTGATCGCAGAAAGAATCTCGATATTTTACTAAGGGAACATAATATTGACATACTTTGCTTAATTGAAAAATGGCTTACAGATGAAGTAAGAAATTCAGACATTTTCCTAAATCGACAATATTTTGTGCAGTCCAGAAAAGATAGAAAGGTTTGAACTCACGGTGGTACTTTAATTGCTCACAAAACAAATCTTTGTTTCAATCAAGCAGCAGAAATTGAAACAGACTTTGATTTTTTGTCATTTTCTGTTTATTTCCTGAACAACATAGTATTAATAATCATCACCTTGCATAACCCTCCACAAAAAAGCAAATACCGGGTTTCTGGTACTGAATTACGAAGTTCAATAAGCATAGTATTTTTCAAATTGGA
>NC_134480.1:30464670-30474670 GCF_964194025.1 Convolutriloba macropyga | reverse complement strand
GGAACAGGGCGTGTTTCTGATGATATTGCTATGTCATTGTTACGTATCACGGTATTTTTGCGATTGTGAGTGTCTATGGTTATGGTGTGAGGGGAGTAATCAACTATTGTACCGTCTGGTATTATGGACCAGAGGGGTTTTAGCATGCCTCGTGGTTCTGGGTTTTTTCTTCTTATAGTTTTTCGTGCTAGGTTGCGACGTGTTTGGTCAATAATTGTGGTCTTATCTCCTATTTGGAATTTAAATTTAGACGGAATTATTGTACCCTTTTGGGGAGGCAACAGTGGTGCATTGTCCGACTCCGAAGTGTCCGACGACTGGGATACTTCCGATTGGGATTCCTGGTGGGTCGGCTTGTCCTGTCGGTACTGGATGTCCAGGTTAATTTCCGAGTTGGTGTCCCTGTCCCAGATCGCGGCCGGCGTCACGCTTGGGTTCTGGAGTAGTCGTTTGTCTAAGTAAAATAGTTTTATGTTGTTGTATGATAGGTTTTTTGTGTTGGGTGTTGTAAGGATGTTAGATAGTTCCGTGCTTTTCGGTCTGCCAAAATGTGCCTGGAAAGGGGTAATTGTAGTGATTCTGTTTGGTATTAGTCTAATGGATTCAATTATTTCTGTTATTTTTTCTGCTATGTTTGTGTTGTCTCATATGGGGTCAATGTTCATGGTTGCTAGTCTTCGTTTTAATGTTTGTATCAAACGTTCTACCATTCCTGAAGCGCGATGGTCGTGTGTAGGGGAGAATATTAGTTTTATGTTTTTATCTTTGCAGTATATTTCGAATGCTCTCGATTTGAATGCTTGCGCTTGGTCGCAGCGGATGCTGCGTGGGATTCCGTGGAACTTACAGTATTGGTTTAGAAATTCTATTGCCGTTTGTGTGTCACAACTTGTGTGAACTAGTGCGGATGGGTAACGTGAAAATCGGTCTACCGCGGCAAGTATATAATGTTCATTATTATTGTTTTTTATGTCTACAATGGGTCCAGCGAAGTCTAATTGTAGTTCTTCATTGGGTTAGCTTAACTTAGGTAGTGTTCCTAATTTTGATTTACTGATTATGGGTTTTAGGTTCTTACCTTGGTCTAAGCTTTGCTTGCAATTTTCTGCCCTGAGGGCTATTGTCCTGTGTATCTGGGGAAACCAGATCAAATTCGCCAATCTGATCATTCCCACTTGGCCCGGGTGGGTTCTGTGTACGGCGTTAATGACCAGATTTTGGAGTTGGTGGGGAATAACTAGTTTGCCGTCGTACAACAGGCATCCCGATCGGGCTACGGCTAGGTCATTTCGTAGGTTGTAATAATATCTGGAAACTAGCTTTAGTTGATCCCAATTGTGGTTTTTTACTAACCGAATAAAGTTTTGTAAGGTTTTATCTTTGAGGGTAGCCTCCGCTAGGAATTCCTCGCCGAATACATGGGAGAGGTTGAGTCGATAATTCGGGGCCGTTTCGTTCTCAAACTCGAATAAAGGGGCATGTTTGTTTTCGTCTATTGGCTCTCGGCCTTGTCCTAGGTTCGAGGTCGGGGGTGTTTTGTCCGTTTGGGTTGCCACTGAGATTGGGGTGTTTTGAGTGGGGGGGTTATTGAGGTTATTGTGCGACATTGTTGTTGTTTTTTGTCTTCTGGCTCGTTTTATGATTTGTCTGTCGAATGTATTGAGATTCGGTCTATTTCTTGTGACCACGTTTTTTTTAGGACTGGATTGTAAGTAGTAATTGTTGAGATTAAAGAATAATGGAGTTTTCTGTTTGTCTGGGAAGATAGAAGAATTTGTGTTGGAATAATTTTTGATGTTTTTGAGATCCTGGATGTTTTCGTGTGTAGAACTTTGAAATTTTGAATTGGAATGTGAATTTGAATTAACTAGCGAGAAAGAGTGTGACTGTTTATGGCAAGAGAAATGGCAAAAAGCGTTCGCTATATTTTGATCGCACTGAGCGTTGTTAATTGCGTTATGTGATTTGTGTGCTAGTCCGAATGGAGCGATCTGATTGGTTGAAATGTTGTGTTTACGTTCTTCATTCAAAAGTGTGAAAGTAAATTCTCTAATTCTGTTTATTACGAATAGTTCATCATCTGGGCTTATTGGGGGAGGTTTTTGGTGTGGATTTCTGCTTAGGTAATCCGTGAAGCCCATGTCTTTCCCCGGTATATGTTGGATTGAAAAAGTATATGGGAGTAGTTTGTCTACCCAGCGAATCAGTCGGCTTTGTCGTGATTTATTCGCCCGATTGGGTTTAAGTGCAGAAAGTAGTGCTGTGTGGTCCGCTATTATTTCAAATTTTGATCCTAGTAAGTAATATTTGAAATGGTTGGTTGCCCAAACTACTGATAGTAGTTCTAGTTCGTTTGTACTATATTTCATTTCTGCCTCGTTTAGTAAGCGGCTGGCGTAGGCTATGGGGAACCATCCCTCTGGGTATTGTTGTTCTAATACCACTCAAAGTCCCGTATGGCTCGCGTCACATTTCAGACGTGTTTTACGTTGTTTATCGAAGTGTTTTTTTTCTGTAATTTTCGAGATTTCTGCCTTTATTTTGTCTAAGGCTGTTGTATGTATTTCTTCCCATCGTATTTTGTTGTTTGTTATGTTTTCTTTTCTTAGCCGGGGTCTTATGGGGTTGAGTAGATTGGCTAGGTTGGGTATAAATTTTATGAGTTGGTGTATTGAGCCCATAAGGGAACGAAGTTGTTTTAGTGTGTTAGGAGGTTTTAGGTTCATTATGGAGTCTGTCTTTTTTACTGTAGGGGATATTCCCGATTGGGTTATTTTGTAGCCTAACCACGTTATTGAGGGTTTGGAAAATTCGCATTTTTCTAATTTGATGGCTAGGTTTTCCTTGTCAAGTCTGGATAAGACCTTATATATATCGTGTTCATGGTCAAGGGTGGAGCCTTTTGTTATGATTAGTATGTCGTCTAAAAAGTTGAATTTGTTGTCGATGTTTTCGAGCGTTTTAGCCAGTGTTTTTTGGAATGTGGCAGGCATATCACTTAGACCGTAGAATCCGTTTACGAACTGATATGTGCCAGTTGATTTGCCCCCGAGGATGTTGAAGTTGCAATGTTTTCTAATTTCGGGGTGTAGTGGGATTTGGCTGTATGCGTATTTTAGATCAACTTTCGAGAATAGGAAGTTGCCTTGTTTACTCTTATTGTCTGAGATGTATTTGGCGACTGAGTCCATTAGATTGTCGATGGATTGCATTTGGTATTTATTTTTATCGATTGCATCATTCAGTAGTTTTGAGTCTAGTGCTAGTTTGATGGATTGGTCATGTTTCACAGTTATTACTACGGGGCTTATAAAGACCTGGTCGGAGCATTTTTCTAGTTTTATTATTTGGTTTGTGTTAAGTAAATGTTGTATTTCCTTATCTACTTTTTCCGTTAAGTGGAGTGGAACCCTTCGGCCTTTGTGTTGGTACGGTGAGATGTCTTGTTTTAGCGTTGATTTAGCAATGTGGTTTTTGGATTTTCCCAAACGGGAGCAGAGGTGTGGGAATTTCTTTATGATTTTTATTTCTAGTCTATCATCCAAATTAATGTTGTGAATATTTATACCTTTATTTTGCGAGAGGGCGAATCCAAGTTTCCCCAATATATCTCGTCCCATCAAGTTCACAGTGTTTGCGTTGACCACTAGGATTTCGTTGTTTGTTGCTTCTCGGAGTCCCGATCGGAGGTTCATCTGCATTATTCCAGTTATAGGGATCTCTATGTTGTTGAAGCATCTGTACTGGGTCTGGCTGTTGGTTGGTTTTTTCCACTTGGCTGATTTGCACATTTGTATTATCCTATCCGCTTCCGCTTTGCAGATGAAGCTACGAGGGCTGCCTGTGTCCGCGAGCCAGTTTGTCTCGAACGTGTCTGTGGATGTTTTGATCCAGATTTCATCTGAGATGTTTGGGGATAGTTTTTGTGGGTGTGCGTTGACGAAGTTTTTTGGATGTACGAGGTTTACAGTATTCCAGCTGTCGAATACTTCCTGGATGTAGAACGTGTTTTCAAGATCTAATGTTTCGTCTGTGGCTTCCGTTCGGGTATCCTGGAGTTGTTGTTCTTCCTGTTGTTGTTCGTGCGTGGGTCTAATGTTCCTGACTCGTCTAGTTTGTGGGAATGTTTGTTGGGGTGAGGTTGTTTGTGGCTTTATTTGTTGTGTTTGCCACATGAATTTTGCTGATTTGCATACTTTACTATAGTGTCCTATTTTTTTGCATAGGTTGCACTGGACTTTTTTTGCTGGGCACACTTGCAAGTGCTCGATTGAGAACTGTATTCCGCAGCGTCGGCAGGGATTTGGGTTGATTGCGGGTCTTTGAGTCTGGGTGTTCCGTGTGGGTGGTCGTGATCTGGGTGTGAATGAGGTGTTCCTCGGGGTAAATGTAATGTTGGATATTTGTTCCGATGCATATGGGGGGTATCGACTGAGTTGGGAGTTTATTGCTTTTTGATTTTCTTGGCCTCTTTCGCGGTTGAGTGCGAATTGAGGGACTTGCTGTGCTGTTCGAGTTTCCATCAGAAGTTCTCTTTGTATGTCAGGGTTGGTCATGAAAGCTATAAAGATGTCTTTGATGAGGTCCTCTTCAGCAGATCCTAGGCGGCACTTTGCACCTAGGGCTTTTAGGCGACAGTGGAAGCTTTCGAGTTTTTCGTTGGGCTTTTGTTTGCAAGTAAAAAGGAGGAAACGATCGTAGGTTATGTTGCGGGGTTGTGTGAAGGAGAGGGAGAGTTCATGTGCCAATTCGAATACTGTGATTCGTTCGATGTTTGAGTGGGGGAATCGTTGTTGATATATTCGTTGGGCTTCTGTTCCTGATCTTAAGTATATTAAGCTGCGCACTTTCAGGTCCGCTTCGTCCCACGGTATTCCATCGACTTTGGGGCCTCTGAATGCGATCTGTTTGCAATCGTTGTCCCAGTCCACCTTTCGCTTGTTGTTTCGTAGGTCTCTTTCTCTGTGTTGTGCCTGTGTTTCGTTTTCAGTTGGGGGTTCGTATGTCGGTTCTATTGGGTAAGTCAAGTCTTTCGTGTCTGGTTTGTGTTTTAGTAGTGAGTCCACGTTTATAGAGTTTTTGGCCATTATTGCCAACTTTAGTGTAGCTGCCCATATGGGCCATTCAACTGGGGGTTCAACTCTGGTTTCCCAGAAAAATGGGATACCCACTGGGGATCGTGCTATTGTTACAGCAGCTACTGACTGCGCCATGTTGTGTGCACAAGAGCTCGTTGTGCAGATTAGTGTATTGCTAGGCTTAAGGCTGTAAAAGGCTAGCGCGATAAGAATTAACTCTCTCTTTGCTTTGCTTAAGATCTCTCTTGACACCATGTGCGCTTCTCACTTGCGCTCCGTTTGGAGCGTACGAATGATGACTGGTACAACAAGTAAATGAACTAACAAAGCGTGCAACATATTTACAACTACGAACAGTTATAATATAGTAACATAAGGAGTCTTTTATACGAGTTCATATTAATACTTGTAGGTCTTGGTTGCAGTGTGAGTAGGTGTCTCACCACAATTATTATTATTATTATTATTATTATTATTATTATTATTATTATTATTATTATTATTATTATTATTATTATTATTATTATTATTAATATTAATTTTATTATCATTATTATTATTATTAATATTGTTATTATTATTATTATTATTATTTATATTATGGATTGTTCTTTTCTTGTTCGGTGCTCTATATCTTTTATTGATGGGGACATTGAATGTTTCTCTTGTAGGGTTTGCGCATGTTGTAATTGCGACTAATTTAGTGTTAGAATTATTGTGTTTGTTTGGGGGATTGAAATTATGCACAGAGGAGAGCGACTGTTTTGAACGTGGTAAATGGCAGAAAGCGGTTGTTTTGTTTGTGCGTGAGTGGCTTGTGTTAATGACTTTTTTGTGTTGCTTGTTTTTGCCGTTTGCATTGGTCGCTCCACTTGGAGCTATATTATTGCTTAGTAATCCCTATTTAATTTCTTCTATAGTTTTGATGACAAAGTTTTTATCCTTGTCTGAGGGGGGTGGTGCATCAGATGAAGGGTTTCTACTAAGATAGTCCGCAAATGCCATGTTTTTGCCTAGAATAAGTTCTACCGAAAAATGGAATGGGAGTAGTCTATCTACCCATCGTGTTAAACGACTTTTGGTACGTTTTATTTCCTCTGTTTTCTTTTTGTGCGCACAATAGTGATCCGTTTGGAGTGTAAAGTGTGTCCCATATAGATAGTACTTAAAGTGTTCTAGAGCCCAAACTACTGCTAAAAATTCTAGCTCGTTAGTGCTGTAACTTTGTTCCAAACTGTTTAAGAATCGTTAAGAAGTATGCAATTGCGTGCCATGCGGAATCTACAAATTGTTCTAGGCACTCTCCTAGGCCTTTTTTTCTTGCGTCTCATCGAACGCTTGTGGAACATTTTACGTCGAATAGTCTATTTTCCGTTATGGTTTTGATTGCTTCTTTTATTTTGGTGAACGCGTCCGTGTGGATTGGTTTCCAGTCTAGTTTGTTTTGTGGTTTAAGGCTGCTTTTTGATAGAAGCAGTCGGAGCGGTTCACTTAGTCTGGCAAGGCCTGGCGTGAAATTTGTAAGGTGGTGAATACATCCCTTAAATGAGCGTAATTGTTTTAATGTTTTAGGGATTTCTAGTTTTGAAATCGATTAGCATTTTTTCTGTGTTCGGATAATTCCGTTTGGCTGTATTTTGAATTCGAGCCATGTGAGGTCTGATTTTGCAAATTCACACTATTGTAATTTTATAGCTAGGTTTTCCTTGTCTAGTAGGTTTAGGACTTTTTCTATTTCTTGTTCGTGGTCGTTTAATGTGTTTTTTGTTATGATTAATATGTCGTCCAAAAATGCGAACTTAAAATGAACACTTTCGAGTGATTTGTCTATGGTTCTTTGGAATGTGGCTGGCATGTCAGTTAGGCCATAAAACCCATTGATGAATCGATGAGTTCCTGTTGCTTTGCCTCTTAATATGCTGAAATTACAAGTTGTCAATTTGTATGTTGTTGTCCGATGGGATTTGACTGTATGCGTATTTTAGATCGATTTTACTGAAGTAGAATCGACCAATGTTTTGTTTCGTTTCGGAGATATAGGTTGCAACTTTGTCTATTGGGTGGTGAATACTTTGCATCTGTTATTTGTTCTTATGGATTGCGTCGTTAAGATTTTTTTATTCAAGGGCGATTTCTACGCTTTTGTTGTGTTTTACTCTTTTTACGACTGGACTTATAAAGTGTTCGTCCGAGCATTTGTCTAATCTGATATTTTTTTTATCTTGTACTGGCTTTTTGAGTTCGGCTTCTACTTTTTTTAGTAGGTGTATCGGTACCCGTCGTCCTTTTTGTTGTACGGGTGAGAAATTTTCTTTCATGGTTGGTTTTGCTATAGTGTTTTTCGATTTTCCTAATCGTGTACATAATTTAGGATATTTTTTAGTAACCATTTTTTCATTCTATTGAAGTGTCAGTGATGTGGAGTACTTTCTTACCTGTGTTTTTACTCGCTGTGAGGGTTACCCCGAGTTTCCGAGGATGTCTCTGCCCATGATGCTGTTTGTTTTGACGAGGATGTCTCTGCCCATGACACTGTTTGTTTCGACGAGGAGGATTTGGCAGTCCGGGGCGTTCCATGATCCTGATTTTAGATCCAGATGGAGTACTCCTTCGATTTTGATTTGTTTGTTGTTGAAACATTTGAATTTTTCCTGTTCTTTAAACGGGGCTATTTTCGCTTTGGAAATATGTAATAGTAGGTCGTTTGCTGTTGTGATATTCATGAAAATTCCGGGGGAGCCTGTGTCCGCTAGCCAGACTATCTGTTTATTGTTATTTGTAGTGGCCAACCAGAATTCTTCTAAGCCGTCATTGTTTAAGATTAAGTTTTCCTCCTTATGGAATGTTGTTGGCCGTATTAGGTTTACTTTTGTCCACTCCTCTGTGAGCTTCTTGACGTATAGGGCTGCTTCTGCGTCCATTTCATTTGCTTGTTCCGCCTCTCCTTCGGAGTTTTGAGATAGGTTTTGTTCTGTATCGTCCTTGATGTGCCGTACCCTCCTTATTTGGTTGATTCCCCATCTTGGGGTGAAACTGCTTTGATAACTGTTTTGTATGTTCGACGAGCTTTGTTGAGGCTGCCTTCTACGTTCTGGCATGGGCGCTTTGCACATGGATGAAAAGTGCCCTTGTTTTTTGCATATTTTGCATGTCGTGTTCTTTGCCGGGCAATTTTGCAAGTGACTTGGTATGAAGGGGTTACCACACTTCCAGCATCGTTCTATTTTACCAGTCTGGAATGTGGGGAGCAGTGGTTGTGGTGGTCTTCTGTTCTGTCTTATGTAGCTGACTTGGTTCCAACTGGATGTACTATTTGCTCTCAAAATCTCTTGTTGGTTCGCGTGACCACGTTCACGGTTTATAGTGTAGTTGAGCACCTAGTGGGGCGTTCTTACTTCCGACAGGAGACTCATTTGGATCAGTGTGTTATTCATATTGCTTATGAAGAGATCCTTGATTGTGTCTTTTTCCAGGTGTTCGAATCTGCAGTGAGAGCCCGCTTCTCCTAATCTGCTATAGAAAGTCTCTAGACTTTCATTTGGTTGTTGTTTTGCCTTGAACAAATGAAACCTGTCAAATATGATCTTTCTGGGCCGTGTGAAGTTGAGAGTTAGTTCGTGTACTAGCTCGTTTGTTGTGCATCTGTTGATTTTTGTATGTGGATTTCTCTGTTGGAATCTTCTGCATGCCTCCAATCCAGCGGATAAATATATTAAGCTTTTGACTTTTATGTCAGCTTTGTCCCACGGGATCCTGTCTACAGTTGGACCTTTGGTCTCTATTATCTTACATTCATTTTCCCAGTCTACGCGTCTTTTCACGTTGCGCCGTTCCCTTTGTCGTGCCTCGTCTAGGGTTTCATTTTCGAACTCGTCGTCGAGTGTTGGCATGGTGGGATAAAATAGCTCCGTTCTTGCTGGCTTTAGCGGCAGGAGTTTGTCAACTTCTAACTTATGCTGTGCCATCACGGCCAATTTAAATGTCGCTAGCCAGGTTTGCCACTCTGTAGGTGGATTTGCGCCTGTCTCCCAAAAGAGGTTAACTCCAATTGGAGATCTGCTCGACTGCGCCATGTGAAGTGTGACCTTTTGGTTCTCCGTATGGAGTGTGTTTGAGTGTGTATGTGGATGAGTGTTGTATGTTGACGGGTGATCCGACTGGGTTTGTATTTGACGTTCTACTCTAAGTCGGGGACTATGTATAGGGTTGTGTAAGGGTCTTACTCTATTTGACTGTTCAATCTTGGCGGATAAAAGAACAACGTTTAATTTTGAATTAAGGCCACGATAAAGATAACTGTTTTCTAGCGATAGTTTAACGTCTGCGAATTTGCATCAATTGGCAGACTAACCAGCCAAGTACCAGTCTAATCAACTGGGACTATAGCACTAAGAGTCAACACAAAGATGAACTTATTTACAAGTGATAATTATATAACCTATGAGATTAGAGTTTCTATAGATAATACTTGAATGATTTGGTTGCAACTCCAAGCAGAGTATCACAATACAATAATAATGATAATAATAATGTTAATAATAATAATAATAATAATAATAATAATAATAATAATAATAATAATAATAACATTAATAATAACAAAAATAATAATGATATTAATAATAATAATAATAATTATTATTATTATTATAATAATTAAAATAATAATAATTATTATAATAATAATAATAATAATAATAATAAAAATAATAGTAATAATAAGAATAAGAATAATAATAATAATAATAATAATAATAATAAAAAATAATAATAATAATAATAATAATAATAATAATAATAATAATAACATTAATAATAACAAAAATAATAATGATAATAATAATAATAATAATAATAATAATAATAATAATAATAATAACATTAATAATAACAAAAATAATAATGATATTAATAATAATAAT
>NC_134480.1:30237170-30462170 GCF_964194025.1 Convolutriloba macropyga | reverse complement strand
GCTACTTGACATAAATCATATTCGCAGATTGGAACCAGCGGAAATCGCCATATAAGTCACCTTGAATTTAAAAATTACGTACAATATTTAGTTTCAAAATCAGCTATCGAATTTTAACTCACATTCGTGCCTGATTTCTGGTGAAAAACAAATAGTTTATAGGAAGTCTAAAATCAAATGCAGCAAGACTGCCTTAAAACACGGCCCCTTGGGAAAAAAACTTTAATTCCTATCCCAGCGTTGAAAACCAAATTCAGACCTTCAACACTACTCACGACATAGTACATGGAAGGAAAACAACAACAATTACGTAGCCTGCAAACCCACCAGTGGAAACGGAAATAGAAATTTCCTCACGACATTTGACTGGCGAAAAAATATGAGACATTACCAGGCCGAGGCAAATTCAGAGTACAAATGTAAAATGATTGACTATGTAGCCGCATCCTCTGCGGAATTCATCCGTGGAACTAAGTCGATGGAAAGTTTGTTTAGTTCATACATATTACTTAGCTTATGACACGAAGCAGGAAGAATTTCCTCAAAAAAAAAATCAGCATTTTGACTCGGATACATTTTTTCCACAAAAGAATCTTGGGAAGGCATTCAAACTAAATACATAAGCGTACGAAAAATTACCTGCGATCGATTTTTGTTTATGACCAGGAAAAATGTAAGGATGAAACTGTGGAACAATTTCATTTAGAGCAACGTGAACTTGCCGAACACTGCATTGTCAAACATTAGAATGTGATATAAAAACAGCATACAACACTCATTTACTCAGATATTGGCTAAATATAACTCCGGATCCTTAGAGAGTTTTCTGAAAAAAAATACTTTTTGCGGTCTTTCGCTAACGCCAATAATTATTTTCAAAACCGCATAAATTATTTTTTTCATAAAATACTATCTTCGTTTGCTAAAAAAAAAAATTGTCACGCAATATCTTAGAACAATTGCGCTTTCAACAGCCACGTACAGCTATGGCAAGGCCAGTTTGAGCATTATCATTATTTTGTAATGAAAAAAATTCCAGACTGAATTTTAGGTCCGTCTCTTTGTAAGGTTTTTTTCCATTTTATTCATACATAACATTTTGACCAAGAAGTATATGTTATTTTGCCTTCAACATTGTTTGCACAAAATTGAGAAACTTATCTGTGTTCACAATTGATGTGTGGCTTTTGACTTCGTCTCACTAATGACATGTAGAATTGGCTTCATAAGCAGTTCTAATTTAAACAATTAAGGATGTTTTAATTGAAGGCTTACGGTTGTAGTTTCTTACGGCTTCAAAAATTTGTTTTAAAAAAACGGTTTTTGAGATTTGCCACCGTAATTTTCATGGCATTCCTCTTTAAGAGAGGTCAAAAAGTTTTCAAGTGATTTAAAATGTAGTTTTAATATAAAATTTAGGGTTTTTGGCTTTGAAACTATGTTTTCATCAATATTTTATTTGTAATTTTTAAATTTTTGAGGTTCTCTTTTAATTTCTTGTCCGATCATCATATTAATGGCACTTCATTGGAAAATTGCGTAGCAGTTTAAGGTGTGAAAATAAATCACAATTAATTATATTGAATATTGCAATGAATATTTTTTGATCTTATAGGCTTCGACAGCGTCTCCTTGCATAATTGAAGTGAAATGACCCTTTTATTTTTGTTTAAAAATGTTCTTCTTGTCGTTGTATGAGATTTACGACATTCACAGATCTCAATGGTTTTGTTAGAGGGTATCCTTGAAGCCATTGAATGATTTCAAATGACGGATAATTGCTTTCATGACTTTGAATTTAATGATTTCGAATACTGGAAACGTATTTCCTAACTTTGCACTTTTTATTTTTTGTCTACTTTTTAATTTTTTTCAATAAAGACAAGTCCCTTATCCTTTATGCTTAATTTCACGTGGTTTGGTTTAGTTTATTTCTTATCTGATGCTGATTGGACTTTTTCATAACATTTTTTCAAAAAAAATGGTTGGCATGGAGTTTTGGTCTTTAGTAATGCTAAAGTTCAATCAATTGTAGTAAACATCTAATTCTCATAGTTATTTGCTTTTGCATAAGCAATCAGGAAAAAAAGGTTGAATAATTTCTCTTTTAAACCTATTTGCACCGAGTTGCCGTTTTTTATAAAAGTTAATGAACTTCTTTTGGAAATAGTAACTCAACACGCATTATGCATTTTTGGAAATTATTTTCGCTTTTGCTAAGCTCTTAATGTTTTTCATTATCAGTTACCTATTATCATTATGTTCGAGCTTACACAATCGATCATCAGTTTGATTAACAGAAGCAGCTGCAAAATTTTAGAGTATGCATAAAAAATTCCAAAGCGCTAATCGATATGGTTAATTTTCATAAGGCAAACCAGTACTTTTACCAGTGCATAAATAACAAAAAAGCTGGCGAATTATTCATATATTACTGAAAACAATAATCAAAAATACACTGCTTATAAAGATGATTCTAACCACTCTTTTCTAAAATTGCTGATTGATTCGAACTAGCGTTCAGCTTTCGGCTTTTGTTCTTTTTGCTGTCAAGTTATGTTAAATGATAAAATATTTTTGGTGCGTGATAAACATCTGCAAAGTAATTACAAACTTTTAATTTTCGAGGGCGCTGTTTAAACTTAGCTGGACTACTTTAAAATCGCATCATTCGAAGGCACTCTGCTTTATTTTGGCTTGCCATTTTGTTATCAAAAAATCTAAAGGTCGGCAAGGTTCAGAGCAGAAAATTTACAGATTTTGGTGAATATTAGTAATCAACTATACATACCGAAACTATAAGAAACTTAAATTTAAGTAAATTTCTGACACTGAGGGTCTGGAATTTTGAAATTTGTTTCTTTTCTATTTTTTATTCTTTAATCTGTGGTGCGTTTTTCTCCGATTGATACCCGGTTGGAAGTACCAAAAAGTTCTGTTGGTCAAAAATTTCTGGAATTATCGGCAAATTTGAAATATCTCCGACTTCAGAATTGTCTACGACTGGCGGTGCGTTTGCCTCAAATCAATACTGAAGTTAAATAATTTCATTGTGAATAAAAATTAATTATGAATGAGATACGAACTATCTTGAGCAAATGTATCCGAACACAGAGGCTGAACCAGGATACGATATTGGAAACAGAACTGAACAGATGTTTGTCAACATTCGACCTTATAATGCTTGGCATCAGTAATACCGTAGGCGGTGGAATCTATGTCGTGGCAGGAGCAATCGCCAATCGTGTTACTGGACCCGCAATATTCCTTTCCTTCTTAGGAACTGTTTCCTTTTCCCCGTGAGCCAAAATTGTTAATCTGTTCACGGCTTGTATAGCATATTAAGAGGTGGCAGTGGTTATAGCAATCTATGTACAAAATCAAAAATTCTATTATACTTTCCAGACTCTACAGAAAAGCCAACATTTATTTAATTTGGAGATTTTAGGTTTTCAAATTCGGACAATATTTGGAAAATACCTTTTCAGCGGTTCTCACCGCACTTCTCGCATGTGTTTTGATTAAAAAAACTTCAACCTGGGAAAGTGGAAAAAATCCTGTTAATGCGGTTTTACCTCTCCAAAAGGAAACAGTTTCCCCTTTTAGTAGCCGCATTTGCTCATTTGTTAACCGCTTTATGCTTTGCGGAACTGGGATGTCAAATGCCGAAAGCAGGGTCACGGTATGTGTATGTCTATGCCACTTTAGGTGAATTAGCAGCTTTTATCGTTGGATGGACCACAATATTTACTAGGACGTTCGACACCTGTGTCGCGTGTCGAGGAATTGTTAGTTACGTGAACGAAGTGGCAGACAACGCTTTTGACAAGATATCGCCAAACTTGTTTGTGGAACATAACTGGGATCTATACTCATCAGTGTCGGTAGTCTGTGTAACCATTGCAGCTTGTTTTGGTGAGTGTTTTGGACAGAAAGCTTTTATTAGGACACAGCGCCCCTACCAAATAAACTGAAACAGTTCGTCCAATTTACCGCCTGAAATCCATTGAATTCTACTATTAGAAAATAGATTATAGTAGTTTATAAAAAACAGGCTTTTTAAGGAACATTATCTGAATCTACATAGTATATTTCAGATAAAAGCTATTGGTTATTATGACTTTTAAAATTATTTGGTTTCAAAAAGTGCAATGGAATTTTAAAAATTGTCTTTTTTCTTTTTGTCGAATTTGTAAGTTGTCTTATTAAAAACAGTTCTCATCTGCTTTGTGGTTACGGCTCAGTGAATTTATCTAGTACAGTTTTTTTTACAATTCAATGAATTTTTACAATTCACAGAATTTGAATTGTATTGGGGCGCTGTCTTTTAACGACTCGAAGAGGAGTATTGGAGAAGTCCTTTTTTAAATCAATTTTACTGGAGTGATTTTTGAAGCGGGAAATGCAACTCGTGAAAAAATTTGAAAAATTGGAGTGATTTTGGTGCTGAATAAAAGTGAAGAGCGGCGCGAAAAGAGAGTTGTTTTTGTTCATGCCGCTGTTTGTGAGAGAGCGAGAAATTGATGTGTGAAAAAATTTTCTTCAAGCGAGAGATTGTTTTTTGTTCACGAGCGGCTTTTAAAAGCAGTTTTTTGCAACTTTTGATGTTTATGAGGTTTGATTATGATATTGTATTAGTTTCAAGCTTGTTTTGATAGGAATTGAAGGTTTCAAGTAGTTAATTTGTTTTTAAATGCTAATTTGGAGGTTTTTGATCAGTTTTTCTGATTTTTAGACGAAATTTAATGATTTTTTAATTGTTTTTTTTTGTTTTACTGCTTTAAGTGGTATTTGAATAGAAGCTTGTTACTTAAGGAATATTCAGATACCAATTGACTAAAGTTTTCTTGGTATAAATCGTTTTTTTCTTAGAAAAATTGTCAGAAAAATTGAGAAATTTTAAACAATTTTCCCTATTATTTTTGCGGTTTTTCTTTTTTCTTTAAATCTTAGACAAGTTTCTTAGCCTATTATTACTTGCCCATTGTTCTGCGAGTTTTTTTTGCTCTAATTGCAAAGGAACTTTACTTGGCCTTATAATACCCTGTACTATTAAAAAAACTATGTAAGTTTTTCTAGTTTTTTTTGTTCAATTTGTTTTTGAATGCCGTTTTTTTCTTCCTTAAATTTTTTATGACTTGTGTGGAGGTTCAGGGATCACAATAGTTGTTCTAGTTGTTTAGTCATAAGTATGGGCAATTTTCTCCTTCGAGTCGTTTCCGGAAATCTTCCGGCTATGTTTTTTAAGATCTGTTCACACATTTTCATGTTTTTTGAAGTCAAATTGGAGTAGTGATTTTGGTCACGCCGAAACAGGAAGTGGAGCGAAAAAGCGATTGGTTTTGCGGCGTGACATTTTTTTGCTCTAACTTTGAAGTAGAGTAAGAAAACGGTGTTTGAACAAAAATTCGCTTTCTCGCTAAAGGTTTTTTGTTCACATCCGGCAATTTCACTTTGATTTTTACAGTATTTTTCGATTTTTTGGATCAAACTCTTTTTCTAAATGGTTCTCCCAATCAATTCATAGTTCGTTCTGGGATTATTTTTTTGTTTAAACCAAATGTCCCTTTCTCGTTAGTGGTTTTTGTTCACATATAGGAGTTTCACTTTGATTTTTACTGCTTTTTTGTCCGATTTTTCTATCTGATTTTTTCTAAATGGTGCTCCCAATTCACTTATAGTCCATTCTACGTCTAGCTTTTTTGTTTAGTCAACGAAAATTCTTTGAATTGTACTTCAGGACTTGTCCTGCTATGCTTTTTGTTTCTTGTTTCACTTGTCTTGTAATCTCATCAGCCCTCCATTGCGTCATGGCATTAATTAATTCATTTAGTAGTTCGAGTTTGTTACGACTACTCTGACTCAAACACCATTTATTTATGAAGATTATGCGATTTTTTGAATGTTTCTTCTCTCTTCTCCGTTTGGTAGACAAGTAGGGATGTGGGTGATCTGTGTCGGTTTAGTACGCGAGAACGCACATTACCGATTGTTAGGACATTATGTGCAAACGCAACTTTTTGATGGTCTCTTCTGGAGTTGGCTAAAATAACAAGTTGGCTAAAATAACATAATTTCCTAAATTTATCAAATTAAAAATTGTGAGGAGCATAACTTGGTCAAGATGTACGCCAATGACCATTTAAACTTCACAGGTGTGCCTTTTCATTGTCGCACGTTGAGATCTTCAATCGGATGTTGCTGCAAATCTCTTTAATAACGAGCTATTGGCTAATCATGGCTGATCATTTTTTGCATGACTTGATGTTTAACACTCACCTCAACATGGGTATTGTTTTTGAATTATGATAGGAGGGCGAGAGAAGGGGGGAGGGGGGTTGATGAGATCTTATGATTATGAGACGATTTATTATCAAAAATGAAACTCTGGTCGTTTTTGTTCGCTCGATTTGGTTGCTATGGTTTTCGCAAAGTGAGATATTTCCGTCTTTTTTTGCTTAGGATTACGTTTCTTTGTTGATGATTTTTCGCAACTAAAAGTCACGGCATCCTAGACGTATAACATGTTTTTAACGGTGAAAGTTTTTTTTTTCACTTCTTTCGCCGCTCTCATCGCTAAAAACCGCAATTCTTAAAATCTTCCAGCTCAGATTTTCAGTTTGGTGGACACCTGGACCCAGGCATGCGCTGACATTTTAATTCTACTTTCAGGCATCAAAAAGTCAGCTTGGTTCAATACAGGTCTCGCTTTCGTCAACATTGGGACAATATTCTTTGTCATCATATGCGGATTCATATTGGCCGATTTCTCCAACTGGAACGAATTCCTACCATTTGGGGTTTCCTCGATTTTCAAAGGAGCAGCTAATGCCTATTTCGCCTTCTCAGGTTATAGTATGATAACAGTAGCTGCAGAAGAAGCAACAGAGCCGTCAAAATCAGTACCGATAGCCTTGATCGTTACCATAGTTTTTCTTACCATTACGTACAGTATGCTCACGGCCTTGATGACCCTAATGATTCCGTACACAGGAAAGAACTGTTTCCTTTGACCTCACCATGAAATTTGACCTCTAAGATCTACAATTTTTCGTTTATGGATCACTGCTAAGAAGTGAGAATGGCATATTTTGATTTTAATGGGTAATATAGCCGGCGCTAGTAGTATTATAAGACATTAAGGAAAGCAATTAAGGAAAGAGTATCTGGCATTTTAAGCCGACATATTAATTATGATTGAGTGTCTGCTCGTCGGCCAATTCGGCTAACCCATTGGCCGACGCTTAATTAATGCAAAGATCAAAGTTTGAAAACAACTGTTCGAAAAAGACTAATAGTCTCTGAAAAAAATGCTCAGACGTAGAAAGATGGAATTGATGGAATTGTTCTAGGATGCCGGACCGTTTGATTTTTAGTTATTGTCAAACCCCCCCCCCGCCACCTCCGGAATCTTTTGTTGTCTTTTTAGTTGGTGTCTGAACTAGGGTTTATTCAACCACACAAACATTAAGCAATACAAATTCAAGCATAACAAAATTTTTGTTCATATTGGGAAAGGGAAACAGATTCCATGAACAGATATATCCGATCATGCGGCTTTAGTCTCAATATTCGAGTTCCATGGATGGAATTGGGCGCACTATATAACAACGGTCGGGGTTATATGTGCTTTTCTGGGCATAATTTTAGGAGGGCTCCTGAGCATAGCTCGATCTTGCTACGCCATGGCTTACGACGATTTATTATTTGCTTGGCTTGGAAAAGTCAACAAAACTACTCAAATTCCTCTCGTTTCCACAATTTTGGGATCTATTTCTGTTATTTTGATTTCAACATTTTTATCTTTAGATCAAATAACACAAATGCTGGCGTTTGGAAATATTCTAGCTGACACTTCGGTAGCGGTTGTGTTAATTGTGCTCAGATATTCGGATCAAACGTGCCATTCTAAAGAAAAGGCAACTTTGGGCGAATCGCTAATGAATGGAGAAAAACAGCCATTGTTTGAGAAAAAGAGCACCGGCTGGAAAAACAAACAAACAGCTTTGTTAACTTTTTTCTTAATTTTATCATGTTGCTCGACCATATTCCTTGTCGTTTTTGAGTGCACACAGGCCATGTTTTATTTGATAGCTTTCCTTTTTATATGTTTACTGGCTTTTATTGTTTTATTTGCGTTTTGGCTCTCAAGTAAAAAAATTGACAGAAAAGACAAAAGTTCATTCCAAGTGCCATTCGTTCCATTAGTCCCAGGCGCTGCTATTCTCCTGAATTGTTGCATCATTTCTCAATTGGATTGGCCAGCGTGGTTATCAAGCTTACTATGGAACATTTCTGGAGTTTCTGTTTACTTTGTTTACGGTATGAGAAATAGTCACCTAGAAGAGAAACATCTCCCAGAAGATATGACTGATCCTGAAAAACAGAAAATTATTGATTCTAAACAACACTAAACGTGTGTTTCAAACGTGTTTCGATAGATTTTGCTACCTTTTAATGGAAAACTGTCTGAAAATTTAATGTAGTCAAGATTTAGGACAATGATCTTTGATGTTTAATTTTACCCGATCGATATTTTCCTCCTGAAAACGGATCTTTTCCGTTTGTGCCCCCCCCCCCCCAGCTTAGTGGGTGCATATTAGTTGCACCCCCCAGACGCACGTGCCATATTTTTACATGATGATTTACTATGTAATGGCACGTGCTCTGTAACTGGGGGGAGCATAACGTACTGGGGGGGGGGGGGGGGGGCACAAACGGAAAAGATCCCTGAAAACAAGTAACAGTGGGAGTGCAATGGGAGGACTTCTCGTGTAAATCCAGTTCAAAACTCTCAACTCTCAATCATCTTAACTTCCGTCCACAATTGATTTGCAGAAATTGCATGGGCAAAATGCTGCCCTGGGTACATTAGAGTGAAAGACGCATCGTCAGTTTCAAGTTCAGAAAAGCACAATAAGACCCAGATAAATATAATATCATTTGTGGGAGGACCCAATACTGCTTAAACTGAAGTTTTTCAAAAATTGCATCTTTTCCATTTGTGTCACCAGTTCGTTTTGCACCCCGCCCCAGTTACAGAGCTCGTGCCACATAGTAAATCATTATGTAAGAATCTTGCTCGAGCTTTTGGGGGTGCAAATAATATGCACCCACTAAGTTTGGGGGGGGGGGGCGGAAACGGAAAAGATCCCAAACATTAATAATAAGAAAGGAAATCAGACAAAACTCATAAGTGACCAGAAATAAGGAAATCGCACGTGCCGTTAGCCACTTTAACTTTAAATAAATGGTTGTCTCCATCTCGTCAAAAAAATTCTTCCACTCTCCCCACACACCAATTAACACACGGATTCAGGAACTTCAGAATTCATATCGCATCATCTACTGGCAAAAAATTACATAAACGTTTGACCAAAGAGTGGTTGATGTCAAGTTTTTCATTTTACATGGCCTCCAACGCACTCGAAGTCATCACATTTTCAGCTACTATTGTGTGGAAATGATCAAAAATAAGTCTTTTTGATACTAGAAGGATCAAGGTTGTTCGGTAGGGGCTATGAATCAGTCTCTGAAAGAAACCAAAACGATGTTAATAATTTGGGTTTTCAAGAACCTCCAGACACTTATTAAGCTCATTTGCCGCGCTGAAAAGCATTTTGACCGTAGTGACTGCACACATCTACTGCTTAAGATGAACACCAGGTAAAATGGCGATAAGAGTTTTAAAAAGAATCTGTATTCAAATCTGAGAAAGTTTACAAGCGGACTGCTGGCTTTAAAATGCTGGTCGAAGTGTGTGTTACCTGTGTTACGTAATCAGCATTCCACTTCCATGTGTTACGTAATCGTTTTCACACTAATCCACTAATCTTTTTATTTTGTGATTTAACATAATCTCATGATTTTGTATCTCTTGCATCATTAAGACGGTAATTTAAGCAACAATTTCAGTACAATAAAAAAAATTGTACTGGTTTGCGTTCTTTTCTTATGATTTTTTTCCACTGTTTTCAAAATGCCACGTCAGTGAGAAGTCAAAATAGAGTAATTGTTTAATCTCGCTGGATGGATTAGTAAAGAAAGCAAAAAACAAATCGCTTTGAGGTGTAATTTTTCAAAAAACTTTTAACTGCCTTTAAGAATTCGGAATTTGAACAAAATTTCTGACTTTGAAAACAAATTTTCTTCATATGCGGCAATTTGACTTTTGTTTTCGCTATTAGTTTGACAGTATTTGTTGAAATATAATATTTGTGAATATTTGAGTTTGCCCCCTTTTACTATTTCTGCTGTCTTATCAAATAGTAAGTTTTTTGGTTGATATTGAGACATGAATGAACCTTAATAGTTGTTTGAGATCATAGCCAGTGTTGTGGATGAGTTTGAAGCTATTTGCCGTCAAAAGTTTTTTGCGAGTATTTGCTATTTTTCGTTGTCTAATCATTTAACCTCACTGGTGACTTTTGTCATCGGTTGATAATAGGAGTCTTTTCAGTTGATAAAACCCTATAATCTCGAAGTTGATACTTTGACACTAATTATTTGGAAAAGAAGCGTTTTGTCATTCATGAGTTAAACAATTTTTTGTTACTTATTGTCTTATCTTCTAAGGTCATTTTTGACAGGTCTCCCCCTGTTCCCAAAAAGATGCTTTGATTAACCATATCAATCGGTTTAACCTATAACAATTGCCTTTATGTCTCAGAAACTGTTCATCTTCCAAAACAAAATTAGTCAATTTTTGAGTTTTGGTCCTACCTTTAATGATTTTTGTTGTCTTCTAAATAAATTACCTTAATGACAAAATTCATTGGTTAATAATAGAAAATCAGTGAAAGATATTTTTTGACATCTGAAGTGAGGTGGTATTGCCATGGTTAAGAATTTTGGCTGGTATAATTGAGGTTCTTTTACATTGAAAGATAATCTGATTTATGCCAAATTCGTTTGTTTTTGACTCTAATTTTTGTATTAGGTCATTGATTCCCACATGCTTGTTGTATTGTTCACTCATCTTAATTTTTAAAAATTAATTATCAGTTCATTAATTAATTCGGTTCATAGGATTGTAATTCAGGAAGTGTCCTTCTATGTTTCTTCTTTTTCTATTTGACAAATGCCGAAATGAACTTAACATGACCCTCCAATATAAACTGTTGAAATAGCGTACGACAGGTGGCACTGAGCCTTTCCCGGTTATATTTTGGCCGCGGTGACTTGGTGGCGAGCTCCCGGGGACAACTATTGCTGGTGTGTCATATTTTTTCTTATCCAAGAGACCGATGAAACGAAAGTGAAAAGATATAACCTCAACAGTCTAGGGGTGGCAAAAAAACGTTACGCAAACAGAATATAAAAGATCTACGGTTATCGGTTGAGAAGCCAAAGGTTGCCTGTTTGGATCCCAATGATGAACACGCTGACCGCTTGTTTGCCTCTTTCTTTGCAAATTAACTCAATAAATTTTGTGTCACTGTAAACGCAAACTTATCGGAAAGTTGTAACACCAATTGAAACGCTGTTGAACTCAAAGAAAACATTACTGATCTAATCGTCTTTATTTAGATTTTCTCTGAAAACTGTAGATTTCTTCGTTTTGATATATTTGATTATCAAAAAAACCGATAAAGCTTAGGTGGCAACAAAAGGTGAGGAGATATCCAAACAACCTAAAATTTCTCTCCCACCGCAATTTTACCTCTGCGAATTAAATTGCCGATTTCACAGGATGCAAGAATGAAATTTTGGGTGCTGCTGTTGGATCCCCCAGATTCGTTGCTTCCTCGATACAGAAACATGTTCAAAAGATCGGAAAACTACTGGAGACCTGGAGTACATAAACGACCCACAGTGTGCTCTTGGCACTCTACGTATTTGCCTGGGTGCACCAAAAATGGTGTATTCACAGCGCTGCAATACACCATCAGAGGAAGCCGTAAAATTTTTTGAGGAGTTTAACTCGCTTCAAAAAACAATTTTCGATAATATACTGGGTATAGTTCTGTCCAAAGAGTCATGGTATCAAGCTTGTTTGCCTATCAATAAGACTTTATTTGCAGTCCGACGAGCAGCTGACCAGATAAAAGCAGCCTATATTGTTTCGATATCGCAGTAGGCTACATTGGTAAAGCCTATAACTGGCCAAAGTCCGACAGCAGATCACACCTTTAACAAACTGATTGATGAAATAAATGGTTTGACAATATCGCAGATTACTTAAAGCAAAATACAGGAAGTCCTCGACAAAGTTGCTCTCAATAAATTAATTGAAAACGAAAAATCGGAAAAAGAAAAAGCTCGTTTATTCTCTCTCTCTCTCTCTCTCTCTCTCTTTCTCTTTCTCTCTCTCTCTCTCTACCTCAATCAGGAGCATGGTTATCGGCAGCTCCATACCGGCTCTCGGCCTGCATTTCTTGTCAAACGAGTTTCGTGCAGCTGCAAAGTACAGACTGGGCGCTCCCATATATGAAAAAGAAAGGAAGTGTCCCTATTGTAAAACAGGATCTTTGGATACACTTGGTGATCATGCTGCTACATGTCATGGGCGAGGCGGTCTGATTTCGCGACAAGACCGGCTAAGGGACAAAAATTTTTTGCTTGTAGCGCTGCCAGCCTGTCACCAGTTTGCGAGCAGAAAAATCTGATATCAGAAACAAACTCTCGTTCTGGAGATGTGTACTTGCCAAGTTGGTCTGCTGGACACCCAGCAGCTCTGGATGTAATAATAGCCTCCCCACTGCAACCCAGTGTTATTTCAATAGCGGCGAGGTCTGGTTTTGCCCTGAGAGCTGCGGAAGACAGGAATTTCAGGCAGTATTCACAGTATTGTGCCAGAATAGGTGTTCAATTCATTCTCATGGCTTTTGAGCCATTTGGTGGACTCTCTGACTTGGTCAGAAAGATATTGGAGCGAATAGTTCTGCTCACTGGCAACAAAAGTTTGTACTCAGCTGATTTGTCAGTTGCTTTCAGCAGGCTTGCACAATCGATTTCAGTCACACTAATGCAGGGAAACGCTATAATGTTGATAGCACGAAGTGCAGAACTGTAAGCCAGTTGCAAGCAAAAGTAGCCTCCTTAATGTCTCCATGACCTTTGATTGTGTGGTTTTCAGTATTCCAATTGCAAACCAGATTGTGTGGGTTCCACTATCCCAAATGAAAACTCAATTGCGTGGGTTCTATTATTCCAAACGAAAACCCGATTGTGTGGGTTCTACTAATCTAACGTAAAACCCGATTGTGTGGGTTTTAATTCATATAATAGATCATCATGAGAATGACGAGCGGCCATTAATCCGAGAGTTGCTGTGATTCCAAACTTGGATTATAACTTTGACCTGCTAACTAATGGCATGACAATGAGTTAATAAAGTCGCCTAAGATTATTTTACCAAGCGAAATATTAATTTAAATATTCCTGGCTTAAAAAATAGATTTTACCTCTCACGCAGTTCGCTGAGGGGGATGCGCGGAGTGACTGGGGTGCTGTTGGGAGGTCAAACCTTACGAAGCTCTTCTCATCATTAATTTATAGCTTCTCAACAGTTTCGGTCTCGCAAACTTACTCAGGGTAGTAAAGATTCGATTAGAGATATGCAAACAATTCTGTGTCAAGTATTTTCAACCTATTGGTTGTATTTTTATCTACTTGTAATAATATAATGTACTCATGTATTTGATACTTTTTACTCGAATTTTCTTTTGCTCAGCAGTGCTTTACTGTCAAAAACAATTGCAGCTAAAATTGAATTATATCAAGCCCGATTGAATTGCGAGCAAGCAGATCTAAAATGTATGTTGCATTTCTAATCGAATGATTATATCATATTGAATGATTATATCACTATAAAATCATATTTCTAAGGAAAACTCAATATTCCTGAGACAAAGAATCTTTTCCGTTATTACGACACCCCAAAGTATTTGAAGAGCTCCTCAGGTGCAAGACGTGTAAATTTTGATAAGCAAATGATTGGGTATGCATAAAGCACGTGGGCTTTGGGGTTGCAAATAATATGCACTCAGAGAAATGGGTGACACAAGGTCAAGGTCTCATAGTTGGGGGGGGGGGGGGAGACAGGTCTCATAGTCACTTGAGAAATGGGGGGAGTTCTTAGTCTCAATATTCTCAATTATCCCGATTATGATCGATTGAAACTAGCAACAAATGAAAGAAAATAGATTCGAAGTGTACAATTTAAGAGCTGAGAGTTTTCAGCTATTCAATTCCAAAACTTTGTTTTGTTTATTCCACAAGTTTTGTTTACTTCTTCCGTTGGGACATGGGCTGTCTGCTCTGTCGGTTGGAGGCACCCGCTCCCCCTGCCGGACCCTGTCTAGTGTCCTGGTTGAAGTCTGAGTTGGTGTTGGCTTTATTGTGCATTTGCGTCTCTCTTTCTCTCTTGGCAACATTTCGCATCGCTTTCATTCGCAACTCCTCAACTGAGAGGGGTTTCACTTCGTCATCACTTCCTTCGTCACTTCCGAAACCATCTCTACAAATTCAAAAACAAATTACATTTCTTCATTACAAACCATGTGTTGGTCACATTGGATCTGGCACCAATGCCCCCCCCCTCCCCTCCCCCCCCCCCCCCACTGCTCAGTGGGATGAAAACAATTCAGCTTACACCACAGAATATAAGCATTATAGAGGGTAAATTCGGGGAGCCCATCAATTTATATCTTAAATGTTTCACAAATCTATGGAACCAAACTGTGCGGTTGTAACTTAAAACTATATAAATATCGGCATTTATAGCCTAACTGAAGACGTCAAGCAACAGTTGATACATAATCCCAAAGGGATCCATTCTGTTCCCGCAGACAGCCTAGTAAGTATAGCACCCCCCCCCCCCCAACGCGTCCACTGCGTCTCATTTTTCACATAACATGTTATATATCAACGCAGACCTTATAATAGGGCGGAAAAGTAAATAGGTATATTTCTTCAGAGAAACCTGTACAAGGAAAGTACCCTGCCGTGTAGCTTACCCAGTGGAAGGTGCGATGATCTCAGTCTTGGGCGCAGGAGGTCTAGGGCCGTCTCCTAAGAGACCCAACACCACAACATCCGAAGAGTCCTGCTTGTCTTGTTCCTGCATTAAATGCAAATAATTTGTACACATAACAGATGCATAATCAACTAAATAGATATACAGTTTCATACGTTCAGTAATTCATCGTGAAAACAAGCACCCACAATGTTATTTACGCATTTCCGCTGCAACTAATGAATGATAAAATATTTAAGTTTCTCTTGTTCCGTTGCAGTTTTGTTAATTTTTAATACAAGGAAAAAGTAAAACTACAAAACAAAGTGTACTTAAAATCTAGCACCAAAAATCCCTTAATCAACTAAAATCTATTTTTACCAGTATTTTTTTCCTAAAACTATAAACTAGTTTCAGAAATTTGTTATTGAAACTCTTCTGCTAGTCAACTTATTTGTCGGAATCTGAAAACGGCAATTGAAGTATGTTTACTATTACAACTACTACCTTATAGTCGACGTATGATTTGATGCGAAGGAGTTCATTAGTCCTCTCTTCCACTATTCCCAGGTACTGCATCATGTTGTTCTCCTTGATTCCCTGGGAAGCACCCAGAAGATCATCAATCGAGTCACGCGGACAGTCTATCTTGTCAAAGATTGATTGGATTGCTAAAACAACAAAAATAATCATACGCCAGATTTTTCAGGTTTCAAATCGACAAAATCTCATAAAACAAAAAATCTAAACAAAAGATATGGTATACGGATCTATTCTTTATACCCATTTCGGGTTATAACAACTAACTACAATTTATCTTTTGTTTTACGACAAGCTCATCATAGAGGGTAAAGTTAAAAAGGGGGTGTGACATTCACTAAATGTCAAAATTCTTGAACTTTCATTCATCAGCTATTTGAGGTGTAATTGTTGACATATGGTCATCAATTTGTTGATATGATATTTGAATGATGTGTTAATATCACTTTCTCAAGATCACGAAACCAATTGATCAATTGAACACTTTGAAAACTTCTTTTTGATGCCATGCTGCACTTTATGGAATTCTAGACGACCCACAACTATCCAAATATAAACGCGATATGTGCCAATAAGTTGCAGAAGTGGAATTAATTTAAAGTAAAAGATAGGGGGAATAATGGAGAATGTTTAAGATTGCAAACGGGGGGTTGCTATTGTGGATCCATCAAGTTTCGCCCCCATTATATTTATGAACCCACTTACAAATGATGTGTTGTGTTATAAAGCATGTTAGAATGTAAAAAAGAAGTAGCATGTGCGGTGGGGGTGTAAAAGTTATATCCCCACTAAGGTTGGGGGGGGGGGGTTGGAATTGGCGAAACAGAAAAGATCCGCTATGGTGAAGAACACTAGCCTTTTTTGAGCTGGTCAAGTACTTTTTCGTTCATCTTCAGTTTCTGTTCACCCTGTTCACACAGCTGAGACACTTGAGCCTGTTTGTGTTCAATCTCTCTCAACTGAGTCTGCCTCTCTTTGTCCAACTGCTCCTCGTTTCGTCTGAACTGAGCCTTGTCTCGATCGACCTTTACACCAAACAAACAAAATAAACATTAGGGAAAACTAGAGGGCGGGGGATGGTAGGAGTAGGAACTGGAAAACTTGTCAAAATAGAGTTTAAGCCAAAAAATGGACATTTTGGGGTTTTTCCCTTTAAATATTCCGTCGCTTAGTAGTGCCCCTCATTACCGTATCTATACCACAATGAGAGGCCATTATTTTCGTTGTTGGGGGGGGGGGGGGGCTTTAATGGTAAATACTCCATTTTTCTTTCCTACCAGTCCCAAGTAGAGGCTGACAAGCTGTAACTGTTGCTTTTAGAGCTTTAAAAATGTAACGAATGTAATAAAATAATTCATATATGGTTGTAACGCCTCCTAGTTATTATAATGCGCTGCGTATTATCAATAGAGCAAAATTTTTATCTCATCTGTTGTGGAGACCTAACCCAAAAAATTGAAAGCAATTTTTGATAGAAAACGAAAATTTTAAAAAAAAGCAAGTTAAGGTTTTAAAATTTTACAAGCCATATTTTCTTGTATACAATGTCAGAGATTTCTATATATAAAATACCCGAAATTGAAAACAATCGATATTAAACATTTCAAATTTTAAAATAGTTAACTCGTTCAGCACAAATCATGAAATTCTGACATACATTTCGATTAATGCCCGGTACCCGATTAATGCCCAAAGTTCTCGGTGACTTCATCAGAATCACATAACCTATAACTCTTATCAACGACCAAATCTGTTTAACCTTATCAATTTGGTCTCTGAATGCCTCTATCTTGTTGTTCTGGTCGTTAATGTACTCGAACAGAGCAAAGTTTCGGTCCTCATTCTCAATGAACTTGTTCACAACTGCCTCCAGTTCCTCGTCACTTGACTCTCCCGTGATCTGCTGGATCTCTCTTATAGCTCTCTCGTATATCTCAGCTGTGTCTTTCTGGCCCTCTCTCGCTTTCTTCTCTCTCAGTTCTTCTTCTGCAAACAAATAAAAATCAATTAATATAACAATTTGCTTTGAAATCCAATAAGAGTTGACCTTAAATAGTACTATGACGCCCCTATTTGAACAAGTACTTATCAATACTATATCAGCCAAATTCTTGTTTACTTATCTATTTCTTGTCTAATCGTGCAAAATAAAACCATTGAATTGTTTGAAAAGAAAGGAAATTGCTGTTGATTGCATCGTTGCTATTACATTAAAAGAAAGTTGTTAGTGGTACTTGAATTTGAGTGATTTCAAAGAAAAAAAGGCTGACCCTTTTTCTTCTTGTGCTGTTTTGTGAATTCATCTTCCTCTCTTTCACTCTTCTTGATGTCCATGAACTGCCTCAGTTTCTTCTCATGATCGATTGACCTCTGCAGCTCACGCATCTCTGATTGGTTCTGAGCCTCTTCCTAAAACACAAGGCAAAATCTCAGATCTGAGCTCAATTGATGGATCTGTTTTCCGATCTAGTCTGCCCGCATTGCAGGTGAGTGGGTATAAAACAAAACTGTTACATGCACCCCCTTCTTTTACACTGTTCTCGTTAGATTGTGTGCACAAATTACAGCATGTTCTTGAACTTACAGTGAATTGCATAACATATTAAGAGGTAGAACAAACCAAAATTCATACTTTATAGCGAAACCACCTTTAAATCAGCATAATTGGAAATATTTTTAAACTCGTCAATTAACTAAGGTACCTCTCCTAAAAAAGTAATGCGTCAAAGTGTGTGTGTGGGGGGGCAAACGAACTCCTATATTCATGCATAAACTCTGACAGTAGTCGAACATCAAAAGGGCGTCATATACAATAAATTTAGATAAGATAGCTTATAAGGAATTTTGGGCTAAATTTATTTTTGTGAGAGAGAAGCTATTCACAATTCCGTGCATACCTTGTCAGCTTTTTCCTTGCCAGATATGATTTTGTTCTGGGCCTCTTCCCTCTGATCGTAAGCTTGGTTGCTCTGCTCAATAATTCTGCCCATTTCGACTCTGATAGCCTCGTTGTGTTCCTCTAACTTCCTATACACCTGTTCAAACCTCGTCTTTTCGTACCTTGCACTCTCGACCTTCTTGCGAAGCTGCTGGTTCTCTGCTAGTTGTGAGCTGAACTTCTTCAGAGTCTGCAATGAAAATAAATTCCAAATTTCATTTCATCAAATAGTATTTGTAAAGTTGTACATGCCGAGTGAGGATATATCAGGCGACAGGTTCTCAAAACAAAATCACTCCTAAGTTAATAAAATGTCACATCAACTTTAGACGTTGGTTTCCTATGGCAATTTTATATTGTCTGATTTAAGGTTAAAAAGAAGCATAAATTCGATTAAAGGATGAAAATCGGTATATGAAATATCCGTATCAAAATAGCGAATCATTCAGTTAAAAATTCAAAACGAACAATTAGGAACCTAAACGAACGAGGTGGTTTGGCAAAGTTAACTTTCTGTCCCGCCGGTTGTTGGATTTTTCGTTTAAAAACTGACAAGTCTTTAAAAGTAGAAAAATTGCCATTCTGACGGTTTACTTTTTCGGCAATCTCGCTACTTCTATGCACGTTCTTTGTTCCGACCCCTATTGAGGGGGGAGGAACTATATACTCAAATGGGTTTTTTTGTTGAGTCAATTTTGGCCGATCGATATATTCATCGTAGAGAGTTGAGACTGGTATCATTGGAAAGCTTGTCCAGCGTAGAATATGGAATTAAAAAGATTTTTTTGATTTTCGTTTTTGACAAGGAGATATCGAGGTTAAAACTTTCGAGAAAATAGGGTGAATTCCGTTGATTTCATTCAACTTTTTTCGGAATTTTTGACAAAAATTTCGCCAATTTTGATAAAATTTAGTGAAATTTTTCAAGAAAACGTTCTTGATTTTACGTTTAAAGACAAAGTATATTGCCGGCTTTTTTCATTGAATTTTTTTTTTCACAAAATCCGGCTAAATATTTCACAAAATTCAGACTTTCTCATTAAAAACAGCACAAAATAATTTTCTTTAGTCCACTCTGATTAATTTTGCAGGAAGTGCACACCCAAACACCACTAACACAATCTTTGTAGGATGAAAAGGGGCTAATTCCACTTCAACTTCCGTTGAGAGTGCTCTGTAAATAAAACAAAATATCTATATCAATGATATTCCAAAAAATAAATATTCCTAATAGACTTACAGCATTAGCAGGACTAGTCCAGTACCAATCTTGGACCGTTACAATCCCAAAATAATTCGGATTGTTGTCAGTCGGTTTTTTATTTAAAAAAATTCAATCTTTTTCATATTAATTAAATAACAGAACATTTCAAATCAAAGATCACTAGTGATAGGTCCTATTGGCTTCCTATTTAGTTTGAAATTAATTTATCTAGTTGATTGCTTGAAAGCTTATGGTCTTTTTGACTTTTAAAATATTTGATTTTTAAATAAAAAATGGATTATTGAATTTTGCCTCCATTTTTCTCTTAATTTGGTCAAATTATAGCTTAGTGTCAGCAATCAAAGAGTGCTCGTTCTTTCTGCTGAAATAAAATTTAGTCTTTATTGCGGTTCTACGCCTTAAGTTATGGTGTTCTGGCTTTGATACTACTAGCTTTTACAATTTTTTAAAAAATTTTAGGTATTTGCCCATTTTTCATGTTTTCTAGTTTTGTCAAATTATCACGTTATTGTAAGTTCATATATCACATTGTTTTGCGTTAAAAATAACGCACAATTGATAATATTTGAATCCTTAAAGATATAGATTGTGGTTCCTTACCACTTCGACAGTACTTTCTCGAAGAATTTAATTGAATTTTTTAATTTTGTCTTTAACTGTCGTTTTTCTTTGTCCTTTTAGTCGCATTTATTTTCCTGTACAATGATCCGGTTTGATTGGCTTTTCCTGCAAGAGTACATGAGCCGATGTTCTGATATTAGAAGATAGATAATGGCTTTCATGACTTTAAAAACAATTGTTTTCCAAAATAAAAAAAAAACATTTATACTCCGCAATTTTGTTCCTTTTATTGTCTGTTTGTTACCTGGTCTCGTTAATTAAAGGTTAAAAAGGACATTATTTTTGTCAAGAAAAGGTGTAAAAAAGGGATTGGTGTCACAAAATCTAATGTTTTTAAAGAATTCGTTATGAATTTACTGGCTTCGACACAGGTTTTTCTCAAAAAAAAAGTAAATTAATTTTTGATTTTTGTCGTATTTGACGTTCTTTTGTAGACTTAGGACTTGTTCTGGGTAATTGCAGTTCCTGAGGGCTTCCTATGGAGGAATAAACGAACCGATTCAATTTTTTCATTTTGTAATGAACGGCTTTCATGTCTTTGGAAATAATTTTTTCGATAAAAACAAGCATTACATAATCTTGCTTTTTTCTTTTTGGTCTAATTGTTACCTAGTTTAATTAATGAGAAGTCACATAATACATTTTAAGGTAAGGTGTCAAAAGGGATTGGTGTCACAAAATCTAACGTTTTAAGAGAATTCGTTATGACTTTACTGGCTTCCACACGGGTTTTTCACAAAAAAAAGTAAATGAACTTTTGATTTTTGTCATATTTGACGTTCTTTTTGTAGACCTAACACCTATTCTGGATAAATGCAGGTCTCAAGGGCTTACTTTGAAAGAATGGACGAACCTATTCAAATTTTTCATTTTGTAATTAATGGCTTTTATGTCTTTGGAAATAAATTTTTTTCGAAAAAAAAACAAGTATTACATAATTTTGAATTTTTTAATTTTGTCTAATTGTTGCTTATTTTCATTAATAGGCGGCCGCATAATACATTATCAAAGTTCGACGAAAGTGCAACCGAACATTTTTTTGGGTCCAAAGTATGGCTTTACGGCTTCCAAAGCATTTTCTGGCAAGCTTTAATTGATTTTTAGTTTGTTGTCTATTTGTTGTTCTTTTTGTAACTGGAAAAAAAATTGAATACCAAGAGTTCTTAATTCCTTTCTATAGAAGCATTGGTAATTGTAAACCTATGGGATATTTTAGGTGATTCCTAATGGTTTTCATTACTTTGAAATTAATTTTTTTTTTTAAAATTCAGCGAATTTTCTAACTTTGAAGTTTCTGTTCTTTTTTGTCTAATTGTTACCAAGCTTTTTTATGAACTGGTGATTAACCATTTTTTTCTGGTGAATTACAAGTTATTTTGCTTATTTTTAGTATTATCTGACGCTATTTTGACTTTGTTATTAAGTTTTGTTTTTTAAAAGGGACATAAACTTTTTGATGTAATTGATGTTTGTTGTTGTTGTTTGATTTTGCCGTTGGTCTTCGTTCGCTTTCTTAATATCAGCATATCTCATCAATCTTATGCATCATTTTTTACTCCACTGAGTTATTTGCTTTGGAGGCCATCTTTTCGTTCATAAGCCAGTTTTTTTTTTAAAAAAATACTTGAATTTTTTTGCGTTTTTCCATCTGTTCCTCATTTGATACAATTATGCCAAAATTGTGGATGAGCGGGGTCGAAACCCAATGTGCGATCGCACATTACCGAGCCACCTTGTTTGGTTAAAAATCAGTTTTCTGATGACAAAAAATTGGAAAATTTCCCTATTCTCTCAACTAAAATAGCTTGAACCAAGTTGTCAAACATTGAGCAGTGAGTTTATGCAGAAGATTGAGAACATAGGTTTTGCAATAAAAAAATTAATTTAATTAAAAAATTTACTTAATTCAAAAATTTACTTAATTCAAAAATTTACTTAATTCAAAAATTGACTTAATTCAAAAATTTACTTAATTCAAAAATTAACTTAATTCAAAAATTTTCAAACTTTGAAACTAAAGTATCTAACAATTTTGCAGAACTGACTCAAACAGTCGCGATAATTTATACACATAACTTTAGTCACAAACTGAAGTTCAAGAGGGAAAAGTATTGAGTATTAAATCAACATTAAAATAAAAAATTCTCGGTCAAAATCGACAGAACGGTATTATTTGATAGGTTTTCAAATTGTTGACAAAAAACGCTTAGAACAATGACTGAGAGGTCCTTGTTTCACCAATAAGAACCAACCTCAAGATTTTTTATGCTTATTGTGATTTGATCATCTTAAGTACCGATTAGAAAGAAAATTATACAAAGGATATTGGAACACAAACTTGAATGTTTTATCGATGGAGAGTTACCGATGAGTTCAAGTCTAATTGACGGTTTATAATATCAGAGATCAATCTTTCAGCAAATTTCACACTAACTTTTCCTTGCGAAAAACGTGCATTTAGTGGTTTTTTTAATTATCTAACCACAAAATATTTAAACAAATAGATCAAAAAACATGACATCTTTTTCAAAAAAGAAAGAAAGAAAGATTAAAGATCTGATTACTGTCTTGATTGCTATACTGTCTAAATGGCAATTATACAGCTGTTATACAGACAGACAGCATAGGGGGCCTCGAATAGGTTAGAAGCTGCCTGGGAGGACCAAGGTTAAAAATTGGAACCATTATTGAACCAAATAGTTTCTTCCACTTTTGCTGAAAAACGTAAATTCTCTCCTCCAAAGATTTCCTTCAGAAAGCAGTTTGGTTCAGGGAAAAATCTTCTAGGACTGCACAACCAAAATTATTCAGAAACGCTAATTGACAAGTCCGGACAAGTCGACTGGATAGCCTGAACGTTCTGTAAGTGAAGAATTTCAGTAGACGGCATATATGGTCTATAGAATAAATGATTGCAAATCCAGTTTCATGGCTATTACTGCGGGCTAAGAACTTTAAAACAGCAAAAAAAGATCCAGAGACTAAATGTTGCGCAGAAGAGGTTGGTTTGGTCATAAAGAAAACACATTGGTACACCCCCTCTACTGTCTAATTGTACCTGGATACTGATATGCAGATGTGCAAACTGCAACCCCCTAAGTTAAAACTGAACTGAAGCACTGCAAAATGGGTAATAACCCTTGATATTAACTCGAAATCCTGTTTTATTATTATTATAAACATCAAATTGGAAAAGCGCAACTTGAGTTTCAAGTTATTCAATGTTTTAAGAAGAGAGTAATGAAATGGTTGTGTAGTGACTGAAAAAAAGTTGGCTCTGAAGAAGTCAAATATTTTGCCACTGTTGTATTTCAAGGTATTGAAGGATTTGCCTATGTTCAGAAACCTATCATGATGTAATATTTTCAAACGAATTAAAATTCGCGACTTCTGGCAGAAGACGTCGATGTGTACTTGGACTATCGGATGTCAAATATGTGAACCGTCAAAATTTTTGACATCGGACGGGCTTCGGCATAAAGCTTCCGCGTAAATGTGCTGCAGAAAATCGTGGACTTCTTCGAAACAACACAACTCAAAAAAGAATTACTGACTATATGTGGAATTACGTTGATAAACACAGAGGTTATCAGAATACTCGTACACTGACTTTTATATGCATCTGTGTAACTTGTCGTGCAAACCCAGGAAGTTAATTAAGCGGTAAAATAAATCCCAGTGGCGTTACCACGAAGTCGAATAATATTAGTAATAAACAATAGTTTTTACTTTTTTTTGTAGGCTGGTATAGGCGAAATAAGACATTTTTTCGCTTCATTTGTCAAGCATTTTTAACATCATTTTCATTTGTAAAAATTTTCAAAATATTTTGGAAACCCTTATTTGCGACAGTAACTAGAAAAGCGCTCAAAAAGTTTTTCAAGTAACTATCCTCCTCTTTCAACTTAAAATTGACCTAAAAAACCATGAAAAAAACAAGACAAATTTTTGAATAAAAATAAAAAACATATATACATACATAAATAAAAAAACATATAAAACGAATTTGTGAGCATAAGCACACGCCAAAAAATATTTTGAATATTTCGTTTCCGAGTTATTTTTCGTAGCTCTTACGTGAAAACATCTGCATCTGTTTTCTGATAATTGAGACAATTAAAATTAATATCTTGCATCTATTGGAGGTCTAAAAATTTTTCAATTGCATATTTTACAATTATTGAACTGATTATTCAACGTATTTGAAAAGCGAACGAAAAACATAAACATGAATATTTTCTCCAAAAACCAAGAGTTTGCCAATGTCTCCTCAACAATCGATCCGACAAAAAAGCCAGACAAGCACAAAGAAAGCTCCCCACACCAAATAAATGTGGAGCGTTGGAACACTAGGATTCAATTTCAGCTTACAATAAAATATTAGTTAACAAGGGTCATGTTACTTTATTCAAAAATTACATTTTAGCGAAATAAAACATAGAAAACTTCCAAAATCTTACCGAAACTGTAGAAACTTAGAAAACGGTAGAAACGATAGAAAACTTTTAAACGATAAAAGACCAGGCCATGAATACAAAACTAAAATCTCAACAAAAAACGAAACTTCAGAACTTATTATTTTAACGAAAAATGATCGTCCGAGAAACTCTTAATTTTTCGTTTTGTTTCATAACTGTATTGAAATAATTTTATTATCAAAAATCGACTATGAGTTGCAATTTACCCGATGATGCTAGAAAAAGCGAACACATTTTTAAATATAATATTGTGGTTGACTTAGTCCTTTAAGAACTACCCTTTCAGTCAAAAGATCAGAAAAGAAACCTATAAAGAAACAAATCAATGTTCTTTGAATATGTAACACTTTTAGAAAAAAATGAAAAAATTTTTTCAGCCAGTTCACCTTTTAAACTCTTAACTACATCGCTTATGGCAATAAGCGGGATCTGCTGCCCCATATTATAACAGTACCGGGATTAGTACTCCGGGAGATCTCGTACTCTGGCATGGTGCGATCAACAACACTATAACAAAACGCAGATGGAACACAGAACCCTGCAGCAAGGATGATCTGAATGAGTATTTGACAGAAAACAATTTCAGTTTCGAGCGATTGCGTACTGCCAGAGGAAAAACACAACCAATATATTCGAGGATCTTATCAAGACTGGAATATTGGTCCTCCAGGCGACGAAACACTTAATCTCCAAGAGAAAGCAGAAGTCTGCTTTTGTCCTGAAGCGGTACCGCCAACCACACCAGGACGCGGATCGCGAGCTATACTGGACGTTATTTGGCGACACAAGGACCATTTGAGGAGCCTGCTCAACAAGGGAAGAAGAAATCCAAAATTGCGTAAGAAGCAATGTAGAGCAAAACAGAAGCGTCTTCTGAGGAAAACAAACTTGTTACAAACAAACGTAGTTGCCCGTAGTTCGAGTGAACTTCTCAATCATGGTGCTGATGTCCAGCATAGTTCTACTCCCAAGTTGGTTACGTCACATGTTGAGTTAAAGTAATGATGAATAGAAACTGATTTTAAAGCATGTCAAAAAACTTAGAAAAATGCGAGAATGGTATTTCAAGAGTATACTTCCCAGAGAAAAAAATGGATAATGATTTAAGTCCACATTTTCTAAAACTTTGCGTTCCAAAAACGGCGTTTTCTCTGAGGAGGCAGTACCTACTTTTCAGCGTAGATTACTAAAAGATTACCTGAGAAAATCTAGAAGTAACTTTGTTGATCAGCGAAACAAAGCGGAAACTAGTAGATCAGAAATCATGAGCTGCCTTAAGAAAAAATTTTAGGGCGCAAAGATCATTTTTAGGCAACTTTCGCTCAGTGATGGAGCAAGTTTCGCTCAGCATTTTTAGGCAAGTTCCGCTCAACAACTCTAGCAGAATGAATCAAGGGTTTAAAAATTATCGCACCGTCAGGTTTGACATTCAAGGGAAAATCACCTTGCAATCAAAACGTTAGACGAAATAGAACAACAAGTAGTTGGCCAAAAACTCTATCGTACGGGCCAAAAGACCCCATAAAAACAAATTGAATGAAACCCATCTTCTAGCGGATATTAATAAAATAGTAGGTGGTATGCGAGAAAAACGTGTTTGTGGTGAGAGACTTTGTGAGGTACATACATACGCCAAATGGTACGCTAAAAAGTTAAGAGAAACACCAGCTGACGGGGGATCAACAAAAATTCTGACAGAGAATGAATTTCTAGCTGTACCTTTTGATAAGGTCAACGGATTCTGTGTTATGAAGAAGACAACATATCAAGGATAAATCCGCCAAAAACTACGCTAAAAGGGATGAAACATCCTCCACATGTTAGGCTAAAAAATTTAAGAGAAGCACTAGCTGACAGATGATCATCAAGAGAATGAATTTTAAGCTGTACCTTCTGATAAATGAATTCTGTGTTATGATGAAAACAACATATCAATCAAAAATGAACAAAACATTGAACTGGTTCCAATGGCCGCGGGAGGAGACAAAAAATGACAAAAAATCTCAAAGTAGAAAAAGATACAAATGGAACTTTACCTGAAAAGAAAAAGCAAGATCTCATTACAGATAAAATTTACCAAAAACTATGGACAGCAGAATCACAATGAGCTCAGCTTTATGGTTTCGCAAAATTTACAAATAAAACATACCAATGCACCCTTCTTTATCAATTCCAGAAAAATCCTTATCACAATTTCAACATTTTTTTTACTCCACCTTTTGAAAAAACGCGGGAGCTAATATCGAAACTTCGAGTATGATAGCAACAAAAAAACTTGAAACTCTTGAGCTTGAGGCGAATGAGCAAATACTATCACCACAAGTTAAAAGTTTATATATTGATGTTCCCGTATCGGAGGCCATCGAAGTTGCCTTGCGGTGTCTTTACTCCTGTGACACCCCTCTCGATACTGAAAGATCAACAATTAAGCTCCTAATCAAACTCGCAGTCACAAACGTTCATTTTATAAGTAATGGTAACTGATACTGTCACAAAAAAGCGTTGACAATGGGAGATTTCTTGGTGGTTATCTTGGCCGAAAATTGGATGGAATTTTGAAAATTTTGAAGATAAACTTAATGCTTGAGAATAAGATGAGCTCTGGAGAAACAAAAACTGCGAAACAAAGATGCCCTGACGGTCATTAAAAAGTCGTTCGGAAGAGCAAGGTGGTCGAATGCGAAAACAGGTATTAGACAAAATGTCAAAATAAAAGTAAGGACCAAAACGGAAAAGTGAGAGATGCTCTTTGGAAATGTTTTCAATGTGAAAATACACCAATTGAAAACAGAACTAGGAAACGACAACTAATTGAAAGAATTGTAGAGGACATTAATTGCACAGTAAAAAACGAGCCCATAAAGTTGCTTAAAAGGAAATAGTTTGCACAAAATTTAGATTTCACAAAGGAAAAAATGAACGAAAACCGTTAACTAGCGATATGGCAGTCTAAATTGACAAACAGAGAAACGTCTCTTATAAATGGTACCAAAAACCAACAGAAACAGGAAAAATTCTGAATTTCCGCAGCTCCGCACCACTCCAGTATTACAAAAATAACACATAGGGTAATATCTATAGGCTTTTTCACTCTACAAACAACTGGCAATGCTTTGATGAAGCCCTTGAATTCAAAAAAATATATATGGCAAGGAAATCAATATCCTGAAATCTGGTCGTCAAGCATTGTAAATCAAACAGTTGACAATAATTTAAGTGACTCCAAAAGGACCGAAAAAACTACAGCAGAAAATGAGCCGGAAGGAGATGCCCAAACATTTTCTGCATTATAGAACTCAATAAGACATGAGAATAAAAGACAAACTGCCAAAAAATAACGGATATTAGAAAAATCTACACAACGAGATAACTCAAAACCTGCTTATCGTCATTAAAACCTAGTTTTGATCAGCATGTAAAATCACACATCGTATTCGAAATTACTTGTAGTGGATTCAATTCCACCTATGTAGGGCAAACCTGGATACATATAACCACGCGGATGGCAGTGCATCAAAAAAGAGACTACCCGGTAGGTCAGCACGTAAGCAATTGTTGTGGCAACTAACGCGCGTTTGTTTGGTGTGTAATTAATTAGTGCAATGTGCCAAAAAAACTTATGACACTCGAAGCAAAACGGAAGCAGCTGACAAAAAGCAAAACGGAAGCAATTACTGAACACGCGCGATGAGTAATTAAGCCAGGAGCGTACATTAAAACACTAATTTACAGTTTTTATGTTACTTCATTAGAAAAACATTTTAGCGAAAAGGAACAATGAAATGTTCCAAACACTTACCGAAACGGTAGAAACTTATAGAAAACTTTTAAACAACAAAAGACAAGATCATGAATCCAAATGTAAGATCCAAACGAAAACGAAATTCAGAAATTTTCGTTTCAACAAAAAACTATCTTCGAGAAACTCTTAATTTACTGTTTTGTCTCATAATTGAAGGAAATAATTTTAATTGTAAATAAATTGATTTTAAGTTGCATTTTACTTGGTGATGCTAGATATAGCGAAAACGTTTGTAAGTAACTTTTTTTGAAAACTGAAAAGGTAAATTAAGAAAGGCCCCTCCCGAACACTGGACGAAAATTGGCCTGTCCGGGGGCACTGACAGCACTACGTCTATAAAAAGTATTTCATATTGTTTAAATCTATCAAAAAAATGATAACAAACACAAACACCAGCTGAGAAACAAAAGAACAGACAGCATTAGAAAATAGAAAACCAACAACTAATGACAAAAGTAGATGAGTCAAACTATCAGCCTCCCTTCATCAACCACAGCTCCCATCGAAGCATCAACAATTTTGCCTAAGCGCCCTTGACCCAAGAAAGCAGAGGATGGAACTCTTCAGGAGAGCAAAGCTGATTTTTGCCCTTAGATATGATATGATGTAAGCGTAGCTGTCCTCTTTTTGCGCAGAGAGCATTGATACCAGTTGTTTCAACGCCTTTGGAGCTGACGCGCTAGCTCCACCAGTGCATTCAAAGACAAGCGGAAAAATTTTGCTTTCTCAACCTCAGTTATTCTTTGTTCATATGTGTTCTTTTTATTAGACTCATGGTACTTGTAGGCTTCGCTACTGCTTTCAGGGCAACTCTTGCCAGCGGGTTGAAAATTGTCACATCAAAATAGGTTTTGTTGAACCTCGATTCCCAAAGTCTGTTGACCTTGATATCTAATCTTGCATCATTATGAGTTGTCGTTGATTTAAGAGCAAATGCTTCCCCTTGCAACGGCCGAAGATGGGGTTCGATCTCGACATCGAGACAGATATCAAATAACAAGTTAGCAAACGAATTACGAAGTCACAATATATCTCATGTGCGTGTATCCGCCATTCGGACAGCGGAGGGCGTGTAGCACAGTGAAGTTTTCATTGCATGCGCGTAGTGATGGCATCTTCACTGGGTCCCAGCCATAGCGAAGGGCAAAACCATCACAAAAACTCGCTTTTTGTTAGGTCAAAGTGATAGGGCTTCAATGGCATAGCGTTTAACCAGCTTGCTGCTTCCTTTTCATTAGCTAAGTCAAGTGAGCGAATCTAGTTCTTATTTAATTTGCTCTTAATTCTCGTCTTTTTTGTTTTGATGCAAAGCTCTTTCTCCTTTTTATTTCTTGTAAGATTTGTTGTTGATTTAGTTCGGCTTCGGGCAGAGATAGGGATAAAGGATTTGAAAGTTGAACTCATCGTTCAAATTCCTTAAAGCGACCTTCAGGTTTAAGGATGTTCAGGCCACCCTCCTATATCGGCAAGGAAAAGATACTCCGGTATTTTTGATTGTAAGCAGGATTCTTTAATAGATTAGGTAAGAGCTCATCGATTGATTTCTGACATTCAATTAACATGTCTTCAATATTAAGTTTTTTACGAGCTAGGAAGGTCAATTTGTGCTGAACCGATGACGTGAACTATTTATAAACATTTTGAGTTGAAACATTGGCATGAGCGGCCAGCTTTTTTAAAAACAATTTCTGCTGTTTTAGTGATCTTTCTACAAATTTCTTTTCTCCATTATCAGAACCTATTACACTACCAAGTACTCTACAACCGTCAACCATTTTCACTCGTCATGATTTAAAATCTGCTGTGCTTTTTCAAAAAGATGTTCTTTGGTAATGATTTGGCATTTGGTAAGATGGTAACCGATAGCAGGACCATGTTTTTTCAAGGAGTCAAAAAGCTTTAAAGCTTTTTCCAGTTATGAAGAGAGCCGACAGCGTTGCCATCGTCCGTATACCACTTTTGAACTGTGAAGCAGTCGTCAAGAAGTTCAATTAAGGGGATAAGGGCAATTCCATACATCGACATCGCAAGGGAGTTGCCTTGGGTTGTACCTTCCTGAGAGAATATTGAACGTTTGTAAGTATGGTTTTATAACTGACTTAACCCTTTAACAACTCCCTGAAAAAACCTTAACATCAACACATCATAAAACCATACAAATATTTGCTATTTTATACTGGCTTCAACGATTGCGTAACATGCTTTCTTAACAAATTTGCCTATCATTTAAATTAAGGATTCGAAAAAAGATAAATAAAATTTTCTACTAATATCTCTTACATTGTCAAGTTTGTTTTCTAAGGTTCTGATCTGCTTGTTTGCTCTCTGTTTTGCGCCCTCAGAGCTACCAGCCTGTCCGCCGCTGTGTTTTATTTTATCTCTTAGCTCTTTCTCTGCATTTTTCAGTTCAGTGCTCATCTTTTCTTCTTCCAGGGCTAGATCTGCAATCTCCTGTTCAATAGCATCTCTTTCTTCGACTAATTGTCTCAACTCGTCTTGTTTCTGTTGGTCCTAAAAAGAAAACAAATTTTGTTGATGCAATTCTGATTTGTAATTTTACTTTGATCTTTTTATTCCATCGCCAAAAACAGTGGAAAAAACCAGTTCCAAGTCGTTAAATGATGGTAAAAGGAAAATTGGTATCTTCACTTTGAGCAGGTTTATTTCACCACTATTTTGTTTTAAAAAATGGCTGGATAAAGAGAACAGAATAACTCGCAATGGGTAGTTTTCTGTCACATGATGCAAAAATTAGATTGGAAGTGAATTGATTGAGAACAGGGAAATTTAGGTTTGTTATTTGAGAAGCCAGACATTTCAAAACAAAACTCATTACTGAAAACAGAATATCGAACCTTAGACAAATTTTGATCACTTTCTGCCAATTTGAGATTTTTCAGATGTTCCTCTTTCTCTCGCTCGAGTAATTGAATCTCCTTATCCTGGACACGGATACGCTCCATTGCATCATGCTGATAGGCAGTTCGATCTTTGTCAATGACACGATGATGATTGATGAGCTTGTTCAGCTCAGCTTCCACTACATAACAAGCAAACCATTTACTTTAGAGATAGTAAGCGGCTGCTATTTTTATCAAAAAATCTGATATTTTCTGTTTTGACACCAAGTGTTTTTACGCCCCCAGTTACAAATTATATGTTGCTATATAGCACGTTACTATGTAAAAAAATAGAACGTGCTCCTGGGGGCGTTAAAGATATAAGCTCACTGAGCAGGGCGGGGGGGGGGCAAAGCAGAATAGATACAAAAAATCTTATATTCTAGGAAACTAATAATAACTAGAATAGCTATAAGCAAGAAATTTTGTCCGTTTTCTTGAGACTTTTCTCTGACCACTTAAAGCTTAGTGGGGACAAAAAATTAATGCCCCCCGTACACAAGCCAGATTCCACAAAGAAATGGCAACTTAAAACTCATAAATTGGATATGCGATCTCCGACAGATATGAGAATTAAAAGGTTTCAGTTTCCATAGAGTACCAAGAAAACTCATTTAAATTAGTTGACCAGCTTACGTATTTGATCGTTGTCCACATCGTTCTCGCTTTTCCCAGCGGACCGTGGATGAGGCATTTTTGTCTGTAAACGCAAATGATAATTATTTAAACAAAGACGACACTTCAATCTGATTATCGCAAAGGTAATATGGAAGCTACAGTTTCATTTAAGGAGAAGAATCTGCTGCCCTACAAAACTGTCCAATTATGTCGAGATATTAGCACTTTTCAAGTCAGCGCCTTTTTACCTCCGTGCATGTTAAATCTCTCCGAACAATGTTATTAGAAAATTTTAAAATGAAAGATTTGATAGCAGAGGACCGGTGATAAATATCAGCAGGTTCCACTTCGAAACCGATTTAGAGACAATATATCAAGCACTTACCGAAGCATTTCAATGCTGTCAAGGCAGAGCACGTATGATCCTGGGCGGCGACCTCAATTGCAGACTCGACTCAACGGAAAGAGGCAGTTTACTCTGCGAATTTTTACTTAATTTGAAACTTCATTGTGTTAACGACAATGAAGAAGTAACATATGAATTTCAGTGCGGTAAAAGTGTTATCGATTTATTTAACGAGATAGAGATCAACAATTCATTCCTAACAAAGCACAAGCCGGTTTCTTGCTGCTTTGATCTAAAACGCAGTCATGATATAGCGGAAAGCAGAAAGAAGCAAATGCGTAAACTCGTTGTTGAACAATTGAACGAACCAATGAAAAGCGTTCAAAATCAGCACGATAGCAACGCATTGGAGACATCGTATGACGAATTTGCCAAGGCCATTCATGAATCAGCAACCGTTTGGCCTGAAACAAAATCACCGAAATGGTTCAAAACTGTACCTGTTAGCATAAGCAGTTGAAAGATGGAAATAGACAGAGACATGAAGCAGATTCTGATTATTTTTTGAAAAGAAAAGAGCCCTAAAGAAACTTTGCAGAAAACACAAAATGATGCATGAAATAGAACGCAAAAGTTTCATAATCAGAAAAGCGGAATCAGAAAGGCGAGACTTTTGGAAAATTCTGAAGTCAAAGAAAGTTTTAGCAAAAGTATCCGGAATTACAATTCCAAATTGGGAATCATATTTTGGAGGTCTATTTAAAGCTGAGGGCGAAATATCAGATGAGCTTTTAGACGAGCAAATCTTAGGAAACCTCGATTATTGTTTTTCAAACTGGAAATGCACCGGACATTTGAATGATCCAATAACACTGGAAGAAATTACCGAGGAAGCTTCAAAGTTAAAAGCTGCTAACGCAGCGGGACCAGATGGAATAACCAACACTAGTATTAAATTAGGTTTTCAGTCAATGCAAAGATACGTATTCCATTTACTTAACCTCTGTTTTGAAGGGCATATTGTATCCCGAATTTGGAAGGTATCATATATTAAACCACTGTACAAAGGCAAAGGGAGGAGAACAGAACCAAATTACTACAGAGGCATTAGTCGGTCATCTTGCACGTACAAGTTGTTTACGGGTATCATTTACCAGTGTTTGCGAATATGGGTCGAGCGAAATCAAGTTTTACCAACAAGTCAAAATGGTTTCAGACACAAACTGTCTATAATCGATAATCGACGAAGTTTCGCACTTGAAAAAAGCAATCAAGCTTAACATCAGCTGCAGTGGCAAATACTATGCCCGCTTCATTGACTACAAAAAAGCTTTTGATTTCGTAATTAGAAACCTGCTGCACACAAATCTGATAAAAGTGGGGCTCCACGGAAATATGCTATACACAATACAATCAGTGCTAAGATGCAACTTCCAGCAGATCCTTAATGGAGAATTCTTGTCAAATTAGATTAAACATAAATCAGGAGTAGCTCAAGGAGACAAACTCTCACCACTCTTATTAGCGGACTTATATTTTGAGTTGAAATGCAAGGCTCTAGATGTTATATTTTACGCTGATGACTTAGTACTTGGGAGCGATAACCAATGCCAACTACAACAAAATTTGAAAAATCTGAACAGGTATTGTAGCAGGATTTATTTGAAAATTAATGTAAAAAAGACAAAATGCACAAAATATAGAAGAAGTGGCCGTTTACTTGTCGATGAAAAACTCTATATATCGAAAAGAGAAGTTGAAAGTGAATCCACTAACACCTTATGTTATCTAAGTGTAATTTTTTCAAGCACGTTATCTCCCAGTCATCGTCTAAAGATTCTAATGAACAAAGCTTATCAGTCAGTAGCTTCAATAAACCAAAAACGAAATCTACAGAAGGTCAACTTCAACTCAGCACAACAACTCTTCAATTAAATTGTTTTTCCAGCTTCAACTTACGGATTAGAGACGTACGTCGATTAACTTTTTGAAATCGAAATAAAACAACATTACCAAAAAATAGAAGTTGTTTTTTAGATAAGTTGGTGCGGAGTAAGCAAATACATCTCAACCACAACGCTTTTAAACAAATTGATGTTTCATGATATACATGGATTAAAATAATGCCCGCTAAAACACAGGAGAGTAATTGCCAAGTTCAATGCCGATGGATTGAACAATAATTTTTGTCGTAGGTAAGGTTGTTACCAATGGGAAGAAAACCTAGGTGTGTGCAGATTTTGCGAAAGAACTCTTTTATCAACCGACCATATTCTTTATTGTAGTCACTTTTTAAACTTCACACCTTTACAAAATTTCTATAGACTCTTAAATAATTAAACTTAATGTTTATCTTCTCAATCTGTAAATAATTTGGACAATTTGTCAGTGTGAATTGATGCTTAATTCAATCTTCTTCTTCTTCTTCTACTTCGAATCCTGTGCGAAACCTGGGCGGCGACTTCAATTTCAGACTCGACTCAACGGAAAAAAGCAACTCACTCTACGAAATTAATTAACTGGAATCTTCATTGAGTTAATGACAATGAAGAAGTAACGTACGGTTTTCAGCACGGTAAAAGCGTTATCGGTTTTTTTTCGTAAGCAAGGAACTCCTAGAACAATGTAACGAGATAAATATCAATAATTCATTCTTAACAAAGCCCCAACAGGTTTCTTGCTGATAGCTGAAAGCAGAAAAAAGCAAATGCGTAAATTCGATGTTGAACAATTGAACGAACGAATGAAAACCGTTCAAAATCCGCGCGATATCAACGCCATGGACGCATCGTATGAAGAATTCCCCAAGGCTGATCATGAATCGGCAACCGTTCTGAAACAAAATTCCCGCAATGGTTCAAAAGAGAAATGTACTTATTGCATAGGCAGTTGAAAGCCGGATAAAGACAGACCTAAAGCGGATTATGATTATTTTGAAATGAAAGCTTTTAAGAAACTTTGCAGAAAACACAATGTAATGCATGAAATGGAGCGTGAAAGATTCCTGATTAGAAAACCGGAGTCAGAAAGGCAAATTATGGAAAATTCTGAAATCAAGGAAAATTTTAACAAAATTATCAGGAATTACAACTCCTACTTGGGAACCATTTTTCGAATGTCTATTTAAAGCTGAGAACGAAATATCAGATGAGCTTTTAGACAAGCAAACCTTAGGAAACCACCATTATTGTTTTTTAAACTGGAAATGTACCGGACATTTGAATGATCCAATAACACTGGAAAAAATTACCGAGGAAGCTTCAAAGTTAAAAGCTGGTAAAGGATTGGGACCAGATGGAAAAACGAACGATTGTGTTAAATACGGTTTTCAGCAACTGCAAAGATACGTATTCAATTTAAATAACCTCTGCCTTGTGGAGCATAGTGTACCCGGACTTTGAAAGTAATCATATATTCTGTACACATATTACTGTACAAAGAGAGCAAAACAGAACCAACTTACTACAGAGGCATTAGCTTGTTATGTTGCATGTACAAGTTGTTCAAGGGTATCATTTACCAGCGTTTGCGAAAACGGGTCGAGCGAAATCAAAGTTTGCCACCAAGCCAATTTGGTGTCAGACGTAAACTATCGACGCAGTTTTGCACTTGAAAAAAGCAATCAAGCATAGCATCAGCTGCAGTGGCAAATACTATGCCTGCTTCATTGACTACGAAAAAGCTTTCGATTTCGTAAATAGGAACCTGCTGCTTACAAAATTTATAAAAGTGATGCTCCATGGGAACATGCTACACACAATTTTGCGAAATTAATTAACTGGAATCTTCGTTGAGTCAACGACAATGAAGAAGCAACGTACGGTTTTCAGCACGGTAAAAGCGTTATCGTTTTTTTTTCGTAAGCAAGGAACTCCTAGAACAATTTAACGGGATAAAGATCAATAATTTTCATTCTTAACAAGGCCCCAACAGGTTTCTTGCTGATAGCTGAAAGCAGAAAAAAGCAAATGCGTAAATTCGATGTTGAACAATTGAACGAACGAATGAAAACCGTTCAAAATCCGCGCGATATCAACGCCATGGACGCATCGTATGACGAATTCCCCAAGGCTGATCATGAATCGGCAACCGTTCTGAAACAAAATTCCCGCAATGGTTCAAAAGAGAAATGTACTTATTGCATAGGCAGTTGAAAGCCGGATAAAGACAGACCTAAAGCGGATTATGATTATTTTGAAAAAAAAGCTTTCAAGAAACTTTGCAGAAAACACAATGTAATGCATGAAATGGAGCGTGAAAGATTCCTGATCAGAAAAACGGAGTCAGAAAGGCAAATTATGGAAAATTCTGAAATCAAGGAAAATTTTAACAAAATTATCAGGAATTACAACTCCTACTTGGGAACCATTTTTCGAATGTCTATTTAAAGCTGAGAACGAAATATCAGATGAGTTTTTAGACAAGCGAAGCTTAGGAAACAACCATTATTGTTTTTCAAACTGGAAATGTACCGGACATTTGAATTATCCAATAACACTGGAAAAAATTACCGAGGAAGCTTCAAAGTTAAAAGCTGGTAAAGCTGGTAAAGGAGCGGGACCAGATGGAATAACGAACAATTGTGTTAAATACGGTTTTCAGCAACTGCAAAGATACGTATTCAATTTATTTAACCTCTGCTTTGTGGAGCATAATGTACCCCGAATTTGCAAGTAATCATATATTCTGTACACATCACGGTACAAAGGGAGCAAAACAGAACCACATTCCTACAGAGGCATTAGCCTGCTATGTTGCATGTACAAGTTGTTCAAGGGTATCATTTACCAGCGTTTGCGAACACGGGTTGAGCGAAATCAAAGTTTTCCACCAAGCCAATTTGGTTTCAGACGTAAACTATCGACGCAGTTTCGCACTTCAAAAAAGCAATCAAGCATAACATCAGCTGCAGTGGCAAATACTATGCCCGCTTCATAGACTACGAAAAAGCATTTGATTTCGTAAATAGAAACCTGCTGCACACAAATCTGATAAAACAGAGGCTCCACGGAAATATGCTATACACAATATAATCAGGGTTAAAATGCAACTTCCAGCAAATCTTTGATGGAGAATTCTTGTCAAATGAGATTAAACAGAAAACAGGAGTGGCACAAAAAGACAAATTTTCACCACTTTTAATTAGTTTTTTAAGGCTGACTTCTATTTTGAATTGAAATGCAAGGAGCTAGATATAGTTTACGCTGATGACTTAGTACTGGGGAGCCATAGCCAATGATAACTACAACAAAGTTTGAACAATTTGAACACGTACTGTAGCAGTAACTATTTGAAAATCAATGTACACCAGACAAGAATGAACAAACATTCAGACGAGGTGGCCGTCTAGCTGTAGATGAAAATTTCTATATATGGAAAAAAGAAGTTGAATTTACTACTCTGTTATCTAGATGTAATTTTTTCATGCACGTTATCCCCCGGTCATCATCTAGAGCATCTAATGAACAAAACTTATCAGTAGGTAGCTTCAAAAAACCAAAAACTAAATCTGCAATCAGTCAACTTCAACTCAGCTCAACAATTTTTCAATTCAATTGTTTTTTCAGCCTCAACCTACGGAAAAAAATATCAATAAACTCTTGAATAATCAAATTTATTGTTTATTTCTGAATCCTGTAAAGATTTTTGACAATTTTTTAGTTTGATCTGATGGTTAATTCAATCCTCTTCTTCTTCTTCTTCATAAAATCTCCCCGACTCTTTAATTTTTGTGTAAGTTTTAGTCCACGGTGTTTTTCCCAAAAAAAGCAAAATGTTTCAAGAGCGAAATTCTTTCGATGGCTTGAAATAAATTTAGCGCTTTGTCATCCATAAGAACGGAATTTGCTAGATTTCATTTTTGAGACATCTGGGTAGTGTTTCCCTTCTCAGGGTGAGTCCATAGGGCATGGTTTTTAAGGCACTTACTAAATCCAGCAGGAATAGCCAATGAAGTTCTTTTTTTTACAGCGGTTCTTTTCATAGCAACTTTTTTTCAATCACCTGCAGTTTTGCCAAATGCCGGATCCGAATCCCATCTCTGTCTCGAATATAAAATTTTTTCCTTTATCAATTTACTTTACATGAGTTCAACTCCCATCTAAATAACCGTCAGTGCTTGGGTTCAAATTAAAAATTCTCAACAATGCATGCCTCTCAACAATGCATGCAGCCTCCATCTTAGAGAAGCAGTCACAACGAACGTTACACAATGAAGGAAAGTCTAAGCATGCGTTAATGATTACGAAAACGCTTTTGATTTTATTGATTGGATTCTGTTGATATCAAAAATAGTTAAAACGAAACTTCAAGTTAAAATCTTAAAATCTTTAGAATCTGTACTTAGTTGCAAGCTGCAACGATTATTAGATGAGGAAGCGTTATCCGAAGAAACAAAACAAGAAAAAGGTGTTGCCCAGGGAGACAAAAAATCTCCTTTTATTTTTAGTATTTTTTATTGCTGACGAAACCTAAGAGTTTAAACGTGATGAATTTCAAGTATTCATTTCTATGCCGACGATCTAATGTTTGGTAGCAGCAGTCTTTAATATATAGTAAGGTAAACAAACTCGAACAATTCTTAACTAAAAATTAGCTGATTTTTAACATCGCAAAACCAATTACATTCAAAATCAGGAGAACGCGGCGGTCAGCAAAAGATGGAAAATTATTTTTTATCAGTTGAAGCGATCGAATGGATTTTCAAATTCGGTTACCTAGGAGCAAGCCATCTCCTCAAAAATCTTGTCCAAGACACTACTCAAATTGCATGATAATTCAAGCTCTTGGAAAAATTAAATAAAAAATGAATTCGCGAAAAGCCAACTTTAATTCTGCATATCAATTGTTCAAATTTTTCTCCGGCAGTATCCTATGGCTCTAACTTTTGCAACCAAAATCTATTTGAAATGGAGATAGAGCTCTCCATTTCACGTAGATTTTTTGTAGATTACCTCTGTTGAATTGGAGAGATGAAAGTTGGAGGATTCTTCTGGAAAAGCGTGTGCGGAGTATATAAATACTCGCCAACAATCAACTCTCTTCAAGAATTACTGTTCTTTGACCAATTTGGGCAGAAAATCTGTCCCCCAAAACAGACGATCAATCGTGATCTATTATGGAAACTGTCTCGACAACCATTTCTGCTCAATGAATTGCTACGGCTACTCTTAGGAGTACATGTGCCTCTGAATATTTTGTGAATGACTATTTTACAAGAAGTCCGTATAGTTTGTTGCGCCTTATTTTTAATTCAACAGTTTTACACTTCAATTGTTTTACAAATTCTTAATTTGAATGAAACAACTACACACTGTCAACAACTGACATTGTAAATATAAATTGTATATTTGTCAATGAATCTGATGCTCAATTCAATCATTTAAAAAATTATTTTTATCCTTTGCAACTTTGGACCTGCAATCAACAATCAATCATTTATCTAAGATCTATTCTATACCCTCGATTTTTTTGGACCCTATACAAATTTTGTGCGGTTAAATACTATAAATGCCTCTTTGCATCATCTGCTCAACTCAATTGTCTTTAGGCGGCACTCTTTCGTCTTGTCAGCAGCCATCTAATTGAATTGAAGATATGAAAACACGATAAAATACCGCAGCAAAAATCTGAAAAAGCCGGTATGATGTTAACAAAAAATAATTGGGAAATATTGATAGTCATTCACGAACATGGGCTAAAATGTTCCCCTAAGCACAGACCATCAGTTGCGATGTACTATGGAAACTGTTTGCTAGGAAGATTTCGTAGACTTGCGTGGAATTGGTGCGTAGAAGCTGCTATATTCGGGAAGAAGACAGATTTTGATAACTATTTCATCAATTATTTTTTGTGCAAAAAAAAGAAAAATCGGCAGCAGAAAATTATAAAAAAGGGATCGGCAGCAGAAAATTATGAAATTGGCAGCAGAAAATTATGAAAAAGGGATTGTAAAAAAATACCAAATTCCCAAATGAAATGAGTGTTTTAATGGTTTATACCTATCAAAATTAACGCCACGAAAAACGTTCATAGCTTTTAAAATAATCAAAAAGATGATCTGTTTCCTTCATTAACATTTCGCATTTATGTTACTATAAGAGCATCGAACATATCGCTAAGTAATTGAAAAACTAATCGAAGAAAATGTTAGGTTAATGGATATAGAGATCATAAAGAATTGTATTAGATTGTTCCTGCTAAGTCTTCGTGTACATCGATTCTGTTTTGCTTCCGGTGTTTGCAATTTCGCATATATGTTACTATAAGAGCATCGAACATATCGCTAAGTATTTGAAAAACTAATCAAAGAAAATTTTAGGTTATTGGATATAGAGATCATAAAAAATTGTAACAGATTGTTCCTGCTAAGTCTTCGTGTACATCGATTCTGTTTTGGTTCCGGTATGATGTTAACAAAAAATAATTGGGAAATATTGATAGTCATTCACGAACATGGGCTAAAATGTTCCCCTAAGCACAGACCATCAGTTGCGATGTACTATGGAAACTGTTTGCTAGGAAGACTTCGTAGACTTGCGTGGAATTGGTGCGTAGAAGCTGCTATATTCGGGAAGAAGACAGATTTTGATAACTATTTCATCAATAATTTTTTGTGCAAAAAAAAGAAAAATTGGCAGCGGAAAATTATGAAAAAGGGGTTGTAAAAAAAGACCAAATTCCCAAATGAAATAAGTGTTTTAATAGTTTATACCTATCAAAATTAACGCCACAAAAAACGTTCATAGCTTTTAAAATAATCAAAAAGATGATAAGTTTCCTTCATTAACATTCTTTTAATACCCTTCTGTTAATTTTTAAATGTCTGATTTAGCTTAAAATTGAGTTTCTTTTTTGTATGGTGGCGTGAGAAAAGTTGGCCTTTGGTTGTGGAAACTCATGTTTTGAAGACGCTCGATCAAAAACTTAGTAGTTTGTAAAATCATTTTGGTAATGAAAAATGTTTTCCCCACCAGATATTTTTAAAATCGAGAATTAGTTACTTCACTGGGGAATCTCAAACACTTGTTTATTTTTTTTAATTTCTACGATAAAATGCAATTCGAGTGGTTGAAAACAGCCATCATAGATTTTTTAATGTGCTGGATAAATATAGCTGATATGAGACAAAACAATGATATATGTAAGTCTGACGCTAAAGTTGAATCGTTTATATCCCTTAATTTAGATTAGTGTTTAAATAGACTTTGGAAATTGATACTGATATAAATTGTTAGTTCTAAATATGTGCCTTTCTCAGCTTTTTTTGCTTTGTTATCCACTAAAATTATTGTCGTGGGATTTGTTTTGACGACCTATTGTTTGCTGAAAAAAATGAAAATTTTTCTTTAAAATTTGAAACATCATTGAAGAATATATATATATATATATATATATATATATATATATATATATATATACCTATATACACGAATTATTATTAAAAAAAGTTGATTTCAGAACACACCTATGACAATTTAAAAACATTTAAAGAAAAATTCAATCTAATTTTGCATAAATCTCTTTCGAAAGAATTTTGGTTGTGTGCTCCGCTCTCGTTATCAAAGCCCACTGCCTTCAGTTATTTATTTATGGAATCATGATAAATGGAGTCAAAGTTTTCAAAGAGATCCAGAGGTGCAGTTTGGACAAAATTGTTTGAGTCAAAAACATATTGTTTGGAAACGCATGTTTGAAAACCATACTGAAGTGGATTTCTAATTTTGATTTTCTTAGGTGTTCTTTTTTTTGCTACCTGAAGGTAGAGGCGTCCATGGGTTAAATTGTGTGTAGATAGGGATGATGTGAGCTTTTTATTGATATCTGGCAAGGTTATTGGTTGAATTCTTTCGTTAAAAACGTATGCAAATATGGTACAATTACTGTTCGACCGTTCAAGCACTCTTTTTGGCCAAACAAAGCCGTACAAGGACCCAAAGACTTGTTGGAACTCAACACTAGATGTATTGTAAGTCTGCTTGGCTTATTTTTTTGGGATTACCTCATTTTTATAACTCAAACAACTATCAGGAAAAAATGTGTAATTATGATCATCCGCTACTTCAAACTCGTTATTCAGCATGTCTTTCACTGAAATTGGCAGTGCGGTTAAATTGGTCAGTTTTTGTGCCGCCCTGTAATCAAATTAATGGAATTCCGACTATTTGTCATACTGCCATCAGGCACAAAGTCAAGCCTTTATTAACTTTCGTTTGATCTTTTAAAGGTTCTTTGTTGCAATGATTGCCATTTGCAGCGCTTTTGCCAGTTAAAACTATGAGCGTTCTTCGTTATTCTGTTTTCCAGTACTCAGGGATGTATTCAGTTTTCAGCAAGCTTTCGTGTTTGCAATTTCGCATTTATGTTACTATAAGAGCATCGAACATATCGCTAAGTAATTGAAAAACTAATCAAAGAAAATTTTAGGTTATTGGATATAGAGATCATAAAGAATTGTAACAGATTGTTCCTGCTAAGTCTTCGTGTACATCGATTCTGTTTTGGTTCCTTTGGTACAGCAAAATTGCTGGTTTCAAAATTTGAGTTCGTCAAATTGTTTAAAAAAGATTTTACAGAAACTTTTACAATATTTTCAGATGGATGAGGGCCATCTGTGTGAATAAAATATTTTTATGTTAAATATCCGCATTCAAAAGAGTCAGGTTAGATTTCGTCCGCAACGAGTTCGTCAATTTTGATATTAATCTAGATTGTTGGTTCTTGATTTTGTTGAAGCTGACGTTAGTTAGGCGCTGACTGATATTGATCGTGGTGAAAACTTATGAGTTTAGGAGAAAAAAGCTTCGGCTATGCCGCGATTGATTCTTTAGTTTGAAGTACAACAACAGAACATAATCAATTTCAGTTAGAATGCTTAGCTGTTTACTGTTGCTGGTGGAAGACAAGCTACGTTGCAGGAAGGTAAACAGCAACCCAACAAAAGAAGCAAAAAATTCACATAAAATTTCGTATTTCTCTTTTGTTGATCAACCTTCTGAACACGGAAAAGCACAGGTATTGGAAAACACTTAATGTCTGATATTTAAAACCGAAATAAATTGAAAAAATGAAGCTGCTTTTAGTTTTTGCTATGCAAAATTCTCGACCATTGCTATAAAGCTTATTATTTTTCTTGGTGCCTTTCTCAAAAATCTATTCCTTTGGTTGAAAAAATAGCGACAATCTCACTTTTTACTAGCAGATTTAACACATGCGGTAAAACGAACGTGAAATCTTCTGCGCTGACGATCTGTAAGACAATATTGATTATGTTTAAAATAAATTGTTTATTATACGGCTGCCTCAAAGATGTTGCAAACGTTTCCGAAGCAGAAGTTCTGGAAATTGGATCGTCGGTAGCCCCTACAGATAGATGCGATTAGGCGCCAGTGGATTCTGACACATTTCAAAAAAGCAGTCGAGTACTGCAACAGAAATAGCCACAACGGGGAGGACAAATCATAGAAAAAAATTTTCCTAAAAAAATCCTAGGCAAGACGTCAAAAAAAGTAGTGGTCGACAACAACACGATCAAAAGTCGAAAACCTATCGACAAAAGAACCGTCGGTTCCGGAAAGCACTTCGTTTTTACAAATTTGCAACCCCCCTTCCCCCGGATGATATAAATACAGTTTCGAACAGGGGAAAAGTACAATTTATAAAAAATTGTTGTGAACGATAGTGTTTGTCTGCAATTCCAGTCTCAAGATAATGCAAGCTCACGAGACATCATTAATGACTCTGACCCCATCAATTATGCAAATACTGTTTGACGCAACACTTTCGAGAACTGAGTGTAAAAGACCAATTTCACACAATACCAGGAACCTTTTTTTTAAACCCCACACTGTCAATAAACTCTATAAGGTGACAGTGTTAGAAAACTTGGGGCCTGAAACCATAATGAGATATAGTGGAGCGAATTCCAACCGAGGATCAGCGGCTCTTCGATCGCATTGATCGATGGAATGCGTAAATATGCAAACCGTTGGACAGAAGCTTTCAATGAAACAAGCGAAAAAATAGCCAGCAGTGCAACGAGTCTGTGTTTACAAGATCAATTTGGTTGCGCTCCAAAATTCTTGTCATCTGAGGGACTTTGGCCTACTCTGAAAGCACTAGAAGAGCTACATCCCAAAGAAGCGCCTCCAACTTTAGTCCAAACTGATAAATTTGCATCAAGTGCGTATCAATTTGGCATGTCATAGTTTTTGAACAATGGAAAATGTTCAGCAAGTATATTGCAGCTGATCCTTCCAAGATGTCTTAAGAGCATGTATGGCAGGCAGTAGAGTGTACTGCTCCTTATCAGTCTGACTCCACCCTTAAAGCAATAACAAGGTTGGTAAATACTGGAAGCAGGGGTAAATTCCCTTCATTTGTTTTAAAAGCCCTCTGCGGCGCATCGCTCACCGCTCTATCCAAATGAAAAGGAGGTGTACAGTGAAATAGCTTTCAGTGAAATCCAGAGGCGCCTTATTGCGAAACGTTTAGTGAAAGAAGTAAAAGTTGAAGCAATTGAGTTGTTCGATTCCATTCAGCTAAGGGATGGATTCAGCGAAGATGCGGAAGCAAGTATTCACTCTGCAAAAATCACATAGGAAAAGATCCTCAACGCTGCATCTGAGGAAGGAGTGCTTCAGGTTGACTTCCGAAATGCCTTTAATGTGGTTAAGCGTTCACACTTAATGCACGCAGCGTGCGATTTCATGCAAGATATTGCAGACTTCACAAATTTTAGCTAATCTCAGCATGTTCCAATACTGTATAATAACGCCAGTCTTCAGCGTGGATCAGGTATTCAACAAGAAGATCCCCTGGGTCCACTTCTTTTTTCGTTGACGTTATGGCCTGTTATAGAAAAAATAAGAGACGCGGTTTCAAGTCTTACCCAGCACACTTGGTATCTGGACGATGGTTTCGTTGCAGGCTCCGAAGATCTAATGCGAATTACGCTCGATATCTTAAACAATGGAAGTCGAAAAGGGGTCTGTGTTTGAGGACACACAATTTCGAACTCTGATCAATCGTAGATCTACCCTCAGTTGTCGAGAAGTTATAAAAAATACGGGCAGTGGTTTTTATGTAATTGGTGCCGCTGGGACCACCAGAATTTATCTCTTCTTGATTGCAGAAACGTGTTGAAAAGGTTGTGTCACTCTTGGAGAATTTGAGTTACTGGATGATCCTCAATGTGCTCTCTTACCAAAGTTACTCTATTCTCTACCAACTAACACGCCGACAAGATATCTGATCGATGTTTTAAAAGTCTGGGATCAAGCCAACGGGGAGCGTTAGATCAAATATTAGGTACTATCATCTGTGATAATGCATGGAAGCAGTCAACCTTGCGAGATAAACATTTCTGGCCTCAGAGTGCGACAAAAGCAAGAGCAATACAAAGCCGCATATGTGGGCTCAGTGTTAGCTTCTGATGTCTTGGTTCAGAAAATTAAAAACCAGCGCGCTTCACATAGTGGAGTTTTTAAAGAGTTCTTTAAAAGCTTTGAACCTCTCAAATTTACTTCCTACACACAGAAAAGAAATCAAGAAGCTGTAGATACTGAAAAGTTTTCTGAGCTGCTTAGAAATCAGTCGCCAAACAGGGAAAAGGCAAAACTGCAATCACTCTGTTTGCGTCAGTCTGGCGCATGGTTTGCGACACCTCCAGTTCCTGCCTTAGGTCTCCATCTCAAACCCAGTGAATTTCAAATTAGTGTCAAGTACAGACCAGTGATTGCAGTTTATTAAAATGTAAAAATGCCCTTACTGCAGGTCTGGGGCTCTTGACATTTTCGGTGACCACGCTGTCATCTGTTACGGAAGAGGGGATGCAATTTCACGGCACGACAGGATTTGTGACCGTATTGCATCAGCTTGCTCAGCAACTAACTTGTCCCCAGTCATCGAAAAACGGAATCTTACTGCTGGAAGCAGTTCTCGCCCTGGCGATATATTTCTGCCTTCATGGAAATCAGGTTGTCAAGTTGCTCTAGACGTCGCCGTAACTTCTTCCGGCAGATAAGTTTGGTTACGCAATTGAAGAAGCCGAAGAGCAAAAGTATGCACAACACATAAATAGTGACTCAGAACAAAGAATTGTTTTTGTTCCTCTTGCTGTGGAGTCATTTGGCGGTCTGTCAGTTACTCTCATGAAAACGTTAAAGCGCATAGCTCTGTTAGCTGACAGCAGGAATCATCAATCGCAAGGACATCCTATCGCTTTTGATAGGTTGGCTCAGTCGGTTTCCGTCGTGAGTGTATGAGGATTGGCTACAATGTTGCTTGCACGAGTCTTATAATCCCAAATTTTGCAATATTTTTCGGCAAATTCTTTTTTGGGCAATCATTGTCAACTCCATGATGAGTGGAGTCATTTTAAAGGTGTCACCTAATGAGAGGGGAGATTCGTTTTTTGTTAATATTGTCTCTTCCAACGAGCGGGGAGAACATAAATAATTTCCAAGAGTTCAATGAAGATTGAAAAGAGAAGAATTCTGAAATTTAAGACGAACAGGACTAATATTATAGAGAGCGAATGAAAAGAATGAAGAACTTTTCAACAAAACAAACAGTCTTTTATTTGAACTTTTAATGAGCAAAAACTTTGATTCTGAATGAAGTTTGATAACAAAGATTTCTATTAATTTAACGATTCGCGATATTAAAAAATTAAATATGTGGACAAAAAATCACACATGATGTAGCAAGGCATAAGGAAGAACGTGGAAGCCTCAGTTTGGAAATCTGATGTGGAGCCCCAAAGTTCTACAGTAACGCGTAGATGCTTCATCATATCTTGTTTTATAACGTCAGGCGTAAGTTTTCAGTATTGATCTTCATCTTTAACCTTCATCTGACGCAAAAGGAGTTGTTATGAAAAATGTGTGGCACAAAAGTTCAAATGGGTAATTTGGTTCCGGAAGCTTGTAATTGTGTGTACTGCAAATAACAACTTACGATTTGGTGGCATAGATATTGCATAATTTTTAATCTAATGCCAAAAAAAGATCTGATAATTTTTTGTAATTTGAACTAAGTTTGCTCTTGTTCAACTCTAAGTACTCAAACTTTGACATTCAAAATAAATCCAAATTCATTCAATTTGTATAGATAGGGTTGCTAAAAATAACAGAAATACATTCATTTAAAATTTTCTTATCGATCTAATGAAAAAAGTTTTGTTCATATTTGTCAGTGGCATCTGATGTTAGTCTCAATTTTCTATGTTGTTATTATGCAATATAATAGCATGATCTATATATATATATATATATATATATATATATATATATATATATATATATACATATAAATATATATATATATATATATATATATATATATATGATATTGTAAATTTTCATAACAACTAGGACAAAAAACATGATTAAAAACTGAACAACTAGTTTTATGTTATTATCATAAGTGCTCTTCATGACTAAATTTAGTCGAGTTACCAAAGAATTTTTTAAAAATTTTTTGAACAAATATCGAAAACTGTTATTGATTCTTTTTAAACTCGGTTTTTCTTCTGACTAATTAAGACACCGAATTGCTGCGTAGAAACCCTACCGAATTAATGCAAAAAACTAACCAGCTGGTTAGTTTTTTGCATTAATTCTGTAGGGTTTCTAAGTAGCAATTCGGTGAAAACAGAAAACTAACAGAAAACTTAACTGATGAATCTACTGCAGATAACTTCGTCAAATATTCAAGTCAGCCTTTCCTATTCTTTTAAATGAAAAAAAATAATGTGATGAGTATGATGTTCCAGAGCGCGCATTTTTTAAGGTGATGTAGAGTTAATTGATGTTTCTAAAAATAATAATAATACACTTTATTTCTTATGAATTTTTATATTAAATATTTTATATAAATTTCAACTTCATTTCTATTGTATTTTCCCTGAAGTATAGCAGTTTCTCTTCATAGGATTTTTACGGTAGCGGCAATTTTTTTTTCTTAACATTTTTTTAATTATTTACTCTAAATTATGACCCTTTTTTACCGTAAATCATGTTACCCGTAGGGTAAAAGTACTTGTTAATTTTGGGCTCCATAATTAGAGTAAGTAAATCAATGATAGCCGAATTTTAACTCTGACGTTAGTGTGATTTTACGGCAACTTAGGGCGAACTGAAATCCTTTATTAAGGTGGTGATGTCCTAATGTTTAAAGTAAATTTAGTGTAAAGATAGCTCTCCAGAAGATTTGACTACGGGAAAGGCGGGTTTACAATAACAGTTCAGGTGAGTTTTGTATAGTAAACTCACGTTAACCTTTTATAGTGTGTTTATAAGCTCAAAGCTGACCTGGCAAAACAGAATACATGTCATCACCTGTATCGGTTTTGCTAAGATCTCAAGAGTTTTGAAAACGGTAAACCAACGCGGAGGTATTTCTGAAATTCTATCTACGATTCGTCTATGTTTATAGGAGCAATAAATTTACACTCTAATTGTCACCCTGATTCTCGAGTGAATGGCTGAAAAAATCGTTGCAAGATAAATCGCGTTTTTTCTCACAATACTCTTTGTCTAAACTCATAGTTTTTCGTATGATTTACAGGCAAAAAATGTTTGAAATGGCTACAAAAAATGCTATTTTCAGCTTAAAAAAGACGACGTTCACCTTCGCAAGAAATTGCGCAAATTTTGCATCATCTCTCATTCTTTCTATTACTATGTTTTTACGTGTGCCTTCTGATGAGAGTTTTGTGCAATCCTACCCAAAGGAAACAATTTTACACAAAAAAATGGATAAAGCGTGCAAACATTATCCCATGTTTTGTGTGAATCACACGAAAAACTATGATAAAAGGCCGCAAGAAATGTAAACAAGCGGACAATTTATCAGGTAACTAGACAATTTCTTGTTTGTAGAAATTCCCCCAAAATGAGCAAAAATGTGGGGCGTTGCACGTTTTTTTTTCGTGCAATCACACGAATTTTTGTGCAGTTTTTTTTCAAATAGCCGTCAGAAACTCATTTTTGTAAATTTAGTGCAGACGAGTAAATGACGCATAATGCAGAAGCACAATTGGGAATACATTTTGGAAACCTTTGTTTCAACAAGAGCTCCACAATGCTGAATCACTCATCAAAACAACTGGACCATGGAATCCAATATATTGCAATAACAGCAAACCATTAGTTGTTTTTTCATAATCTATTTGGATAAAAAATTCGACACTAGGATTCAAACGTAAACTGCCGAGATATTAGGCAAGTGGGTTTTCTAATGTGAAGAAACTGATGTAAAGAAATAAATTTTTCATACAATGATCATAAAAATGGTCAGAAAATGCAATAGATCCAGGCCACATGATGGAACAAGGAGCTGGCGTGCTCAAGTAAAGAATAAGAAAAACTATCTCAGGGTCCCTCCATGCGAAACGGACATTTCGTAATGTGTATGGGCACTCTCAAGAAGTTTTCTGCAGCGTTGTTAAATCATATTGAATAAATATAGCAACAAGTTCTTTGAAGAGTTGAGCTAGTCCAAACTGTGGCACAATTTTGGGAAAAATTGTGGAAAAATTGTTCATTTTTAGGATCAAATATCCACTTTTTTAAACATCCAGACCTTTACAAGACAGATTAAACAAAGATAATAAAACGGGACAAAATCATGGGCTCAGAATTCATTACCAAATGCCAATTTTTGCAAAATAGATACAAACCTTTAAGGGTACTTCGAAATTCGACTTGCTTCTCACGACAGAGTGGCGTACAATTGACAGTCAAGGAAATGAACAATGGGCTCAATATGGTGATTGTTAGGCTGAGAACACATTTTTTGAAAACAGCAAACAAAAATGCTTTTTTTGGAAAACCAGGTTGAAACTGAATAATAATTAAAGAGCAAGTCAAACATGAAAGAAGTAACAATATCAATCTAATACATTTTTAAATAAAAACTCCATTCTAAACCCCCCAACTTGAAATACATTTTGACACCAGGCGGGAGAATTTATTCTACAAAAATGTATTCCGCAATGTGAGGCTGCATATACACTTCGGTCAAAACAGCAAGGCATAGAGAAGAAATAATAACTGAAGACGCAGTAACTGGAAACAAAATGTGCTTTGGGTGCTTTAAGAGGAAGTTAACTGCAAGAACGTGCTCTATATTCAACTACTTTCAAAAACCGCCAAAAAACCAAATGGCCTTTGATATCCAGATTCTTTCAACCTTGAGAAATTCAGGGTAATTTTTCTGGATTGTACTTGAAAATAGCAGCCCGATAGCTTATCAATCGAACTGCTTAGCTTTTGGCCCTTCTGCTTTCAAAAACTTACTTTACTTCAACATAGTTTTCTCCTCAATTACCCTTTGCTTTTTGTTTGAAATAGGAGTTGAAGAAGGAAATGTCTTGGTTCATGCGTAGTTGCTAATGAGTCCAATGAAAAAATTCAGTGAACGTTTTTTTGTATTTGATGCAATTATTTACTGTTTTCAAAGTATTCACAAAGGCCGACTTGAAGTGCGTGACACTAAAAAAAATGTTTTTGTTCAAATTTGAGAAAGCAATGCTGATTGAAAAGCACAATTTAGTGAGGTTTTTCAGCATAATGTGCTAGTTGATCCTACCTGAAAATGACTGAATGACTGTGAAAATAACCTGCAGTTTTGTTGATAGTTTTTTGTGGAAAAAAATTGAAAATTTGAGTCAAAAACAATTTAAGCGCGCTCGAGAAAAAAATTTCAAAGCTTTTTTGTTCTAAGAGCTGCTCATCTTATGATGAAAAAATTGGCCTATCAGCATCAAACAATATGAACAAAAATCAACAAGACGAAATGGGAGTACTGCAGAAATAATTTTTCGGCCTTGTGCGGACTACTGTTTTCAATTGTTTAACATATCAATTGGGATGAATTGTTAATCGAAATTTTCTCCAGCAAAACTAATTTCATGGTAATTTGGGTGCTGTTCTGAAAAATTTTGAACTCAACACCTTCTGTCCAATCACGGCAAAGCACTAAAAAGCCTTGGGTGTAGGAAAGATTGTGCCTTCGTACTCATTTAAATGGCCTTTTTTCAAAACAATTTTTGAGAAACTGTTGAAACTTAGCCTTCGACATATAGCAGAATCAAAAAGTTTTTCGAAATATTTAACCGTCAAACAAGATGTTATGCAGCAAAATCCGTTTACAAAATTATAGCAAAACCAAGGTAGAGTGAATCTCTGCATAAATTCAGGAAAGTCAAATTCAGGAAATTTTCTGACGGCTTAATTTATCTGAGTACTCTTGGTGCGAATATTGTTATCACAGGCATGAATGTTAACTATATGTTTCTTTTTCAAGCTATTTTACACGAGCAAAAACATTGAGAGTATATGCACTCGAAGTTACGATCAAAAAACAAGATATAAGGATGGTTGGCTAAAGTAAGAGGACAGAATGAGCGAAAATACCAAGCAACTATTCTGCCTGGAAAGCTTATATGTCTATTAAAAACCCAATAGTTATTATCTATTTGGATTCAGACAAAGCATTAGGCAAAGAAATTTAAATAACGAAACTTCTGGCTTTAAGGCTCTATTTATCCTGCAAAAACCTACCAAATAAAGATATTGCGGCACAATAAATTTTGTGTGAACGTCATCAAAACATCAAAGTTTTTCAAAACGCTCTGACGAAAACGAAGATGTTGAAAATAAATGGGATACGTTATATGAGTTTTCTATTGATAAAGCACCTCCACATTATCCGTTGGAACCGTCAATAAGATGATCCGTAATGTTGTAATTTGCCTCGAACATTTCTCTTGCTTCACTGTTTCAGAAAGGCTCATTGGCGTATCAGCCTCAAAATAAAGACGAATATGAACCAACAAGACCAAATTGGAAGACTGCAGAAAAAATATTTCGGCCATATGCAGATGACTGTTTTCAATCGTTTAGTATATCAATTGGGATTAATTTTTAGTCGCAATTTTCTCACGCAAAACTAATTTCAGTGTAAATTGGGTGCTGTTTTGGAAAATTTTGACCTCAACACTTTCCGTCTAATCACGGCAAATCACTAAATGCTTTGCGTTTAGGAAACATTATGCCCTCCTACTCTTTTATACGGCCTTTGTTCAAAACTTTTTCAGAAAGACTGTTGAAATTTAGCTTCCGACATGTAGCAGAATGAAAACGTTTGTCGAATTATATAACTGTCAGATGACCATAAAACCAAATGGCCTTTGATATCCAGATTGTTTCAACCTTGAGAAATTCAGGGTAATTTTTCTGGATTGTACTTGAAAATAGCAGCCCGATAGCTTATCAATCGAACTGCTTAGCTTTTGGCCCTTCTGCTTTCAAAAACTTACTTTACTTCAACATAGTTTTCTCCTCAATTACCCTTTGCTTTTTGTTTGAAATAGGCGTTGAAGAAGGAAATGTCTTGGTTCATGCGTAGTTGCTAATGAGTCCAATGAAAAAGTTCAGTGAACATTTTTTTGTATTTGATGCAATTATTTACTGTTTTCAAAATATTCACAAAGGCCGACTTGAAGTGCGTGACGCTAAAAAAATGTTTCCGTTCAAATTTGAGAAAGCAATGCTGATTGAAAAGAACAAATTAGTGAGGTTTTTCAGTATAATGTGTTAGTTGTACTTAAAAATGACTGAATGACTGTGAAAATAACCTGCAGTTTTGTTGATGGTTTTTTGAAGAAAAAAAATTGAATCTGAGTGAAAAACAATTTAAGCGCGCTCGAGAAAAAAAATTTTCAAAGCTTTTTTTGTTCTAAGAGTTGCTCATCTTATGATTGCTTGAAAGAAGTGGTTTGGAGGAATTCAATTAAAAAATTGGCCTATCAGCCTCAAAAAAGATGAACAAAAATCAACAAGACCAAATCGGGATACTGCAGAAATAATTTTTTGGCCTTATTCAGACTACTGTTTTCAATTGCTTAACAAATCAATTGGGATGAATTGTTAATCGCAATGTTGTAATTTGCCTCGAACATTTCTCTTGCTTCACTGTTGCAGAAAGGTTCATTGGCGTATCAGCCTCAAAACAAAGATGAACAAGAACCAACAAGACCAAATTGGAAGATTGCAGAAAATATCTTTCGGCGATATGCAGACGACTGTTTTCAATTGTTTAGTATATCAATTGGGATTAATTTTTTAGTCGCAATTTTCTCACCCAAAACGAATTTCAGTGTAATTTTGGTGCTGTTCTGGAAAATTTTGACCTCAACACCTTCTGTCCAATCACGGCAAATCACTAAATGCTTTGCATTTAGGAAACATTATGCCCTCCTACTCTTTTATATGGCCTTTATTCAAAACATTTTTAGAGAAACTGTTGAAATTTTTCTTTCGACATGTAGAAGAATGAAAACGTTTGTCGAATTATCTAACTGTCAAACAAGATCTTATGCATCAGCATCCTTTGCCAAATTATAGCAAAACCCAGGGCAGAATGAATATCTGCGTTGTTATTGGTAACAAAACAAAATTGATCCATAATCACAGATGAATTTTTCTAATTTGACAGCCACTTGAAACGGGGTTTCTAAAATTTTTAACGGTTAACTTATTCCAGGAATAATGGGGCAGTAACAGCGTTGACGCAAATACAAACTGCTACAAACCTCAGCAATCTTTTCTTTGCTTGTTTGACATTTTAGCCAAGACGGTTAGTCCTGTTTTGCTCAATAAAAAACCTTTACTTTGATCGCATTCATTTTCGTAAACCAATGCGATCAAAGTTGTCCAAAAAGAGTTGAGAACAAAGTTTGACAAACCCCCAAGAAAGACAATAAAATGTGGAGTGCGGTTCACTCACAAAAATTTGGTTTATTGACTGTCAATAGACATATCCTTGTCCCTCATTCTCCGGGAGAGCTGGTTGTTCACTATAGTCTGGTAAAAAAATTTATCTTTCTTCGGGTTGACAATTTTTTCAATGTTTAGAAATGGGATCAAAATGTCGATTAAGTTTAAAGCCTGTTTGCTTTGAACGTTCCATTCTAATTCCTGTTTCCTTACCAGTCCCTTAAACTATTTTTTGTCGAGGACGAACATTTATTTTGTTATGAACCGCTTTTGAAGGCCTTTTTTAATTTTCATTGACTACAATTCAAAGTGTTTTCAAGCAAAGGGCACTGGTTCATCAAGAAAGCTGAGCCTTCCTTCTCGCAACTATTTATGTTATTCTCTTTTACGTGACGAATTGAGGATGCTAATGTTAACTGTTTGACAATTGCTTCGGAGCTCTTTACAAAATCAAAAACTTTGCTAAGAGTCGCCGAAGAAGACAAAAACAGTCGCATAGGAATATCTTGTCAAGCGTTGCTACTCAATTTTTTGGGGGAAACAAAAACATTATCTGAAATTTCAGGAAAGTCAAATTCAGAAAACCTTTTGTCAGCTTCTCTTATCTGAGTACTCATGATATGATCTAGGGACGGTTGGCTAAAACAGAAGGACAGAATAAGCAAAAACAACAACCAACTATTCTTCCTGGAATATTTATATTTATAGTAAAAACAAGAATTTTTGTTGTGAGTTTTTTATTCTTCAAAGAACCAGAATATTGCAACTCAATAGTTGTTGTCTATTCAGCCAAAGCAGTAGGCAAAGAAGTTTGAATAACGACTTTTTTTGGCTTCAATGCCCTATTTAACCTGCGAAAACCTACCAAATAATGATATTGCGGACACAAAAATTTTTGTTTGAAGATCACCAAAATATCAAAGTTTTTTAAAACGCTCTGACAAAAACTAAGATGATCAAAATAAATGGGATACCTTATATGAGTTTTCTGTTGATAAAGCTCCTTCACATTATCCATCGGAACCGTCATTAAACTGATCCGTAATGTTGTAATTTGCCTCGAACATTTCTCTTGCTTCACTGTTGCAGAAGGGCTCATTGGCGTATCAGCCTCAAAATAAAGATGAACAAGAACCAGCAAGACCAAATTGAAAGTAAAAATTTTTCGGCCATATGCAGACGACTGTTTTCAATTATTTAGTATATCAATTGGGATTAATTTTTTAGTCGCAAATTTTGCGCGCAAAACTCATCACAGGAGAATTTGGTTGCTTTTTGGAAAATTTTGACCTTAACACCTTCTGTCCAATCACGGCAAAGCACTAAAAACTTTGCGTTTAGGAAACATTATGCCCTTGTACTCCTTAGTTTTGTCGACATGAGACGACAGAATTAAACAAAATCTGTTCACTTTGCAAACGAGTTGACAATTTGCCAAAAATTAATTTGGAATATTTTGCCACAAAATTGGCTCACAAACAATGGCTGTTTTTTTTGCCACCAATAATTGTTCTCGATATATTTTGTAGGGAGAGCACAAAAACTTTGCAATTTCTCTTATAGAAAGAACAGTTCGTCTCCTGTGTGTAACAGCCATAAAAATTGTTGTTTCGTTGATTGCACTTGGGAATCTATGAAAGTAGTGCCTGCTCAAGACGATCTGCAAAAAACAAAATCATTCTAAAAACATAAAATTGTTGGAGTCTGCTCGATAGATAAACAAACGCAAAAATTTTTTATATTAGAGAATTCTAGCAAAAAGCATATATTTCTCTCTCTATCACAAAAGTGAGGAGAGTGTCTATGCATATTTGCTGGTAGAGACACTCCAGTGAGGTACTTGGCGGAATGCACTCTCTTATGTGCACTCTCTAATGAACGCGGAGTGCACTCTCTAAGATCACCTAAGTGCACTCTCTAATGAAGATTAAGACGTTTTATACTAAGTTTTGCCACAAGTGAAAACTCACACTAAATTGCTTCGCTGATCTTGAACTAACATTTACTGAGTCGTAAGGCAAAACATTAAAGCCAGAAGTAGGGAACCACAAAAGGAAGCATGCTTCGATTTTGTGGCCATAAAAAAAGAAGTAATTTTCTTAGAATAAAAAAAGCAATTAAAAAATTTCTAACTTGGTTTTGTCCAAATTTTTTGAGAAAAATAAGTGTGCTTTGGAGCCACAGTATGACGCCAAGTACCTCAGTCAATTGTCTCTACAAGCAAATATGCACTTTCCCTACCCTTGTGATAGAGGGACAAATATCTGCTTTTTACTTGGTTTCTCCAAGGTTAAGGAGATTTCGCGCTGGTTTGTCTATCGAGCAGAATGCAACAATTTTAGGATTTTAGAATATTTTTTTCCAGATTTTCATGAGCAGGCCTTTTGTTGATAAATTCCTAATTGCATTCAATGAAACAGAACTATTGCATTGCCGTTACATATAAGAAACGAACTGTTCTTTATATATGAGAAATAGCAATGTTCTTGTTTTCTCCCTACTTTTTTGTCAAGATGAATAATTTTTGGCGGAAAGAAAAGATGGTCAGCGTTATGAAGATAGTATTGAGGCAAAATTTTCCAAATAAATTTTGCGCATATTGTCAACTCGTTTGCAAAGTCGTCAGATGTAGTTCGAAATTTCGACGTTTATTTTCTTATCTTTTTTACTTTTTTTTGTTTATTAGCAAGTTTATTAAAATAGAAAATCTTCTATTTATTTTCAATGTGGTTATTGTCAATCTTGTCATCTCATGTCGACAAAATTTAGGTTTGTGATCACTCTGATAGTTGTTGAATATTGTTCGGCAAAGCTTCCTGCAAAAAACATTTGCTCCATTGCAGAGAAAGGGGTCTGCCAACTGCGGCCTGCCAACTTAGCTATTAGATAAAAGTTAAGGAAAAAACGTTCACTACGCCGCAGATTCAAGAACGAAGAACCGGACAGCTTCTGTTCTGGAACACAAGTATCCTAGGGGTTAAATATTGTTACGCAAGACAATGTCAATGTAGCTAAACTGGCCTTCAATGACGAGCTCGAAGCGTCAGCAAAATAGCAAAATAATAAAACAAAAATAAGGAACCGCAAAAAGCATGCTTTGATTGCATGGCCATAATTGTAGAAGTAACTGTCTAGGAAAATTTTTTAAAAAATCAAAAAAAAATTAAACTGGTTTCTCCAAATTTTTTATTGGGAACAAGTGTGTTTTTGGAGCCACAGTATTCCGCCAAGTACCTCACTAAATTGTCTCTACAAGCAAATATGCATTAACCCTTTCACTGCCCTTTTGATAGAGGGACAAAAAATATGCTTTTTACTAGGTTTCTCAAACGTAAAGAAAATTTTGCGTTGGTTTATCTATCGCGCAAACTACCACAATTTTAGAATTTTAGATTGTCTTTTTTTCCAGTTCTTCATGAGCAGGCATTACGTTCAAAAAATCTCAAGCACATACAGGGTATCGAAATTTTCAGTGGGTGTTGCATACGAGAAATGAAGTGTTCTTTATGTGAATCCAACGCTTTGAGCTCCTCATTGATGGTTAGTTTAGTTGCATTAATTTTTTCTTGCATAGCAATGTTTTCACCAGCTGATGCTTGTGTACTAGAACCAGAGACTGCCCGGCTCTTTGTTTTTGAATCTGCGGCGTGGTGAACGTGTTTTCATTAACCTATAATCAATAGCTAATTTGGTAGGTCGCAGTTGGCAGACCTTTTTTCCGTATTAAAGGAAACAACTCTTGTGCAGAAATTTTTGGCAAACAAGGTTCAACACCTATCATCGTGGTCACAAACCAAAGTTTTGACGACATGAGACGACAGAATTTAACAAAATCTGTTCACTTTGCAAACGAGTTGACAATTTGCCAAAAATTAATTTGGAATATTTTGCCACAAAATTGGCTCACAAACAATGGCTGTTTTTTTGCCACCAATGATTGTTCTTGATATATTTTGTAGGGAGAGCACAAAAAAATTGCAATTTCTCTTTTAGAAAGAACAGTTCATTTCCTGTGTGTAACAGCCAAAAAAATTGTTTCGTCGATTGCCTTTGGGAATATATGAAAGTAGTGCCTGCTCAAGAAGATCTGGAAAAAATTATATTCTAAAAGTTGTTGGAGTCTACTCGATAGATAAACAAACGCAAAAATTTTTTATATTAGAGAATTCTAGCAAAAAGCATATATTTTCTCTCTATCACAAAGGTAAGGAGAGTGTCTATGAACATTTGCTGGTAGAGACACCAGTGGGGTACTTGGCGGAATACTGTGACGCCAAAAAACACACTTCCTCTAGAAAAATGTTGACAAACCAAGTTAAAAATTTTTTATTTTTTTTATTATTCTTACAAATTTACTTCTAGCATTTATGCATATACAATCGAAGCACGTTTTTTGTGGGTCCCTAATTTTGTTTTAAATGTTTTGCCAACGTTTCTAGCTCCTTATTGATGGTCAGTTTTATTGAATTGACACTTTCTTGCGTAACACTGTTTACTCAGTAGGTACTTGTGTACTAGAACCAGAAGCTGCACGGTTCTGAGTGTTTGAGTCTGCGGCGTAGAGAGCATACATTTTTTTAACCTTTAACTATAGCTAAGTTTGCTGCCCGCAGATGGCAGATCCCTTTTTCTGCAGTGGAGAGAACAGTTCTTTTGCAGGAATTTCCACCGAACAAGGTTCAAACGCTATCAACGTGGTCACAGACCGAAATTCTGACAACATGGAACAACAGTTTTAAAAGAAAGCCTCACAGTTTATAAAGACAAGACATTCTATTTCAATAATTTATTTTATAAACAAAAAAAGCGGAAAAAATAGTGAAAAAACCGTCAAAATTTTGAACAACATATGAAGTTTGCAAACAAGTTGACAATTTGCCAAAAATTTATATAAATGTTTTGCTTCAAAATTAGCTTTGAAACAATGCTTTTTTTCTGCCGCAAATAATTCTTTTCGTCAAAGTAGTAGGGAGAGCACAAAATAGTTGCAGCTTCTCCTACAGAAAGATTAATTTGTCTTTTGTATGTAACAGCCATGGGAAATTCTGTTTCATTGAATGCGATTGGGAATTTGTGAACAAAATGCCTGCTCATGAAGAAGTAGAAAAAATGTTATAAGATCCTAAAATTATGTAGTGTGCTCGATAGAACAACCAACGCGAAAAATTCTTTATTTTCGAGAAACCTAGTAAAAGGAATATAGTTGTCCCTCTTTTACTAGGGCAAGGAAATGTCTACTCATATTTGCTCGTAGAGATATTTCGGTGAGATAGTTGGCGGAACAGTGTGACGCCAAAAACACAATTGTATCTCATTAAAAATTTAGACAAACGAAATTAAAACTTTTTTACTCAGATTTTTTTAAATTCTGAGTTAATTACTTCTAGCATTTATGCCTATACAACCAAAGCACGTGTTTTTGTGGCCAATAATTTTGATTTAAATGTTTCGACAACGCTTCAAGCTCCTCATTGATGGTCAGTTTTATTGCATTGACACTTTCTTGCGTAACAATATTTACGTCAGCAGGTACTTGTGTACTAAAACCAGAGGCTGTACGGCTCTTCGCATTTGAGTCTGCGGCGTTTTGAACGTATTATCCCTAAACTTTAACTAATAGCTAATTTGGCAGGTCCAACTTGGCACACCTCTTGTTCTTCAATGGAGAAAACAGTTCCTTTAAAGGAAGTTTCGACGAAAGGAGTAGGGAGAGCACAAAAACATTGTAGCTTCTCTTGTAAAAAGATTAGTTTGTTTCTTGTATGTAACAGCCACGGAAAACTTTGTTTCACTGAATGCGATTGGGATTTTATGAACAAAGTGCCTGCTCATGAACATCTAGAAAAAAGTTACAAAATCCTAAAATTGTGTTAGTCTGCTCGATAGAAAAACCAACTTGAAAATTTCTTTAATTTGGAGAAATCTAGTTAGAGGAATATAGTTGTCCCTCATTTACAAGGGCAAGGAAATGTCTACTCATATTTGCTCGTAGAGATATGTCAGTGAGATATTTGGCGGAACACTGTGACGCAAAAACACACTTGTATCTCACAAAAAATTCAGACAAACGAAGTTAATACTTTTTTACTCAGATTTTTTTTATTTTGATTTAAAGTTATTTATTTCTAGCAATTAAGCCTATACAATCAAAGCACGTGTTTTTGTGGCCCCTAATTTTGTTTTAATCGTTTTGCCAACGCTTCGAGCTCCTCATTGATGGTCAGTTTTATTGCATTGACACTTTCTTGCGTAACAATGTTTACGTCAGCAGGTACTTGTGTACTAGAACCAGAGGCTGTACGGCTCTTCGTGTGTGATTCTGCGGCGTATTGAGCGTATTTTCCCTACACTTTAATTAACAGCTAAATTGGCAGGTCGAAGTTGTCACACCTTTTGTTCTTCAATGGGGAAAACAGTTCTTTTGCAAGAAGTTTCGACGAACAATGTTCAACCCCAATCAAGATGGGCATACAACAAAATTTTGACAACATGAGACAACAGGATTAAAAAAGCGGCATATGTATTAAGGACAAGATTTTCTATTTTATTAAATTTGCTAATAAACAAAAAAGTTGAAAGAAAGAGTAAGTAAACGTCAAAATTTCAAACAACATCTGAAGTTTGCAAACGAATTGACAATTTACCAACAATTAATTTGGAATATTTTGCCTTAAAACTGATTTTGAAACAATGCTTTTTTCTTGCCGCATAAAACTTTTGTTGACAAAGGAGTAGGGAAAGCACAAAAACATTGTAGCTTCTCTTGTAAAAAGATTAGTTTGTTTCTTGTATGTAACAGCCACGGAAAACTTTGTTTCACTGATTGCGATTGGGATTTTATGAACAAAATGCCCGCTCATGAACATCTAGAAAAAAGTTACAAAATCCTAAAATTGTGTTAGTCTGCTCGATAGAAAAACCAACGCAAAAATTTCTTTACTTTGGAGAAACCTATTAAGAGGAATATATTTGTCCCTCTTTTACAAGGTCAGGGAAATGTCTACTCATATTTGCTCGTAGAGATAATTCAGTGAGGTACTTGGCGGAATACTGTGACGCCGAAAACACACTTGTATCTGACAAAAAATTTAGACAAACGAAGTTAAAACGTTTTTACTCAGAGTTTTTTTATTCTGAGTTAATTACTTCTAGCATTTATGCCTATACAATCAAAGAACGTGTTTTTGTGGCCCCTGATTTTGTTTTAAATGTTTTGCCAACGCTTCAAGCTCCTCATTGATGGTCAGTTTTGAGTTTTATTGCATTGACACTTTCTTGCGTAACAACGTTAACGTCAGCAGGTACTTGTGTACTAGAAGCAGAGTTTGTACGGCTTTTCGTATTTGAGTCTGCGGCATATTGAGCGTATTTTCCCTAAACTTTACCTAATAGCTAAATTGGCAGGTCGAAGTTGGCACACCTCTTGTTCTTCAATGCAGAAAACAGTTCTTTTGCAGGAAGTTTCGACGAACAATGTTTAACCCCAATCAACATGGGCACACAACAAAACTTTGACAACATGAGACGACAGGATTAAAAAAGCGGCACAAGTATTAAGGACAAAATTTTCTATTTCAATAAATTTGCTAATAAACAAATTTGAAAGAAAGAGTAAATAAACGTCTAAATTTCAAACAACATCTGAAATTTGCAAACGAATTGACAATTTGCCAACAATTTATTTGGAATATTTTGCCTCAAAATTGATTTTCAAACAATGCTTTTTTCTTGCCGCATAAAACTCTTGTTGACAAAGGAGTAGGGAGAGCACAAAAACATTGTAGCTTCTCTTGTAAAAAGATTAGTTTGTTTCTTGTATGTAACAGCCACGGAAAACTTTGTTTCACTGATTGCGATTGGGATTTTATGAACAAAATGCCCGCTCATGAACATCTAGAAAAAAGTTACAAAATCCTAAAATTGTGTTAGTCTGCTCGATAGAAAAACCAACGCAAAAATTTCTTTACTTTGGAGAAACCTATTAAGAGGAATATATTTGTCCCTCTTTTACAAGGTCAGGGAAATGTCTACTCATATTTGCTCGTAGAGATAATTCAGTGAGGTACTTGGCGGAATACTGTGACGCCGAAAACACACTTGTATCTGACAAAAAATTTAGACAAACGAAGTTAAAACGTTTTTACTCAGAGTTTTTTTATTCTGAGTTAATTACTTCTAGCATTTATGCCTATACAATCAAAGAACGTGTTTTTGTGGCCCCTGATTTTGTTTTAAATGTTTTGCCAACGCTTCAAGCTCCTCATTGATGGTCAGTTTTGAGTTTTATTGCATTGACACTTTCTTGCGTAACAACGTTAACGTCAGCAGGTACTTGTGTACTAGAAGCAGAGTTTGTACGGCTTTTCGTATTTGAGTCTGCGGCATATTGAGCGTATTTTCCCTAAACTTTACCTAATAGCTAAATTGGCAGGTCGAAGTTGGCACACCTCTTGTTCTTCAATGCAGAAAACAGTTCTTTTGCAGGAAGTTTCGACGAACAATGTTTAACCCCAATCAACATGGGCACACAACAAAACTTTGACAACATGAGACGACAGGCTTAAAAAAGCGGCACAAGTATTAAGGACAAAATTTTCTATTTCAATAAATTTGCTAATAAACAAATTTGAAAGAAAGAGTAAATAAACGTCTAAATTTCAAACAACATCTGAAATTTGCAAACGAATTGACAATTTGCCAACAATTTATTTGGAATATTTTGCCTCAAAATTGATTTTCAAACAATGCTTTTTTCTTGCCGCATAAAACTCTTGTTGACAAAGGAGTAGGGAGAGCACAAAAACATTGTAGCTTTTCTTGTAAAAAGATTAGTTTGTTTAATGTATGTAACAGCCACGGAAAACTCTGTTTCACTGATTGCGATTGAGATTTTATGAACAAAATGCCCGCTCATGAACATCTAGAAAAAAAAGTTACAAAATCTGAAAATTGTGTTAGTATGCTCGATAAAAAAACCAACGCGAAAATTTCTTTACTTTGGAGAAACCTAGTAAAAGGAATATAGTTGTCCCTCTTTTACAAGGTCAAGGAAATGTCTACTCATATTTGCTCGTAGAGATAATTCAGTGAGGTACTTGGCGGAATACTGTGACGCCAAGAACACACTTGTATCTGACAAAAACCTTAGACACACGAAGTTAAAACTTTTTTACTCAGAGTTTTTTTTATTCTGAGTTATTTATTTCTAGCATTTATGCCTATACAATCAAAAAACGTGTTTTTGTTGCCCCTAATTTTGTTTTAAATGTTTTGCCAACGCTTCAAGCTCCTCATTGATGGTCAGTTTTGAGTTTTATTGCATTGACACTTTCTTGCGTAACAACGTTAACGTCAGCAGGTACTTGTGTACTAGAACCAGAGGTTGTACGGCTCTTCGTGTTTGAGTCCTTGGCGTATTGAGCGTATTTTCCCTAAACTTTAACTAATAGCTAAATTGGCAGGTTGAAGTTGGCACACCTCTTGTTCTTCAATGGCGAAAACAGTTCTTTTGCAAGAAGTTTCGACGAACAATATTCAACCCCAATCAGGATGGGCATACAACAAAATTTTGACAACATGAGACAACAGGATTAAAAAAGCGGCATATGTATTAAGGACAAGATTTTCTATTTCATTAAATTTGCTAATAAACAAAAAAGTTGAAAGAAAGAGTAAGTAAACGTCAAAATTTCAAACAACATCTGAAGTTTGCAAACGAATTGACAATTTACCAACAATTAATTTGGAATTTTTTGCCTTAAAACTGATTTTGAAACAATGATTTTTTCTTGCCGCATAAAACTCTTGTTGACAAAGGAGTAGGGAGAGCACAAAAACATTGTAGCTTCTCTTGTAAAAAGATTAGTTTGTTTCTTGTATGTAACAGCCACGGAAAACTTTGTTTCACTGATTGCGATTGGGATTTTATGAACAAAATGCCTGCTCATGAACATCTAGAAAAAAAGTTACAAAATCCTAAAGTTGTGTTAGTATGCTCGATAAAAAAAACCAACGCGAAAATTACTTTACTTTGGAGAAACCTAGTAAGAGGAATATAGTTGTCCGTCTTTTACAAGGGAAAGGAAATGTCTACTCGTTTTTGCTCGTAGATAAATTTCAGTGAGGTATTTGGCGGAATACTGTGACACCAAAAACACACTTGTGTCTCACAAAAATTTAGACAACCAAAGTTAAAATTTTTTTACTCAGATTTTTTTATTCTGAGTTAATTACTTCTAGCATTTGTGCCTATACAATAAAAAAACGTATTTTTGTTGCTCCTAATTTTGTTATTAACGTTTTGCCAACGCCTCGAGCTCCTCATTGATGGTCAGTTTTATTGCATTGACACTTTGTTGCGTAACATTTTTTACGTCAGCAGGTACTTGAGTACTAGAACCGGAACCTGCACGGTTCTGCGTGTTTGAGTCTGCGGCGTAGAGAGCATATATTTTTTAACCTTTAACTATAGCTAAGTTTGCTGGCCGCAGTTGGCCCACCTTTTTTTCTGCATTGGAGAAAACAGTTCTATTGCAGGAATTTCCGCCGAACAAGGTTCAAAAGCTATCTACGTGGTCACAGACCAAAATTGTGACAACATGAAACAACAGGTTTAAAAGAAAGCCTCACAGGTTATAAAGACAAGACATTCTATTTCAATAAATTAGCTCATAAAAAAAAACGTGAAAAAAAGTGAGATAAACGTCAAATATTCGAACAACATATGAAGTCTGCCAACAAGTTGACAATTTGCCAAAAAATATTTAAATGTTTTGCCTCAAAATGGGCTTTGAAACAATGCTTTTTTTCTGTCGCAATTAATTCTTTTCGACAAAGTAGTAGGGAGAGCACAAAAAAGTTGCAGCTTCTCCTACAGAAAGATTAATTTGTCTCTTGTATGTAACAAACACGCGAATTTCTGTTTCATTGAATGCAATTGGGAATTTATGAACAAAATGCCTGCTCATGAAAATCTAGAGAAAATGTTATAAAATCCTAAATTTCTTTTAGTCTGCTCGATAGAAAAACCAACGCAAAATTTTCTTTATCTTGGAGAAACATAGTAAAAGGCATAATTTTGTCCCTCTATTACAAGTGCAAGGAAAAGTCTATTCGTATTTGCTCGTAAAGATAATTCAATGAGGTACTTGACGGAACACTGTGACTCCAAAAACACAATTGTTTCTCTCAAAAAATTAGGACAAACCAATTTAAAACTTGTTTACTCAGATTTTTTTTTATTCTAAGAAAATTACTTTTAGCATTTATGCCTATACAATCGGAGCACATTTTTTGTGGTTCCCTAATTGTGTTTTAATTCTTCTGCCGACGCTTCGAGGTGCTCATTGATGGTCAGTTTAGTTGCATTGACAATTTCTTGCGTAACAATGTTTACGCCAGCAGGTACTTGTGTACTAGAACCAGAGGCTGTACTCCTCTTCGTATTTGAGTCTGCGGCGTTTTGAGCGTGTTTTCCCTAAACTTTAACTAATAGCTAAATTGGCAGGTCGAATTTGGCACACCCCTTGTTCTTCAATCGAGAAAACAATTCTACAATATGAGACAACAGCAGTGACAAACATTCGCACAAGTAATAAGGAAGAGACTTTCTATTTCAATAAGTTTGATAATAAACAACAAACGTGAACGAAGTAGTAAATAAACGTCAAAATTTCAAACATTATCTGAAGTTTGCAAAAGAGTTGACAATTTGCCAAAAATCTAATTGGAATATTTTGACTCAAACTTTATTCTCCAACCAGGCTTTTTTGCCGCGTATAATGCTTTTTGACAAAAGAGTAGAGAGAGCACAAAAACATTGCAGGTTCTCTTATAGAAAGAACAGTTCTTTTCTTTTATGTAACAGCCGCCGAAAATTCTGTTTCATTGAATGCGATTGGGAATTTATGAACAAAATGCCTGCTCATGGAGATCTGGAAAAACAAAACATTATAAAATGCTAAATCTGTGGTAGTCTGCTTTATACATAAACCAACGCAATATTTTCTTTATTTTTGAGAAAGCTAGTAAAAAGCATATAATTGTCCTCATGAAAAATGTGGACGAACCAAGTTCAAACTTATCTGATTAGTTTTTTTAATATACTTAGAAATTATTTCTATCATTTATGCACATACAATCGATGTACTCTTCCTTTTGTGGGTCTCTTTTTTTGGCTGTATCGTTTTGCTAACGCTCTGAGCTCATCATTGATGGTCAGTTTAGTTGCTTTGACAATTTTTGTGTAACGATGTTTATGTATAATAGAAGATACTTATTATCTAGAAGCAGAGGCTAGTTGGCTCTCGGCTTTTGAGTCTGCTGTGTTTGGATGTTGTTTTTCTTAACCCTGAACTAATTGCAAAGTTGGCAACTGGAGGAATGATTGTTTGGGCCTATCTTAGGTTATCAATATAATATTTAACTAAATTTTAAGGCCGCCCTGTTCGCGTTATAAATTTCTCTCTCAAATTAGAAAGAATAGAAAGGACTTTATTATGAGACGGTTAATTTCTTGTCTAATTGTTCAATACAAGATATAAAGGCATAAAATATAAAGGGTGCGTAATATTTAAATAGATATGTGTTCACTAAATATCAATGAAAGCAAAACCAAATCGTATTTGTAAATGGTACATAAACTTCAGAGCTTTTATGGTAAGAATCAACAGAATCATCTTTTAAGTTAACTGCACTTCCGTTTTCTTATTCAAATACAATTTTTCGTACAGGAAACATAAATACTTGAATAAATTTACTACTGGAAAATTTATAAAGAAAGTGTACGTAAAATGACCAAATATGATTGATACAGATCAAATAGCACTACACTAGCTGAGATTTGAGAACACAATCAATAAACAGGTACGATTAAGGTAATATGAACTAACTAACAGATTTTCACATTTCCTGCTATGTCCAAATTGTGGCTACATTTTTTTGACACAACTCGGAAACTGAAAAAGATATCAACGCCAAATTTTGTGACTCAATAGACATGTTTGAGATACAAATTGTGAGTGAAAATGAGGGTTCTATCTTGAAAGGCTCAAGTAATGCTACCTTCTAAATTCTATAAGCAATCTTAATACATGGGGGAAAAATTCAAATGTAAATAGCTCCCACACTAATGATTCAAATTTCAGCGAACTTGGCAGTGACTAGTACTAGACTACAAAATAGCATATGAAAAAATATTGAATTAAATTGGACATGTAGTTTTTGAGATAATTAGATTTAAATGTCAGACCGCAACATAGCCGGCCCTATTTTGATTCAAGCAAAATACTTTCAAATGCGGTCAATATCTAATGAAATAAGTTTAACTAATGGCCGTAAACAAATTCCTTTAGCAGTTTTGATTGTTGTCATTCTAGCTATTTTATCGTCTCCTTCATGAAGCTTCTGGATTCTGGCTAAGGTGTAGTTGAAGTAGCTTTCTTTCTAATCAACCAACCAGTCTAAGTCTCCCACTTTGATGTCGGCGCTTGATTCAGGTATCCTTTTAGCTCTGCGTTGGAGTGATGGTAGATACTCGCTCATCCACCGCTTCCAAAGGGCTTTCAATTGCTCGCTGATGTTTCGGAACATTTTTCGATAGGAAGCATTGTTATCGCTAAATAGAGAAATGGGCCATGACACGTTTGCTCCCCCAATAAGGAAATGAATCGGTGTTATCGTATCCAAATCGTCAACATTGCTACTAACTGCTGTTAGAGGTCGATTATTGAGTAGTTGTTCTGCTATACAAATTACTGTCGGGAGATTTTCTTCTTTCAAAGATTCTTTGCCCAAAATATTGAAAATCGCTCTTTTTGTTCGATTTCACTAATGACTCCCAAGCGCCACCGAAATGTGGACCTTCAGGGGGATTAAAGTCCATTGTATACCGTTTTGTGTTAAATTGCGCTGCATTTCAGAATGGTTCAGTTCTCTGAATGCCGCTTTCAATTCGTTCGCTGCGCCTACAAAGTTAGTTCCGTTGTCAGAAATTACTGTTTTCGGTTTCCCTCTTCTCGCTATGAACCGGTGAACTGCGTCTAAGCAAGACTGTGTGTCCAGTGATTGAACTATCTCCATATAAACTGCTCTTATGCTAAGACACGTGAATGGACAAATCCATCTTTTCACAGTTCTTCGGATGAGTTTAATTGAAAACGGTCCAAAGTATTCTACTCCGGTGTTTGTAAACGGCGTTAGATTATCTTTTATTCTGACTATTGGTAAATCTGACATCATTGGCATCGATGTTTTGCTTCTCTTCAATTTACAGTGTAGACATTGGTGTTTAACCGATCTCAGTGCGTTCCTTAGACCAGTTACCCAAAGCTTTCTTTGAATTTCAGCTCTAAAATGTTCAACACCTTGGTGAAGGTTGTGCTTATGCTGAAATTCGAGATTTAATTTAACTGCTGAATGAGAATGTGGTAAGATAACAGGATGCTTTCCTCCGAAAGTAAGGTTCGCATGTCTAAGTCGACCTTTTGTTCTTATTAGATTTTCGCTCAGAAATGAATTCAGGGATTCAATTTTACTGTTGCTTTTGACAGAGTCTCCTTTCTTCAACGACGCTATTTCTTTTGTGTAATTTTCTCTCTGGACTAACTCCCATATTCGATTCTCTGCTTGATCAAGCAATTCAGGGGTTATTTCCTTGTTCCTATATCTCTGATTCAAAATTCTTGCAAATACATTTCTCAGTCTTCCGAAGTTAGTGAATCGTTTCCAGTCAATTTGAGCTGAATTTCCGTACGAATTACTGGCCAAAAACTCTTCTTGATCAGGAACTATTTCTTCTTGCTCCCAATTTTCTGTTTCGTTAATTTCGCTCTTTAACCAATCCGGTCCGTTTATCCAGTCACTTTGCATCAGTTCATTAATGGAGAGACCTCTCGTTCCCAGAACAATTGGGTTGTCAGATCCAGCTATATGCCTCCACTGATCAACTGTTGAACTGTCTATGATTTCTGCTACCCAGTTAGTAACAAAAGTAGGATGTTTTTTGTCACTATTACGCAACCATTGTAAAACAGTAGCTGAATCGCTCCAAAAATTGATTGACGCAAACGAAATTCTATGTTCTTTCAAAATTAGATCTTTATTTCTGTTTTCTGTAACTGCTGCCGTTAAGTCTGATTTTGGTATAGTATGGCGCTTCCTTGGAGCCACCCTTGTTTTTCCAACAATGAACCTTATTAGTCTTTCGCCGTTTGGTTTAGTGATTACAACGTAACTTACTGCACAAAAAGCATCTTCCGACGCGTCTCCAAAGACGTGTAGCTCAATTCTGTGACAAGTTTCCTGACTGCACCATCTTGAAACGGATAATTGTTTTGAGTTACTCCATTCTTGCACCCAATGGTTAAAATCGGTGTTTATGTCTTTGGTTATCTTGTCCCTTTTTTGACCTTGTGTCTGCCAGATTCGTTTCATTAACATCCTTCCTCGAATGACAAATGGTGCCATGAACCCCAGGGGATCAAACACTTGTGACACCGTTGACAAATATTGTCTTTGCGTCCAATTCGTTACCTGCAAAAACTCTTGGTCCTTTCGAACAGTTAACAGATCATCGGCTGCTATCCATTCAGGTCCGAAGACCTTAGGGTTATCTTCGCTTTCTATTGGTGTAATTTCGCTGTTTTCAAATATTTCTAAGAAATTTGAAAACAATTTTGTGAGGTTGAAGCCTCCTTTTGCTAACAATGACTTAAGGTCATGGATTACTTCAGATGCTTGTTCAATTGTGTGAACCGAGAGAAGTATATCGTCCACATAAAAGTTATCCATTACCAAAACATTTCTTCAATACCTGCGGTTAGTGCAACACAGTTTTCTCAAAATCTGAACAAGATTCCAATTAGATTTTGCAAAAGGTCGGGACCTTTCATCAAAACGTCGTTCAGGCAGTATCCTCGAAACATTTTCGCAGCATTGCAAACTCTTCTTACTTTCTCTGGTTTTCTGGGATTTAGCACTGGATGTTGAGGCAGATACCAAACATCCTGATGTTCAAGTTCACTCTTTTCCAGCAAGGAGATATAGCTTTTTACTAGATCCGTTTTTATTGAATCGATGTACTTCAATTTTAAAAACTCCTTTTTCACTAATCTTCGTTCGATCGAACGTAGTTGTCCGAGGGCTGAAGAAATATTACAATCAAGTTTTTGTTCTTTTCGTGTAAAAAGCATTTGAACTTGGAAACGTTTTGGCAGCTTTAACGTTGTCTTCTCTAGTATTTCAAGAGACTTTTTCTCTTCAAGTGTTCTGCTGTTCACTTGAAATGTTGTACCGTAGGATTCGATTTCCCACCACTTTCTCACAATTTCTGTTAGCTCTTGGTTCTCTTGGCTATCGCTGCTTAGGAGTTTGCTCTCTGTCCTTTCGTTATTTGGCAGTGGACCACTTAGCGTCCAGCCCAATTGGAACTTTTACTGCCCATGGAGAATTATTTCCACAATATTTATACTCTAAAGGTCTTTTTAGGGAGTAAGCATCTTGACCAAGAATCACTTTTACGTCTCTCACATCAATTTTCTTCAGTCTTATGCACGATAAATGAGGATAACGTTTACTTAGCTCGATTACAATGTAAAGCGAGGATCCAACTACAAGATCTTTATAACTACTGGCTATGATTTTTACCGTGTCGCTGATTTCATCGGCCGGCCGGATCTTGACCGGTACTTTCAAACAGTCGATTGAGTTCGTTCCGTGAATCCCAGTCACTGACATCGAAGTATTTCTTCTTTCAAGGCCTAGTGATTGCATCAATTCTTTGTCTATCCAAATTTGAGAGGAGGCGGTGTCGCAAACAGCTTTAGTTTCGTCAAAACTTCCGTCTTCAGCGTAGATTCGCAATGGTGCAACTTGGAGAAGTCCTTTGACTGACCAAGTTGTCTCATTTGCTAGGTTGGTTTCGCTTGTTTGATTTGGTGACTGGATTAGCTGGATTAGCTCGTGTGTCACAGTTGATTTGTGTGTAACATGCGATTGTGATTTCTTTCACAGCCGTCAATTCCGCATTTGAGCTTCGATTTGCAACCTCTGGCGCGATGCTTTCCCGTCAAGCATTTGAGACAGAGGTTGGCTTGTTTCACTGCTTCTGACCAATCTGTGACAGCGAGTGTTTTGAATTTATCACACTTCCAAAGTGGATGATCTGCGTCATCGAGGGGGCATTTCTGAAATCTTATCTCTCTATCGTTAGTAAAAGTGGAGTTTTTTGTTTGATCTCTACCTGATCTGACGCTATTTTGTTTTCCTCTATAAGAACTCTCTGGAAATTGCGTTGTTGCTGCAGCTTTCAATCGCTCTTGAACTAAAGATTCTTCTTTTAGTCATTTGTTCAATTCAATCAGATTTGGCAGCTTTGACCTATGCGACGCGGTTTCAATATGTGCAAACCATCTGCGATTTATGTCTGCCGGTAGTTTATTAACTATCATGTCTAAATTACTTGATGAAGACAAATCGTTGCTGTAACCGAATTGTTGCAGAGCGTTTACAAAGTTTTCGACTGTGTCAACAAAAATAACAAAATTCGCACTATCATACGGTCGTAATTGTGGATGGTTTTGAACTTTAGTTCATTGCGATCCTATTATCAAATGCGGTTGACCGAATTTGCTCTTAGTGTTTTTCAAGCCGTGTCGTACATAACGCCCGAATAACCCATACCAGCAAGCGCTATTTTTGCTGGCCCAGTTAACATCGTTTTCAAATGCGTCATTTTTTCGTCGTTTGATACGGTACTACGATCGACTGTTGACAGAAACATGCCGCTCCATTCTGGCCAATCAAGGGGATCGCCATTATATTCTCTTAACTTAAGTTATGGCAAAGTGCAATTAACTGAAGAACTCACTGGGTACATATCATACCAATTAAAGCCGTGTCTCGGACTTGATTGCGAAGTATCAGAAATCTCAATCTTATCATGCTGCCCTTGGTTTGAGCTCACCATTCCCGGAAGGTGTCTGACTGGAGCACTGCCAAACACACCATCTCTCCGAGAGTTTCCTTGTGACATCAGTGACCCCGGCCAGCTGTTACTGTTTTTCAACTGAGATGAGGCTGCAACATCGTTTGCATTTTGTTGATTGTCACCCTGTGCTTGATTAAGTTTTCTGTTTTCACCCAACTAGTCTTCATCGTCACTGCAGCTGATATTGCCCAAGAAGTCTTCGCTGTCTGGTACAACTGGGTTTTCCAAATTTTCAGGATGAAATTCGTCTTCTTCGTCGGTGTTAATTTCGAGTTTCAACATTTCGAGTTGTCTCAATTGCTCGTCAGTCTCTCGAGCTCGTCTTTCCTGTTCAATTTTCAACTTCTGCAACTGATATTCAAGCCTCGGTTGCACTTGGCTTTTTCTTTTAGCTCGGGTTTCTTTCTTTTGTTTCAATTCTTCTTCCGTTGAAACATCGGGCAAGACATCTTTCGATTTGGCTGATTGGTTTGTGTCTTAGTTGGGCTTGTGTTTTGAGGTGGCTCAATAATTTGTGCTGTTTCCTCCTCGGCCCCATTTACCGATGACACGAGTGAGGGTGTTGGTTCTCCGGCAAAGCTCACTGACTTTGCCGTCTCCAATGATTTCTTCCCCTGGTTCCACAATGCTAGAAGTTGCTTTGTTTCTCTTGCAGATCTGCTTTGTGCCTTGATGAGACCCGTGTGCTGTAATGTCTCATCTCTTCAACTATTTTCTCGTCCAGGGCAAGATATTCATCAAGATTGGTTTTGATGCTCGCTGCTCTACTTAGTATAGAGCCAAATTGTCTTCTGAGTTCTGATCTTCTCATTTGAAGATTATTAAGGTTTTCTTTTATTCCATCGCGAATTTGGAAACGATATTCCACATCTTCCACCGTTTCAAAATCAGTTGACTGATGAGATATACCACCACTGCCGGCTCCAGAGGGACTTTGTTGCTTTCTTCTAAACATTTTTGAGGTTGTCCGGGAATGTGGACCAAATGTTTGGGCCTATCTTAGGTTATCATTATAATATTCAACAAAGTTTTAGGCCGCCCTGTTCGCGTTATAAATTTCTCTCTCAAATTAGAAAGAATAGAAAGGTCTGTATTATGAGATGGTTATTTTCTTGTCTAACTGTTCAATACATGTTATAAAGGCATAAAACATAAAGTTAAACAAAGCGTGCGTAATATTTAAATAGATATATGTTCACTAAATATTAATGAAAGCAAAACCAAATCATATTTATAAATAGTACATAAACTTCAGAGCTTTTATCGTAAGAATCAACAGAATCGTCTTTTAAGTTAACTGCATTTCCGTTTTCTTAATCAAATACAATTTTTCGTACAGGAAATATAAATGCTTGAATAAATTTACTACTGGAAAATATATGAAGAAAGTGTACGTAAAATGACCAAATATGATTGAAACAGATCAAATAGCACTACACTAGCTGAGATTTGAGTACACAATCAATAAACAAGTACAATTAAAGTAATATGAACTAAATAACAGATTTTCATATTTTCAGCTATGTCCAAATTGGGGCTAAGATATACCGTTTTTTGACAATAACTCGGAAACTAAAAAAAAAAGATATCTACACCAAATTTTGTGAGTCGATTGATATTGGTGAGTGAAAATGAAGGTGAGTGACATTGGTGAGTGACAATTGATATTGGTGAGTGACAATTTATACATTGTGAGTGAAAATGAGGGTTCTATCTCGAAAAACTGAAGTAGGGCTACCTTGTAAATTCCATAAGCAATCTTAATACATGGGGGAAATTTTGAAATGTAAACAGCTCCCACAATAATGATTCAAATTTCAGCAAACTTGGCAGTGACTGCGGACTAGTCTACAATATAGCATATGAAAAAAGATTGAACTAAATTGCACATGTAGCTTTTGAGATAATTAGATTTAAATGACAGACCGCAACAATGATTATTTGTAGGAAAAATTGCTGAAGGTTGTTCAACATCTATCAACGTGATTGAAAACCAAAGGTTTCACAACATCAGACAACAGGATTAAAAAAGCCGGACAAATAATAAAGATAAAACTTTCAAATTAAAAAATTTTGCTAATTAACAAAAAAACGTAAAAAACGTGAAATGAACTTGAAAATCCAAACAACATCTGACAGTTACTTCTACAATTATCGCCATTCAATCAAAGCATGCTTTTTTCCGATTCCTTTTTTTGTTTTTTTTTTATTTTGCTGACGCTTTGAACTCGTCGTTGAATGCCAGATTAGCTACATTAACATTGTCTTGCGTAAGAATATTTACCCCCTCAGAAATTTGTGTACTAGAAACAGAAGCTGTCCGGTACTTCGTTCTTGAGTGTGCGGCGTAGTTAGCGTTTTTTCCTTAACCTTTATCTAATAGCTAAGTTGGCAGGCCGCAGTTGGCAGACCCTTTTCTCTGCATTGGAGCAAACGTTTTTTTTGCAGGAAGCTTTCCGAACAATGTTCAACACCAATAAGAGTGATCACAAACCCACATTTTGTTGACATGAGATGACAGGATTAAAAAACCACAATGGTAATAAGGACCAGATTTTCTATTTCCATAAACTTGCTAATAAACAAAAAAACGTGAAAAAATAAGGAAACAAACGTCGAAATTTCAAACAACATCTGACAAATTTGCAAACGATATGACAAAATTTTTTGGAATATTTTGCCGTAAAAATAGCTTTATGACGCTGACTATTTTTATTTCCCAAAATAACAAAAAATTATTCATGTTGACAAAAGTAGGGAGAAAACAAAAATATTGAAGTTTCTCCTATAGAAAGAACAGTTTGTTTCTTTTATGTAACGGCAATGCAAAAATCTGTTTCAATGAATGCAATTGGGTGTTTATCAACAAAATGCCTACTCATGAAAATCTGGAGAAAAATTATTTTTAAATCCTAAAATTTTTGTAGTCTGCTCGATAGACAAACCAACGAGAAATCTCCTTAACCTCGGAGAATCCAAGTAAAAAGCAGATATTTGTCCCTCTATCACAAGGGCAGGGAAAGTGTTTATTCATATGTGCTTGTAAAGACACTTCAGTGAGGTGCTTGGCGGAATGTTTTGACGACAAAAACACGCTTGTTTCTCTAAGAAAATTGGTACAAGACAAGTTAAACCTTTTTAAATTAGTTTTTGTAATATTCTAAGATAATTAGTTCAACCGTTTATTCCAATACAACCGAAGAAAGCTTCTTTTGGGTCTCTACTTTTGGTTTTAATCTTTTGCCAATTCTTCGAGGTAGACTTTTTTTGCCTAACAATGTTCACATAAGCAGATACTTGTGTAATAGAACCAGAAGCTGTGCGGCTCTTTGTTTTTTAAGTCTGCGGCGTAGTGAGCGTATTACCCATAATCTTTGACTTATAGCTAAGTTGCAGCCCGAGTTCTTTTGCAGGAAATTTCAACGAATAATATTCCACATCTATAAACGTGATATAGATATAAATCAAAATAAATCAAGAGGCGATAAACTTGGAGATCTGTTCTTTAAGCTAATGAATAATGCATTGTACGGAAACCGATTGAAAATGTGCAAAATAGACAGGATTTGGAGATAGTTAATGAATTAAATAGATATATTAATTTAGTAGAAAACGTAAACTTCAAATATGCTGTTAAATTTGATGATGACCTTGTGGCTGCACACGAAGGTAGAGATAATGTTATTTTAGATAAATTTATTTATATAGAATTTGTTATATTAGAGAAAGCAAAGCTATTTATGTATCAAAAAAATATGATTACGTTGATAAACAGTTAGATTGTAGATATCACTGTACTGATACTGATGGCATATTCGTAAATATAAATTTTTCTGATGTTGGTACTATTAATGAGCAGATGGATTAAACAAAAGGTATTTTAAGTAACACCATGTTAGGCAAAATGAAAGTTGAAATTCCAAACGATACTATTATAGAAGCTTGTTTCTATAAAGCTAAAGCATATTGTTAAACTATTGTTAAAGGTGAAGAAAAGAAAAATTGAAAATGAATAATTAAATCTACTAGTTAAATTCATGTTACTATAGAATATTATAAAAACGCTATATATAACATTAAAATTAAATATATAACTAATTATGCTTTTGATAGTAAGAAACAACATTTAGAAACTAGGAAACAATACAAAAAAGCCATAGACCCATTTGATGAAAAAGGCATTAGAGATAGTGGTGGCTCATTTAGATTGTAGAGTTGATGATTTAGATTGTTTTATTGTTTTTATTTATAAAAAATAAGAAAGTATATAAAATTATTGAAATATGAGTTATTTTGGTTTTAGAAATCTATGTCCTTAAGTTAAGAAAGAAGTAAGCATAAAAAACATATTTTACTAGAGTTAAGCTGGTATTTTTTCAATTTATTTTCGAAATGTTGGTTTTACGTGCTCTTTACAAGGTGTCACTAGTTACACTAGTATCTGGCATACTCCACTGGAGACAGTGGGGATCTGCGAAGCAGTTTCACTGATAGAACCCGAACTATCCGTCTGATAGTGGATAATTATTACCAGCTTAACTCTGTACTAGTGGATTGCACTAGTGAAAAAAGAAATGATAGTGTTGAAAAGTTTTTTAAGAGAAACTAGAGTAATATATTTTATTACAGTAGTTGACATATGTAAATATGAGAGGAAAAAGAGTAATAGGTATATGGCTGCCTCTCCGACTATATGTTGCGGAGGCAGCAATATACCTATTACTCATATCTTCAAAATTCATAAACTTCGACAGATTTGTACATTAATTTCAGTGCAAATTGTGATCAATTACAGGAATAACAAAAATTTAAAAAAAATTAATTATCACACATTTAACCAACCTCCATATTTAGAAGAAAATTGAGAGACGACATTTTATCTTACAAAAAACCTTCTCTTTCTCTTCTTTGATCCTTCTACATCTGAATTTTGCTTCTTTTTCTTTTCAAGCATCCCTACTTGCAATAACCAGCAGATTCTGCATGTCAAAGGTTCAAAAAGTAATCAGCTAATAGAGTTATTTGCAAACGAAGCGGCTCCTGTTTAGAGTACTCAGTATACCTAATAATGAAAACATGCAACTCTTGAAAAAATAGTATCACTTTTATAGCCTAGTCAGTCGTCTTTAAAAAAATTCTCAAAAGGTACAGGCACAACAAACTGTCACAGATAATCCAATTTTCCGCTGTGAAACAGAGGCAGGTCAAAATGACTGCCATTTTTTTTCAAAAATAACGACATGTCGAAAACCATAAGGTTTGCTGAAATTTTACAATTCGATTTTTTTTACTTTATTAACAGTGTAATATAACACAAATATAAATATCACACACAACTGTCCTCCACATTTAGAAGAACTTGGCGAGAAGACATTTTAACTTGCAGAAAAACTTTTCTCTGGAGCCTTCTTCATCTGAATTTTGCTTCTTTTTCATTTCAAGCATTCCGTACTAGTAATAGCCACCAGATTTCAAACGTCAAAGATTTAAAAATTAACCATAGAGATTTTTACAAAGAAAAAAGCTCTAATTTTGAGGATTCAGTACATCCTAATAACGCAAAAACAAACTCAAGAGAAAGACTTTAAAAGCCAAATCGATCGTGTCCTCCCTTTGTACCGAACAAGTAGATCCAGGATAAGTTTTCATAGATTACCCTGTATTGCTCTAGATGGCCGCGAAGAAGTAAAACTGTCATCCAATTACTTCAATTGATGACATTTTCTTCAAAAACCTTTTTCCCGAGTTTTGGAGTTCGACGAAAATTTCGCATTATTTGCAGTAAAAACAGTGCTCCAATTTGCGGAAACAATTTGATTAACCGAAAAACTAAAATATCCCAGAATGAACCGATCCTAGTTTGTAAGAATTTCGAGAGAAGATACTTTTGTGACTCATAGAGAGAGACTTGCTTTTGCGCGATCCCTTTGTACTTTTTTTACGGATATCTTTCAATGCAAACACCATTGCAAGTGAAAACTACCAGGTTGCGAAAATCATAGCTTCAAAAAAAAACTTAGAGAGATATTTGCAAAAGAAGAGCCTCCTATTTAGAAAACTTATGACACCTAAAAGAGGAGAAATGCAACTAAAAAATCATAATATCGCTTTAGAAGCTCAAGCAGTACTCTCCATGAGTTTTCTGAAAGATTACCCTTACGACAAATGATGATAAATTATTCAGTTATGCCCAGGATGACAGAAAAAATCAAAAAGATTAATCTTTTTGTCTAAAAGTGACTTGTCTTGAATAACCACAAGATTTTTCCGATAGTTCAAAAAACAGTGGATTTTTGTACATAAATTGCAGTGCAAATTGTGGGCTAATTGAAGGAACTCCATAATTAACCAAACGACTAAAATTTCCCAGATGCAACTGACCTCTACTTTTAGAAGAAACCAAAGAAATTCTTTTATGTCTGAGAGAAAATCTTTCGTTTAGTTGAATCTTTTCCATCTATTTTCTGGTTGATTTTACTTGAAGTTTCCGAACTTCAAAAGTTCAAATTTTATTCAACTCAGAGAGTTATTTCTTAAAGAAGAGGCTCCAATTTGGAAGATTGAGCACACCTAAAACTGAATTTTTTTTTTTGCGGTGCAAAAATTGGTAAAATTGAGGGAGCATTTTGATTGATCGAAGAAACCAAAGTATTAAAAAATGAATCGACAACTAATTTTAAAACAAATTATAAATGTAAGGGAATATCGACAGAAGACTTTTTTAACACATAAAGAAAACTTTTCCTCTACTTGAGCTTTTCGAATCTTAATTAGAATTCTTTTTCGTTTTCCAAAGTATTTAAAAATGAATCGACAACTAATTTCAGAACAAATTATAAATGTAAGGGAATACCGACAGAAAACTTTTTTAACACATAATGAAAACTTTTTCTCCACTTGAATTTTTCCAATCTTAGTTAGAATTCTTTTTCTTTTTAAATATCTTTGCTAGTCGTAACTAACAGGTTTCCGACGTTTTTGTTTTCAAATAAAACCAACTTAGAGGGGTTTTTGCGAAAAAGCAGAGCTCCAATTTATAGTAGTCAGTGCAACCAATATAACTGACATCCAAAATTCCAGAAAAAAGATACAAAACTAACTCGATAGAAGAATTGGTTGTGTCCATAAGTAATCCTAAATAGTATGGTTACAATCAGTGGTCATAATTTACCCAGTTTTTCTCTCAATGACCGAGAAAAAATTAAAATGGCCACCAAGTTTTTTCGACAAAAAAACTTTTCTTCAAACAACGTAGTATTTTTCCGAAATAATGAGTTTTAACGGATTACGTTAATTGCATTAAAAATAGTAGGTAGAATTGAGGAAACAGAACAATTAACCAAAACAATGTAAAATATATAGATTACCCAATTTTGCTCTTGGTAGAAGAATTGGTTGTGTTCATAAACAATCCTAACTAGATTGGTTACAATCAGCGGTCATAAATTACCCAGTTTTTCTCTCAGTGACCAAGAAAAATTAAAATGGCCTTGCATTTTTTTTTCGACAAAAAATTTTCTTTAAAGATCCTAGGATCCTCCCGGAATGTTAAAGTCTCACGGATTACTATAATTGCAGTACAATTAGTATGTAGAGTTTAGGAAACAAAACAATTGACAAAAATAATGTAAAATAACCAAGATTCGACAGAACACTGAAATTAGAAGAATTACGAGGGAACACTATATAAGCTCGCAGATAAAAATTTCTTTAGCCTTTTCACCCTCGATCGTAGTTCTTTTCCCACTTAAACATCTCTGCAAGTAGTTACTAACAGGTTTTGAACGTAATAGGTCTAAAATGAGTGCAACTTAGACGAATATTTCTAGCATGACTTTTCTTGAAAAAAGAATTTTTTTCCCAGATTTTGGAATTTGACGGAAATGTTTAATTAAAAATAATCCGAGTGCAATTAATATTACAATTTTTTAAGAGAAATTTTTTTCAGAGAAAAATTTCCCTTACTATAGCTTATTACACAAAAATTAAGCGTTTTTGAGTATAAGCACGTCAACTATTGATAATCAACAAGCGTCATAATCCGCAACGTCAAAGATCGAAAGAAAACTCAAATGAGATATTTTTTAGAAGAACCTCTATTTTAGAAAGTTAGTATGCATAACAAAGCTGTCCTGAAACCAAGAAAATAGATACCATAAGTTTTTTAATAAACAACTCCGTCCATTCCATATCGAATGCGTTATGAACTTGAACGCCAACAATCATTGCTTATATTGTTTTAAATTATCTTGGTCTAATTGGTCACGGAAAAGCTTTAAAATGCTAAAAAACGGTCCAAAAAATGTAAAATTCCAAATGATTTTGAGTCGAAAAATATTTTCAATTTTCTAAAGGTTCAAATTCGACTGAACTTTTTGCTTTTCAGTAAAAATATTTGGTACAATTGAAAGACCACCAATACATCGACAAAAACCCAACATATATTAACGTCAACCGACGCCTTAGCGTATTAACGTAATCAAGAGACAACTTTTTTTACACATGGAGAATTTTTTTGAAGCTGTTCCCACCTTATTGATTGTTTTTTTTTTCAAATAAAGCACGTCTATTACTGATAATTGACAAGTCTCAAACATGAACATTTCAGCGAAAATTTGAAATTTGGCTAAAATTAAGTCCTATGCAAGTAGTTCCTACTTTTGGGGGAAAACGTTATAGATATCCCAGATTCAACAGGCTTTTTAATTTAGAATATTATAGAGATGAGACCTTATGACACAAGTCTTTTTTTATTACTATATTCAGACATTCTTTTCAATCGAAGCACGACTAATATTGACAACGAAGAGGCGCCAATAGTCCAAAGACCGAAAAAAAAACAATAAAGCGGATTATTTGCAAAAAGCGGCTACAATTTAGAGAATTCAGTTCACCAATTAAAGCTAATATGAAAACAAAAAAACACAATACCAATCCAATAATCAACTCAGTCAATTTCAATTGCGTTACGAACTAGTAACTTGAACGCCAACAATCATTGCTTATATTGTTTTAAATTACAGTTAAAAATTTTTTTCTAACTGGTCAGGGAAAAGCTCTAAAATGCTAAAAAACGGTCCAAAAAAATGCAAAATTCCAAATGATTTTAAGTCAAAAAATATTTTCAATTCTCTAAAGATTCAAATTCGACTGAACTTTTTGCTTTTCAGTGGAAATATTTGGTACAATTGAAGGACCACCAATACATCGACAAAAAACCAACATATATTAACGTCAACCGACGCCTTAGCGTAATAACATAATCAAGAGACAACTTTCCTACTCATGGAGAATCTTTCTGAAGCTGTTCCCACCTTATTGATTGTTTTTTTTTCAAATAAAGCACGTCTATTATTGATAATTGACAGGTCTCAAACATGAAAATTTCAGCAAAAATTTGAAACTTGGCTAAAATTAAGTGCTTTGCAAGTAGTTCCTACCTTTGGTGGAACACATTATAGATATCCCAGATTCAACAGGCTTTTTAATTTAGAATATTATAGAGATGAGGTCTTATGACACAAGTCTTTTTTACATTACTATGTTCAGACATTTTTTTCAGTCAAAGCACGTCTAATATTGACAACGAAGAGGCTCCAAAATTCCAAAGACCAAAAAAAACAATAAAGCGAATTATTTGCAAAAAGCGGCTACAATTTAGAGAATTCAGTTCACCAATTAAAGCTAATATGAAAACAAAAAATACAACACCAATTCAATCATCAACTCAGTCAATTTCAATTGCATTATGAACTCGTAAACTATCGGTGTATGGATAATCTCAATTCTGCTTTAGATGATCGACAAATCTGAAAACGACTTTATTTTTTTTTTAAAAAAACAAATATCTCTTTTAAGAAATTGTTGCTTATTTTCCCGAAAGTTCACAATTCAAACAGAAATTAACATTAAAGGCAATGGAAATTGCTGGTAGAGTTATGGCAAAATCATTTTTAGCCAAAAAATTTAACTATTCAAGATTTAGGGGATGTCTAAACTTAGACGATTTTAGGTAGAAGACTTTTTTCTTTACTTTGTTTTTTTCTTTTTTGCTTCTCTTCTACTGGACGCAACTATACTTGAATTTTATTATTTTGAAAAAAAAACAGAAATAAACTAGTTATAAATATTGGTTCCTTAGCGTCAGAGGGCCGAACTAAAGCAAAATTAGATGTTTATGAAAAAAACAGGTTGTAGTTTAGATGAGTCAGCACACCTAGTAAAGCTATTATGAAAAACGAGAAAAAAGATATCACCCAAACTTTATAACCTAAAGGGTTGTTTCAATATAGATGCTGAAACGTAGAGCCGCTCATACATCAGCAACCTATGATCTTGGTGGTCGAGATAAAAAATAAAATGATCAGCAACTTTTTCAAAAAAGACAAGTTTTCTTTAAAAAACTATCATTCTTTTGAACTTTTCAACTCGACCCAGAAATTCGGCATAAAAAGCAGTGCAATTAACACCACATTCGGTCGAGAAATTACTTAGATAACTTAGATTCAACATACCTCTAAATAGAAAACCTTTCGTTTACTTGAGTCTTTTCCATCTAGTTTATGGTTCGTCTTACGTAAAGTTTCCGAACTTCAAAAATTCAAATTTTAATCAACTCAGAGAGTTATTTCTTAAAAAAGAGGCTCCAATTTGGAAGATTGAGCACACCTAAAACTGAATTTTCTTAGCGGTGCAAAAATTGGTAAAATTGAGGGAGCAGTTTGATTGATCGAAGAAACCAAAGTATTTAAAAAAAAATCGACAACTAATTTTAGAACAAATTATAAATGTAAGGGAATATCGACAGAAGACTTTTTTAACACAAAAGAAACTTTTCCTCTTCTTGAGCTTTTCCAATCTTAATTAGAATTCTTTTTCTTTTTCAAAAGTATTTAAAAATGAATCGACAACTAATTTTAGAACAAATTATAAATGTAAGGGAATATTGACAGAAGATTTTTTTAACACATCGAGAAAACTTTTCCTCTACTTGAGCTTTTCCGATCTCAATTCCATTTTTTTTCATTTTACATGTCGCTGCTAGTCATAACTAACAGGTTCCCAATTTTTTTTTCAAATATAACCAACTTAGAGAGGTTTCTGCTAAAAAGCAGGGCTCCAATTTATAGAAGTCAGTGCACCTAATATAACTGACATGAAAAATTCCAGAAAAAAGATACAATACTAACTCTCAGTGGACGAGAAAAATTTAAAATGGCCACCAACTTTTGTCGACAAAAAACTTCAAACATCCTAGTATTTTTCCGAAATATTGAGTTTTGACGGATTACGTTAATTGCATTACAAATAGTAGGTAGAATTGAGGAAACAAAACAATTGACCGAAACAATGTAAAATATATAGATTACCCAATTTTGCTCTTGGTGACCGAGAAAAACCAGAAAAAAACAACAAATTTTTGGATAATTGGCTTAAAATTTTAATTTTTTTGGAATTTGACGTAATTTTTGATGTACTTTTTGAAACATCAATGGCATTGAAATTTGTAGGTACAGTTAAGGAAGTACCTTAAGTGACCAAAAAATGTAAAATATCCCAGATTCAACACACCCTTATAATTAGAAGAATTTCGAGGAAACACTTTTTTTAGCTCATTGGTAGAGACTTTTTTGCCTTTTCTACCTCAATTAGGTATTTCAATTTAAAAACTTCTACTAGTGATAACCACCAGGTTCTAAACGAACTAGTTCTAAAAGTAATCCAAATAATAGGAATATTTGTAAAATTGTTCCTCTATGTTGGATTTATTTGAGATTTACGACTGTTATACAAAGACTGTTATATTTTTGGAGGATTCAGTACACCTAAAAAAGCTAACATGAAACACAACATCACTTCAATAGCAGAAGTCCATAAATGATCTGCACTAGTATATTTACAATAATAGGTCAAAGATTAACCAATTTCACCCTTGGTGACCAAGAAAAAGACGAAATGTAAACAAATTTTTTTTAATGCAACTTTTCGAAAAACCTACCATTTTTTTTCAAAATTTGAGTTTTGACCAAAATTTTACATTATGTGCAATGTATATAAAGTCAATTAATTACCACATTTTTACAACTAAACCTAAATATTCTGGCTTCAACAGACCTCTAAATTTAAAGGACTTGAGAGAGAAGACCTTTTAATTTGTGTCTTTCTGCATGCTATATCTTAACTATGTTTGCTTGTGATAACCAATATGTCAACAAGTACCAAACGTTAAAAGTGATTTCTGACTGAAAAAAGGGGATATTTTCTGTTTGTGTCCCCCTCCCAATAAGTTTTGGGCCCCCAGTTACAGAGCACGTACCATAACATAGTAATTCATTATGTAGAAATATGACACGCGTGACTCACGAGCACAAACAGTATAAACCCACTAAGTTGGGGTGCACAAACAGAAAAAATCCAAAAAAGGAACAATATATACATATAATTTTTGTTATCTTTTTGTTGGCGTTGACAAAATCTTTGATATAACAAGTATCAGTATATTTTTTGATTTTCAAATGTCATATTTTTACATTTAAACTGATACTTCAATATTTCTAATACACAAATACTTCTAATACAACTAATACTTCAATACTTCTAATACTTAAACTAATACATCAAATACTTCTGGTGCTTGTCGCGCGTATTTAGTCGCGATTTCATTTTTTTGATGTAGATCGCTTCTATTGTCAACAGTTTTTCAGCCCTGCGATATGCATCGAGAAGCTTTCCTTCAATACAATCCGCTGTTCCAAAACAATTAAAGAAGTTTTGTCCCGCACGAGAATCTTTCTCTTGATGTTCCAAAATTCTATTTGTAACATGTAGGCTGGTTTGGCCTACAAAGATGGAATTGCATCCATTACATGTAGTTTTATGTACCCCTTGTTATTTCAGATTTTAAGCAGAAGATGACTTCAGTGTGGGCAAGCAAGCTTTATATTTCTCGTTTTGAAACTGATTTAAATATTACACAGTTTTTTAGCATTTTGGCTGAATTTTGACTGATATTTCCTGTGTAATGAGCAAGAAACATCCATTTAACATCATTTTTGTTGAGACTTTTAATTGTTTTGAGATGAAGTTCATTTTTGGATGGTTTTGCGTTAAAATTTTCTCTTGTGACTTTTTTTATCCTATGTCTTGTTAACAATACTGGCAGACCACTCAGTTGGATGCTGATTTTCAGTCCAGATCTCCTGATTTTTCTTTCGAGCTACATCAAAGGACTGCCATTCACTGTTTGCATTGATAGTCAATTGTACTGTCTCTTGAGTCACATTTTTCCTATGTTGTAATGGTGGGTGCACAACTACTTAAACTTAAGATTTTGCTGGTATCTGTAGATACAAGCATACTTTGTGGGACAGCATTTTGTTGAGTTTTGTGGTACAGCAGATAATTCTGAATGGGACAATCTCGATGCATAACGCGGGGTTGAAAATCTATCAAGAATGGAAACGATATAAACTGAAATTTTGAAACCAAGAATAAATACCCACGATCAGTCTCAGAAGCGGTAACTGACTTTGGAGTATTAAATCAAATGTGTAAAATTTGGCTTTCAAAATTTATAATCCATGCTGCTACATTTAAATTCGGAATTTTGCCAACTCCTACCAATAAAAGATAACAACAGATATGAATGAAAGTAAAAAAAAACTCACGAGCTAAAACAAAATCAACGGGCATTTCAAAAGCTCCAGATTGAGGATTTGAAAAAAGTGTTTATGTATTAAATAAAAAAGTGTTGAAAATGCGATTATAACTCTAAGTAATTTCAAAACGTGATTGTTATTTTAACTCATTTTGTAGAATTTAACAGATTGAGTCGATAACAGATTTGTACACTTTTTAAATATTTTCACTGTGACAATCAACGCAATGTTAGAAAACATTTGCTTAAAAAACAATTTAATTTTGAACTGATAATTTCTTCTTCTCTGGATTTTATACAAAATATAGTAGTACAAAAGGCGCTTTAAGAACTCAAGCTTCAGCCGCATTCGTACTACTAAAAACTCCTTGAACTATTAAGGCTAATAACTTTATCGCCGGGCATTTACAATGGATGGCCAATTAATTTAAATAAAAATACAATGTATACAGGACAAAACGATCTCACAGCAATTAATCAATCTTGCATAAAAAACCAATGACATTTTTTGGAGATGATCAACAAACTGCTAAAAATTGTCAGGAAAAGCTCAAATACTGAAATAAAGGACACTGATAAATAGTTCTTAACAAAATTTTACTTGAATCATTTGAAAAATTGCCAATCAAGAGGTCAGTTTTTGTTCCAGAACCTTGCTCATCAACTTTAGCAACTGTTACACAGTTCAGAAAATGGTCCTTTCAAATACGGGTTTAATCCTTTTTGTTTTTGATAGATACACAGCCTTAAACTTCTTTCATATGCTCCCGTCTTTTCCCGACATTATCGTGTTTTATCAACTCTTTGTTTATACGTTTAGCAGGAATAGACACAAAAAAGCCTTCAACTGCCTCAACGGCAGCTGAAAATATCCAGTGAAATTGCCCCGCTTTGAGTTTTGTTGTTCGAAGCTTACATTCAGCCCCGTCCGATTTATACTTTGCAGGTAAAACACTGCAGTTCCTACATGGCACAACTCAGGGGGAGCCAATTGGTATGGCTATATATGGAGTTCTTCCTTCCGTTGGTCGTGCTTGTCCAGAGTACAGGCGTGAAGCAAAAACGCAGACGACGGCAGCGCAATAGGACTTTTGGAAGACCTACTATTGTTCTTCAACAACTCATTGAACATGGCAGCTATTTTGGCTACACCGTGAAGGCCTCGAAGCGTCAACTAATAGTAAAAGGATCTTCAATGATCAAAGCTCTCAGGTTGTTTGAGCGGAGGGCAGTTGAAATTGTTGCAAGGCTGCCGCGTTCTACGATCTGTAATAGGCAATAATAAAGCCTATGAGAACATCAATGTAACCACAGCTGGAAAGTATTCCAATTGACAGGAAGCAAAAACATCCGCTCAAAACGCTTACGCATGCCTCACAAGAAGCGTGCAACAGAAATTAATTTTCTTTTCCAGGACAACGCCGAACTCACGGAATATCATTCCGGACGCGAAAATCAACGTCCAGACGCACGTCCTACCGTCGTTCTTTGACTCTCCAGTGTCTCAATCCAAACGGCGATTGAATTCGTTAACAACCCGGGAGGGCGAACTTAACATCAGGGAGCCAATATTTTACGAAACGGAGCTTCGCTGACTGCATGCGCTCCTCTTGAAGATGAGTATCTAGCAAATGCTCATCAAACCCAGGAACACATGACCAACGATCCGCACGCCTGAAAAAAATTCGATTGCGTATAAAGAATCTTATTGAGCAATGCCTACGGAAAAAGGTGCCTTGAACTGGCTCACGGCTCTACTGCTTAAGTGTTACGGTTTAACACTAACGAAGTCCGAATTTAGAGACTGGCTTGGCATTACATATAACATCGAAGCCAAAAATACGCCCATTATTTGCCCATGTGGCGATAAGTTCATGCCCGAAAAACTCAGAAGAAGCGTAAAAATATCATGGGTCGTTGAAGTGCCTCAGGTAGAGCAACGATTACTTGACGTCGAGAAGAGTTACTTCGTTCAGCTCGTGTTTTCCAGCATGGGGGCGCAGGACCGTCCGCAACGCGCACTATAAATTAACTAGCTAGCAAAACTGCTGAAAAGAAAAACGAATCATACTCGGACGCAGTAACGCACAAGAATAAGTTTTGCTCTGCTGCGGTCCGCTGTGATTTGCCTCAGAAGGTACAACGTGACTGCCACAACTGTCGCCAAAACGAATCACAATGTGTTGTGAACCATCTGGGATCAACTCCCTCCAGCGCAAGCTGTAAATCCCAATCAACAACAACCGTGTTCCAAACGGCCGACTAACATTGATAGTTCTTGCTGTTCCATAGTGCGGGAGGGGAGACTATATTCATGACAAATTAATTTATATGACGCAGCTCTAAAAGAGTTTTAGTGCAGTATTTTTGTTTGACGATGCTATGAGTATGTATTTTTGCCGTAAGTTTACATACGATGTGAAATTAAGACGGTGCTAGGGGGCTCACTGTTCCGTCCATTGGGTGGGTCACACCCCCGTTTAATTTAGTAGGAATTGCTCCCTATCGGTCCCCTTTCCTTGTTACATGAAACCTTGCTTTTTAAAATCCTAGTTTCGCTTTCCCGTTATGTCCTTGGTGAGATGGGATTAAATAGTTTCAGATGGGATTAATGCTAATTGAAAACCATGGTTTACCTGGTTGGAGCTAGCTGTCTCGCCAATCTGACAAGAACTTTGGATCACAAGGACAAACGCAGATTTCAACAACTTTCCTACTCGAAGCCTGGCCTCTCTCTCAACCCCAGAGCGAAGGACAAGTACAAGACAGTGCAACACCTGTTTCAAAACAAATTTGTGCTCCTAAATCGAAAACGAATAGTCATCTGGCACGACGTGATCAACAATAGCATCACCCCCCACAGAAGTAACAACAATCGACCCCTCTCCCCCGAGCAACTGATCGAAATCCTCAAGAAGCTCAACTCAAACGGGCAGATTGAGGCCATAGTCTACACTCGCCGAGCTGGTACCCCTGACTTATCCATCGACCTCCGACAAACCGGCATCCTCATTCTAGAAGCTACCAAAAACCTGAGCTCAAGAAGAAAACAGGCAAATTTTGAATATCTTTACCAGTTAACCCAGGTACACCCCGAAACCCACATCGATCTCAATTTGGTCACCACTATTCTCTTAAACTGTCGAAATCTTCGAAAGCTGATCAAGAAGAAGCGATCGAAGAAACCGGCAAAGAAGAAACCGAACAAACGCCAAAAGGACAGAAAGAAGAAGCGGGAAAGCAAGAAAGCAGAACAGCAAGAGTAAACAGAGTAAGTCACTGTTTTTTTTTCTGATTTTTTTCTTTTCTTTTTTCTGGTTAGTGAACCTGGAGGTCTTGTTATCTCAGGATCGCAATCAGAAATTAGTAAGGAAACCTCAGTAATAGTACTTACGTTCCCCTAAATCACACTTCCTGTGAACCCGGAGACATTTATTGTCTTAGGATCGCGGAATTGTGTAATTTCCTCGTAGTTTCCTATCAAATCCTGTGAATCCAGGAGCAATTAGCTTGCTTTGGGATCGCGGATCTGTGTTGGAAAGTCACCCCCTCGGTTGAGGTATAAACCCGTCAGTGAATCCGGAGGTTTCAATTGTTACCTCGGAATTGCGACTGGTTTATAAAGCAACCGAGATGACTCGATCAAAACCTGAAAGCACCTGCAAAACGTGCTCCCTCCCCATCAGTAACAAAAGTGCAGTGTTCAACTGTGTCTCGTGTGGCGACTCCATGCACCTGACCCCGAAATGCAGTGGAATGAGTGAAAAAGCCATATATGGACTACAGGAAATCCGACAAAATGTTTTGCTCATATGTAACGACTGTGTGCAGAACAACCAACGAGACCGAGTTCTAGACAACTTGGCATCCAGCAGAGAATCCCCGGACGTGGCGGAAATAGCAAAGAGCTTCGATGAAGTCAAATCTGAGATATCCAAAATCCGAGCGGAAATCAAGTCACCTCCGCCCGAGCCGACAAAACCAGCCGTGCGTCAACTAGCACAGCCGATCATCCGAGAAAAGCCAACATTCGATGGGGTACGCTTCCGAGGGATTCCCGAATCCTCCGGAAAAACCGCCAGAGAGAGTTATGATGAAGATGTTCTGAAAGTAAAGGAAATCCTCGCCCACATGGATATCGACTGCCCAATGGATGATGTAAAACGCGTTGGAACCTACGAAAACGAGAAAACGAGAACTATAATTGCAAAATTCTCCAGTGAACATCATCGGCAACTTGTCCTGCTGTCCGCCCACAAACTTGCAACCTACGATAAACCAATTTTCGTGAGCCGAGAACTCAGTCCGGACGAGAAAAAGCTTGAAAATGCTCTGTTGATCAAGCGCAGATACCTCATAGATGTCGAGAAAATAGCCCTAAAAGACTTGCGAATTCGCAATCTGAAACTGCAGAAAAAAGAAAACAAGAAATGGATTGACGTTGATGTCACTCCTACTGGCAGCAGCTCACCTCCGGAACAAAATTGACTACAAAATAAAAACAAACTCCAAATACTCAGTTTCAATGTGCGAAGTCTGCTTGACTTCCAAAGGCGACAAATCTTTGCCAATGAAATAGCAAAGAAGAACTACGATGTACTCTGTCTCACGGAAACCTGGTTAACAAGCGATGTACTTGACAATGCACTCTTCCTTACTGGATACACAATCCACAGAACTGACCGACCTACTGAAAACCATAACTCAAAACACGGAGGAGTTCTCATTGCGGTGAAAGACTTTCCTCACTACAGACTGAAAAACACAACGCACTCGGAAAGTGTATCGATTGCGTTACAAACTCCAACTGAATCACTTGTAATTTGCTGCATGTACAACCCTCCTAAATCTAGCCCTTACAGGGCACCAGCCAGTCAAATCCACGAAACCCTGGAAGAAATCGAAAAACAGATGAAACAACGGGATAGTTACACCTTAATTGTCAGCGGCGATCTCAACCTCCCTGGAGCTGATTGGAACAGCATGCTCTCAGATGATGACTACGAACTTTCGCTTCTCAACAACTTTGAAACCCACCAACTTCAGCAAATTCTGCCTTGCAAACGAAATCAATCACTGGATGTATGCCTCACCCAATCTCCTGACAGCATTGAACTTGCCGAAGTCGACAAAAACCTAACACGGGAATACTCAATCAACGGAAAGAGATGCTCCGACCATCAAGCATTCCGGACAACCATTTCCATCGACATATCAGCTACGAAACCAGCCCCCAAAGTGAAACATGCATATCACAAGGTGGACTGGAAAGAATTTAACAGCCACATCAGAGACCATCCCTTTTCACCCTACTGCTTCAGCAACGTCGATGAACTTGTTGACCAATGGTACCTATGGATCGAAAAGATAATTGAGATACTAATCCCCCGTGTCACCCAGCACCGAGCAAACCTTCCCCCATGGATTTCCTCTGCCACATCACACGAACTCAAGATCCTCGGAACGATGAAAAGAAAATACGAGAGAGCACCGACCCTCAACCTCCTGATAAAGATAAAACGACGCGAAAAACTCCTCAATGAGCAAATCCTGACAGATCAGGCAGTCTACGAAGACAAACTCTTCAAAAGCCGCCGAATGTCTGATCTACAGAAATACCTGAAATCCCTACGCAAATCAAAACACTTCCCTGATGAAATGTACTACAATGTTGTGCAAAATGGACAAGAAACAAAGAAAACAGCCACAACCGATAGTGAAAAGTGCAATCTCTTCAACGACTTCTTCTCCGACGTTTTCACCAAAGATGGTAAAATCAACGAACCCTCAGTCTACCCAAAACAGAGCCTCAACTACCTCAGAATTTCTGAAGAAGAAATCGAAAGACAACTGTTGGGCCTCCAGGCAAACAAAGCGTGCGGCCCAGACAACATCGGAAATATAATCTTAAAAAACGCCCCAGCTTTGGCAAAATCTCTCAAACTTATCTTCCAAACCTGCCTTAATAAAGGAAAATTCCCAGAGAGCTGGAAAACAAGTGAGATCACCCCGATCTACAAAGAAAACGACAAAGCAGACATCACACAGTATCGACCAATAAGTCTATTGAAGAACGTCTCAAAAGTCTTCGAGAAAGTCATCTTCGAACGGCTTTACCCACCAATAGAAAGAACCCTCTCTGACTCCCAACACGGTTTCAGAAAGAAACGATCAGCAGTACTTCAACTCATCCTCTTCACAGACGAACTATACCAGCAACTTGAATCGAAAAAATGCAATGACATTCGAACTCTGTATGTTGACTTCAGAAAAGCCTTTGACAAAGTAGCGCACAAAAGACTCATCCAGAAGCTCGAGAACATTGGCCTCGGAGGAAAGCTACTCCAACTACTCGAAAGCTATCTCACAAACCGAACGCAACGCGTCAAAATTGGAACAAGCAAATCAAAGACCAGAAATGTAACCAGCGGAGTTCCTCAGGGATCAATTTTGGGGCCTCTGATGTTCATCATCTACATTGACGATCTCCCCGAAGAAATCTCAGACATCCCGGCCTTCGGATACGCGGATGATTTCAAAGCAATTACCCACGGTGAACACGAATGCGAGACCACTCTCGTGGAAATACAGAAATGGAGCAAAGCAAACCATATGGACCTAAATGTTAGCAAAAGTAAAACTCTCCTCATCAGAGGGGATCTAGCCCAGCGTGACGAAGCAGGTCTTGAAACCGTTGCCACCCAAAAAGATCTCGGAGTCGTAATGTCTCGAAATCTCTCTTGGAGCGCAAACTGCCAACTTAGAACAACCAAAGCGTGGAAAGCCTTCTTCACACTCAAACGAAATGTTTCGAGCAGAACCTCAATGGAAACGAAACTGAACGCTTACATAGGATACGTAGTGCCCGTACTCACTTACGCCTCCCAAGTCTGGTACCCTTCGAAGACTGACATGAAATCAATCGAGAAGATCCAGCAAAAGGCAACAAAGTGGATATGCGGTGGAAACGACGAATACCATCAAAGACTCGAAACGCTGAAAATACTCCCACTCTCCATGTACATGGAAATGCACGATGTCCTCTATCTCCTCTCAATCCTAGAAGGCAATTACTACGTCCCCGAAGACAAACTGCCAAAGCGAAAAGAAAACGAAACAAGACAAAAGCAGGAATTTGAACTCCCTAAACACCGACTACATAAATCAGACGAAAATTTTTTCTTCAGAGCCACAAAGCTATTCAACATCATCAGTAGGACAACGGAGAAGCCAATGACGAAGAAACTTCTGACAGAGATGTACCAAAACTATTTCCACAGAAGCTACAACGAACTCGACAGCTGCACCTGGAGACTTCTATGCAACTGTGGAATCTGCAATCCAATGAAAAAACTCGTGCCAAACGAAAACTGAAGGGTTCCACACCCGAGGGCTCCGACCCTAAAGACTCTCCTACTACTACTACTACTACTACTACTACATATGTGACCGTCCCAACTTGCTAATTTTAATTTGCTCTTGGTGAAATTCTGGTCGTTCCCAAACCTCCTCCTCCCAGCTTAGTGGTCAGAGAACCTATAGCCCCTCCCCCCATCTCGGTAATTATACCACAATGGGGGTGCAATGGGAAAGAACCGAAATTTCATTTTGCATTGGTGTGTCTTTATCCTTATTTTTTCAATTTGAATGTTTTTGGTTACAATCTTTAAAATGTCCTTGTCAGGAGAACTAGTGTTGATGCAATCCTGTGATAAATTAATATGAGAAAAATGTCCCATGAAGGAATTAACCTTTCGTAGTGAACGAAAAAGCTCGATGGAAAGGATTTTGTACTCGCTCGACTCGAGGTAAAAGTAGCGAGCTAAAAGTGGCACCGCGAAAAGAGTATTTTACTCGCGGGTTTTTCTAAGACTGTGAGAAATCCATCATTGCTCTACTGCGTATAACCAAAATCACGCAAAGGGAACTACATACCCAAACAGAAACCTTGAGAGCTTGGCTCTTTTCTGTTATTGCCCCCACGTGTCCATTTGCACCCCCCACTTATAAATGTTATAACATATTGGTTGCATTTCATACACTTAAATATACAATTATATACGAACGGCATTTAAAATTTAATTATGCAGCGAAGTTCTGAAATTAAGACGTATACGGCAATTAAACTGCGGGTCTTTCCCATTATAGCCCCCCCAAGCTTAGTGTTCAGATAACTTATTGCCCCCATTATGGTATATTTACCATAATTGGGGGGGGGGGGGGGGCTATAGGTTACCTGACCACTAAGCCGGGGGGGGGGGGCTATAATGGGAAAGACCTGAAACTCGAAATTATTAAAAATTGTTTTGGGCAGATGCTTACGTCGTAAAGTTTGTAACTAAATAGTTATAAACTTCACGATGCAAACTCAAAGCGATTTTAGATAAATTTCAGTATTAAAGTTATGTACCAAACAGTAGTTTTAATAAAATCACAGAAAACATCAGGATGGGCATTTTCAAGAGATTTCCGTTTGTCCACAAGATCTTGTATTTCGAATCTTGGAGTGCGAATCAGATACCAAAATCAACTTCAACAAGGATGCTCGGTAATGCTCGTTCGCACATAATGTTCCGATCGCAATCGTCCACATATTTGACGTCATTGTCTTCGAATAAGGACGTGATAGAATACTTTCAAAAATTCAATTTTTTTCAAAAGAAAAGTAAGTGATGTATGAATAAAAAACGCTTTATACTCAAACCAATGAACGAATTAAATAATTCAACATTAGGGGTCCGACAAGATCTGTCATTGACGAGGCTACGGGAATACAATCGACAGAATCAAATACCAACAAGTTTTAGTTTTGACGAAAACTCTTGTGATCAAAACAATTTGTAATACAAAGTCAAAAAGCATCACATAAAATATAAATAAAAAACTAATTTGTACTCTACTAAAAAAGGCGTGGGAACTTTCCTGTTTGTAGGAAGCTGACAATTTTCCTGTTAGTAGGAAAAAGGCATGGGAATTTTCTTGTTTGTAGGAAACTTTCATGTAGGAAGCTGAAAAATAATCGATAAGTTATCACCTTAGAAATCTCATTGGACCTGACATTAGTGAGATAGAGTCACAAGACTGCAAAATAGCAACAAATATAGACATAGCTCAAAATTTCAAACAGTTTCTTACCAAACAGTGTTGAAGTTAAGATCCATGAGCTTTTCTCTGAAATTATAGTTTTTCTTATATGGGCCTTATTTGCGTGTAAGATCGTCAATTCTTGAGCTTTTATTTGAAATCATTTCTACCTTTATTTAAAATAACAAAGAGGGCAAAAATGTCTTTTAAAAGGACCCAACCAATACAACTCAAGTAATTTTAGGATTGTAAAAATCCACGAACAGACAAAAACTAGCCTTGCTTTTCCTGCGTGTCCATTAAAAAACTTAATTGTTCCAAATTTTAGCGATATACAAACATTTGAAATGCGAAATTTCAAAAAATTGTGAGTTTTATATAAATATGGAGATTAAAAAACCGGCAAAATTTGAATTGCAGAAAACTCATAGGAAACAAATAAAACCAGACCTCTTAAGTAGAGTTTAAGATTTTAGGTTTAAAATTAAAGTAGGCTAAATAAACATATTTTGTTCCATTTTTGATGAAAAAATGCTACGTTTTGAAATTACACAGCCTAGCTGAAAAATCGGATCAAACAACACTCTTCTGTCTTTAAATTTAAAACCAATAACGTCATCGCTAACAATTTGAACATATTTTAAAGGAAAATTGACCTTTAATTGAGCAAAAATAATAGAAGATTTGAACCAAAACAACAGAAATCAGTAAAGTTTTCGAAAGCTCAAAAAATCTCAATAAATCCGTGGAAAAAAACGAATTTCTAAAATTCTTGAATTATTCTAAGCTGGACGGGCTTTTAATAATGATGCCACTCACAACTCTTTACGCTGAAAATTATCAAAATAGACTAATAGCCAAAACTGACTGAACAAAAATAACCGGCTGAGCCTGAACAAAAATAACCGCCTGAGTTGGGTCGGAATAAGTAATAGGATGTTAGACTATTATCAGAAGAATCTCCTGCAAATGTCTGAAGGAATCCAAAACCGTCGAAATCGCCTTAAAGTCACAAGTTAGGCTTCCATAGCAGTTTATGTAAATTGTACCATTATAAACAACGCTGATTGATTATCGAAACGGAGCAGTTTTAGTTTCATAGATATGTAGTCTCCATTGAGATGAATCACGCCACTTTGAAAAAACCCGATTTTTCTACCAATTGTTGCGATTGCACTTTGTTTTGACACATGTGAAATTATCTTGAATAAGTGTGGAAAATGACTTCGAGCACGCATATCGCTGAAAAAAAAGGCAGGTCGCCCTGAACTAGAATAAAAAGAAATAGAATGAACTGATTAAAATTGAAACGTAAGTTCCAATCATATTGCAACAACAAACCTTGAGAGTCAACAAAGCTTATAATCGAAGCATAAACCGACTAACATTGGCTGAATTTCTCTAGAACGACAGGCGGGGGCACTTAACTATATAGATGTTGTACCAGGAGGCACGTGCTAAAAACCGTAACTTTGAACACCAAGTCATAATGTTGATTTTATAGATGTAATTCAATGGTTAGGAAATGGATGACTTTCACGGTAGCAAAAGAAGATTTGTGAAGCAAATCTCAAGAAAGTTATAACTGTTGAAAAGGAACAACAGTGGGCAAAGGGTAGCCCAAGTTAGGTGTTCCGCCTTCAGTTAATTTTGAATGTGTAGTGTTGGTGGTGCTGCGGCCGGACGTCAGAGAAGCAAACTAATCAGCTTGCTTCACTGACGCCAGTGTTGGTGGTGTTTCAAAAAAGACCCTTGAGTTATGGTTACTTTGGCACGATATGCCTGGGCTACCCTTTGCCCACTGTTGTTCCTTTTCAACAGTTATAACTTTCTTGAGATTTGCTTCACAAATCTTCTTTTGCTACCGTGAAAAAGTCATCCATTTCCTAACCATTGAATTACATCTATAAAATCAACATTATGACTTGGTGTTCAAAGTTACGGTTTTTAGCACGTGCCTCCTGGTACAGATGTAACCCAGAAGTTTATAAGTGCAATAACTGGGACCTCATAGGGGTCCAAACTCGAGACCTCCAGGATAGCAGTCAGGCATTTTTTAACCACTTAACTACACTGGGTTCGAGAATCAACCGCCAACACTGAAGTGAAGCGTGAAAATGTAACGCGAGAAGCCACAGAATGCTCTAGAACAAAAGCGCAGCACTTTCTAGCAAAAATGTTGCATAAAAATATCAACACATTTACAATAATTGCTTCAAACTTCGTTCGAGAGCAATTCATTAACGCAAAATCAATTTTTTGTTCTGGTGTAAAAGTCCGTTTAGAGTATCAAGAATAATTTAGGAGTATCAAAAATTGTTCATGTGAATGAACCAAAAATTAGCTGCAATAATTGCAAAAAATGACGTCAGGCACACATTTCTTTCAAAAAATGCATGAGTGAATGAAAAGATGACTAGAAAAAAGAATGCCCGCAATTGTCGTAATAACGCTATTGTTAAGATTGTAAGCAAAATTGATGCAACCTAAGTAAAATGGTAAAATAGCAAAATAAGGAAAATATGAACAGAAACAACGGAAATCAGTAAAATATTCTCGGTAATGAAATCAGTAAAACGTAAAAAGCTCCATAATTCCGTGAAAAAATTTTCAAAAAATCTAAATTATATTCTACGCTGGACGGAATTTCTAATCATACCATTCACAACTCTCTACTGTGAATATATCGATCGGCCAAAATTGACTAAACAAAAACCAGTTGAGCATATAGTTCCTCCCCCACTAAAGAGGATCAGAATAAATAAACTTTGAGAGATTCCTCTATGCTTTGAACTTTGAGAGATTCCTCTTCTGCCTTTAGGTTTTCGATCAATCACTATTTCAAAACTTGTGTAACCACTTTTTTGGGTGGCTTTTGAATTCAACGTGCTTCGTAATGTTTGGTGTGCGGAAATTTTTGCTATTGTCTCCCAAATTCATGGTTTTTTGAGATTTTTTACATGCGGAAAGAGATCTAAAGGCCTTATACTCCAAGGTTTTTAAGGATCTACGGCATCGAGTCATTCGAAACTTTGCGAAAGACTTACAGATCTATGGCATCGAAAAACGCGAAACTTTGCGAAAGACTTACAGATCTATGGCATCGAAAAACGCGAATTTTTGCGAAAGACTTACAGATCTATGGCATCGAAAAACGCGAAACTTTGCGAAAGACTTACAGATCTATGGCATCGAAAAACGCGAAACTTTGCGAAAGACTTACAGATCTATGGCATCGAAAAACGCGAAACTTTGCGAAAGACACTCCTGCAGTCGATGCTAAATGATTGCCAATCCTATAATATTTTTACCTGTATCACTACTGCCAAAACCTACTACAATTAAAGATTTACCAAAAAGATACGGCAATGCCAGTTTTGTGGGATGCCACGTACAATAAAGGGGCGAGGGCGTACAATTTCAAACTAACGGATGTCAGCGAACTTGCTTTAGGACGAGTTAGAAGTTATCTATCAACCTACGTAAACTTTTTCGAATCGCTTGGACTGAAGCGAATAACAGCTTTCTGGCAATTTTATTTGTCTTGATACAGCGAAAACAACTCGTGTAGGGGGCTTGTTACCTGTGAGATCCATTCAGTTATTGCTGGGAATCCTCAACAACTCTAGATACCTTGAAAGGGAAAAGATGTAAAAATATAGCAGGTGCACTCTGTGGCGTAAAAATTATACGGAAGGGGGGAGAGACAGAATAGATCCATAAAACGTTCGAATGCAATGTCCAAACGTTTGCGGATATTGAGTACTTTAGCTTGAAGATATACCACTGGCAACCTTTCACTATCAACGCTTTAAGCAATTCTAATTGTGGATTTGCAATTCTTCGAGTTTTTGCCATTAAGCCACTCAGCACCCAATTTTAGTTTACTTACGGTAGTACTTTTTTGCGGGGTGTGTACTGAGAAACACCCAAGTCAGTTTTTCAATGAGGTCTTTTATTTTTTCAGGTCCAAATGAAATGGATTTCGTTAGAGAGGCGGTTTCCAAGAATAAGAAAAGATTTAAAGACAGTAGTTATAATCTTGACCTATCTTGTAAGTTCAGTTTGCATGTTTTGAAATTGTGTGAAATTGAGGTAGCATAAATTGGTTTGTCTTAGACGTGAAGTCGTCTTTCGTCAGATGTGGCATTTGTCTCAACCAGGATGCCGCGGCCGAAAACAGCAGCCCTCAGTTGATTGCCATGGGCTACCCCGCTAAGCGGATTGAGGCTTCTTACAGAAACAGATTCGAAGATGTACTCAGGTTAATAGACTAAATTTGGTTTTCATTTTTGCTATTCCAATATATGTTTGCTGAATAATTGAAGGAGCAGTCATTTAGCTATCTTAAAATCATTCGAATCAAACTGAATAGGCAGTCTGTGGCGGTGAATTTACAATTAGTCGTGTTTGTCCAAATTGAAGATATTTTCGACGATTTTGTACTGAAATGTAGCAGCCAAACTGTTTCTGCTGTTGTAATGAAAAAAATTGACTCTCCACAAATTTATTGAAACTGCAATACTAAATCACTAAAAGGATATCGCTGTCAAAATTATCTCTATAAATTCAAATCCTACGAAGTTGCAGTATAGTCCCATTAAAAAAACGGAAAGAGGTTAAACTCAGGAGCAGGTGAGATAACGGTTAATTCAAGTGTGCTTATTTTGTAGCATCGAGAGGTGAATAGTTCATACACAAAACTCCAAGAAACAACAAAAAAACGGAGAATGAAAAATGAATTATAATTTGCCTGAATTTTTTAATTATATTAATAGCCGCCGTCAGCCTCTCAACGGCTATTATATAGGCGTTCTCTTTATTAAGACTCTAAAAGGCTTTATGCTTTTCTGTTTTTCAAGACTCGAAGAGGCTTTATGGTTTTTGGTAAGTGAGCGATCAAGAAAACCGGAAGTTCAGGGAGTGAATAAAGTTTGAAAAAATTGTTTCCGTGAGCAAAGAGAGTATTTTTTGTTCATGCCTTCCTTTGAAACAGAGCGAGAAATGTAGGTGTGAAAAAATTTTTCGCTTAGCGAGTAAAGTTTTTGTTCACGTGCGGCTTTTTCGAGCTTTTTCTTTTTGTTTTTCGAATTATCTATGTTGTATTAAAGGTTTTTTAGACTAATGTTATATTTCTCAAATTGTTTTGATCGCGTTGCAAAGGTTTTTGGTTATTAAACAGAATTTTAAGCTAATTTGAAGGTTTTTCAACTATTTCTCGGTTTTAAGGCTATTTTACCGATTTTTGGCTCATTTTTATATCTTATGCCTCTACTTGCAACTCTATTAAATGCTAATGATCGTGGGTAGTTTCTACTACACATTCCATACAGGTTCTTTGGTATCAAGAAGTTTTTTGTTTGAATTTTGACAAAAATTAAAAAAAAAATTGTTCTTACAGTTAAAATTTCTTAGTTTTTGGCGATTGCAAAATTAGAGGTTTGTTTGTTTTTTTTTGTATTTTTACTTGTACATTTTGAAACTGTAATTAAATTTTTGTTTTTTTTGCTTTAAATTACTTTTTTGGTTAAATTTTCTTATTTCAATTAAGGCAGTCTTTTCTTTGATACTCATGGCCAAGAATTCCCGAAATATTCGAGTCGTTTCCGGAATTCTTCCGGCTATGTTTCTAATTCGTTTTACCTTTTGGTCAGGGTTTTCGTTTTACATAAGTCACGATTTTCAAGTTTGAAACTGCATGGATTTTAAATTCTTTCACGCATTGAACTATGCAAAATCAAAAGAAGCGTAAAGCCGGGTCATTAAGTGCATTAGGTTATCAAAATTCATTAGAGCGAATGCTAGCGGACATTAGTTTGGAAGCTGAATTAATTATAGACTTTGAGTCTAACTGAAAGTGCACACTGAATTAGAACAATTTTTGAAACTTAGGGAAAATTCTGTCAATTACTATCTCTTCTTTCTGTTTCAATCCCGAAGTGCGTCTAGCGCGTTAACGGCGGCTATTTTCCAGCAATCTGCCGGCTATGTTTTATTTTCTCATAGAGATATGTCTTGAGTAGGACGCAATGACGGCAGGAATACAAAACAATGGCTTAGAAGAAAAAAATAAAATTGTTTACTCATACAAAAAAAACTCGGATTAATATGCAAAAGAAGTTAATATGCAATTCAGTTAGTCAAAACTATCTTGAAAATGCACAATGTCAATTTGTGTAATTGCTGGTCATATTATTGCGCGATTGCGTTGTTGAACAGAATTTCATTGTCATTGATCTAAAATTGAACAGGAAAGATTGTTTTGATAAGATTTAATTAATTTGCTAAATTACAATATATTCAAATTCATGAAATGAGGCTCAAACAAATTTTTAATAATTATTTCAGCTGTAGTTATAAATGACGAGGTTCTGGTACAATTTTTTAACATTTGAATAGCGGGTCGTTCGAAGACAATTGATGAAGAAATGAAAAAAAGTAAGAATCGTAGTATAACTGTATCAGAATCTGATATAATTTAGCAAATTCATCAGGATTTAAAAGCAATGTACTCTAATTGAGAACCAAATTGGGATAAAATAGCGTAATGTTCACAAAAATTCAAACCGCGATAACTTCCTGGAAAATTGATTTCAAATAATCCTATTGAGATATTCTCACGCTCCACGAACTTTCTAGAGAATAAAAGAATTGACTCTGAGTGTGTCATTCCTGCCCACATCTCATCCCACCCTCCACATAAGTCGGAACAATTCGTCCTGGATGTTAGAAGCAAATAAAAAAAATTAAACAGCTATTTTTCATTGGCAGCTCTTGATACAGCGTTTTGAAATTTTGTCATCAACTTCTTGCCGTGAATTTTTCTACAGCAAGATTTATTGAAAACGAAGAACAAGAAAAGAATTGAAGATGATCGGAAAAGGGAAAAAATTTGACTCTAACAGCGCAATTTTTTGAAACTCCGTGAAATTGTTATCTTCGGGAATTATTCGATGCTGCATGGCATTGAAATTTCGTTAAGCTTTTTTTTCGATAACTTTTTTCGTTAACTTTCTATAAAATTTTGATCTGATTTACGAAAAATGAGCTACGTTAATCTTATTCATCTAGCAATTAAGAGGTGGGTTCTTTTGAGGTTTTTGGTCAGAGTTGCGATAACGGGCTATTATTGGACTTCTCGTTTTTTTCCATTTTATCGACTCTGAGAAGTAATTTCATTGTGCGAAGGACGTTTCTTCAGATTCTTCGAAGGACGGTTTTCCCAATCCATTCATAGTCTGTTCTAGGTCTTGTTTTTTGTTTAGTCAATGAAAATTCTTTGAATTGTACGTCAGAACTTGTCCTGCTATGTTTTTTAATTCGTCGTCTCCATCGATGATTCTTACGACGTGACTTCTTAGAATTGACTGTTTCAATGACTTCAGTGACGTCTACTGCTTTGCTGTCAAAATTTGTGTGATTGATGTCATTTCTGCTTTTAGGTCAATTGCGTGACCAAAAATGACTTCTGAACTCACTTATGGAACTTAAAATTTTATGAGCCTTTACTAGTTAAAGATCAATTGTGTGCATCTAAGGAGTGCCAAACATATATGCCCTAATTCTTGATTATTAGTCTTGAATTTTTGATTTCGAATATCAGTTTTGAAAAAGTCTGTATCATAAAATTGACAGTCCGAATCTAACCCAAAATATCTAGTGGTCTATTAAAGGACTGGTGGTAGATCTGTCTATCTTATTTCTTTAGTTGTTTCAATTCATGGAAGGACACAACCGTATATCGCGGTTATTATTCCGGCCATCTGCCGGCTATGTTTTAAAAAATGTATTCTTTGAGCAAAAAGTTTGGGGATAATGGTATTGGTAAAGAATAAAAACAGAAAAACTATGAAATTTTGGAAATAAAAGATTATTCCCATTTGGAAATGAAAGGAAATTTTGGAAGTTTGATATATTCCCTAATGATTGCACCAAATTTTTGCCTCTTCTCTCCAAAAGTTTTTATCCCGTTTACAAAGCTATAAAGCGTCTATCGCGGCTATTTTCCGGCAATCTGCCGGCTATGTTTTTTTTAATCCACAGCTTGATTTTAATGAAGGTTTGAATATGCAGTTAATTATTGTTTATTGTTAACTAAACTTTGATTGAACCCGCTCTTTTCTAATTTTCTAAAAATTGCCTTAGGCTCGAATTATGCATATTTTGTAGATTCTTAATTAACATTTTATCAAGTGCACTGAATTGAAGTTGAGTGGTACCCTTATTAGCGACATGATTGCAATTTTCTGTTTATTTGAGTCCCCACAACTGTTCACGCATTTTGCAATTTCTCAAATTGCTTCAGGTCAGTTTTGATGTTTCAGTCGGGGGAATAAGTTATTCTTCTCAATGGAACGGTGTTTTGATAACAGTTCTTAAGGACAAATTGAGGTCATCTTTTGTGGGAGAAAAATGCATAAAACTAACAAAATAACGCGCATAAAACACTTGTTTCAAATTTGTGTCAATTTTTTGTTTTCGTCATTTGTTTTCTCACATCAAATGTTAAACATTCTTCGAATTTCTTCTCAGCAGTTAAATTTGTTGTGCTCACTGCACTATCACCGTTTCTGCTGTAAGAAATTGTGAAAAAACTATTTTTTAACACATGAATATTGTATTCTAATATTTTACTGCAGTTACTCCCGTTGTTTAATATACAAAAATTTAGAATTTTTAGAACTTGTGGGGTCGAATTTTTTTTATTGAATATTGAAGATCCTTCTTGTACAGTCGGAGAGTCTTTAGTTTACTTTTTTGGCTCGTGTTTTGGGATTTATCCTGCTGTGTTGTTGACAACAACTGTGCTTTGTCGTATATATCAATTTTTAAGACGGCCATTTGGCGAGGTTTCAATAAACAAATAGCGACTTCTTGTGACTACCGAGTTTAAATTGTTGGGTATAAAATATAGTGAAAGAGCAAAAGAGCCTGTCTAAACACGAGAACGTTATTGGAATCTGTTTGAAAAACCTAAGTCAGAAAATAAGCACAGAATTGGAAGCAAAAATTTCAATTTTTGGGTAGCTTTTTTATCTCGCACATTGGACTTTGCTAAAGCTCTCGGCAGTTAAGTTTGCTGCTATTATCAGGCAATTTATATATTAGTATCGGGAATACTACATTTGTGTGTAGTTGGTTGAGTGTGTCGGCTGCGTTTTTAGCACAAACACACCATGGATCTTCAATTTCATTTCAAAATTCTCTCCTTTGATACCGGAACAACCACTTTTTGTGTGTCAAAACGCGAGTTGGAACATTTGGTCCTTAGCAGTTTACAGCAATTTGCCTTGTTCACCGATACACTATTGACTGTGTCTGGTATTGCTTGCTCGAAAAAAATGTTTGTGCGTTAGTCTAACCTTACCAATAACATACACCACTGCCCTAATTGTTATCTGAAACGATAGTCGATATTAAACTTCAATTAAATACAGCATGTTTTTGTGTCTCTTGTAATATAATCTACATAATTTATTCTAATTCAGAAAAAAATGTCACATGAGAACTGCGTTCTGAAAATCCATTTTTCGTAGTTTGCAATTTGATGACGATTTTCACCTTTATGAATTTGGACTTTTCGTCGTTGGCTAAATTTGTGCTGAAGAAAATTGTTTATTTGGATTTCCATAGCTTCAGAAGAATGGAGCATTGAAGGAGGACTCTTGAAAAATGAAGACTTTCAAAAACTGCTTTCTAAGTACGCTCAAAATGATTGCTTTTAAAAGAAAAGCGGAGGCTGTTATGTACAGCTCCTTAATTACCGGTACTTTGGAAGTTTGTGGAAGGTAGGCATTTTAAATAGAAGCAGCAACATTTACGGTAGTTATTTTGTGATTCACTTGAGAGGAATGAAGTTATTTTTGTCTCCAGCTAGTTTGCTGATTAGATCGAATACGTCATATTGACTTCCGTTAAGCGATGCAAAAATTAAACTTTAATTGATGTGACTTGCGATCTGTCCTACATAGAATTGCTATTAATTACACTTAAAATTGATGTAGAAGGAGTTTCTGAAATTTGCCTGGAGGTAGATTTTGACAATTTGACGTTTTTATTCTAAGCAAATAATTTTTGGATTTTAATTAGAAGTAAAAAATGTTTCTGCTCAAATTGGTAACGCTGTTCTTTTGGAGCTTTAATGTCTACTGGTGTTGCTGAAGGCGATCAATTTTGACAAAAATGTTTACAGCAGTATCTGAGAAATCTTAATTGACGCAATATGTAAGAGACAATTAAAGAAACAGAAAGACTGTGGAGTGTGCTTCGACTGGAGAGTTGCAAAAAATCCCAATGTAACCAAAAAAAAAAACGGTGCGGATTTTTTCGGACGGCTGGTTTTGGAAAGATTGAAATCAGTTCGTAATTGGGTTATTGTTGCTGCGGAGTTGTAAGCTAAGTGGAGCTATATTGCTTTGCTCTTGGTTTTTTACAATCCAAAGTATGGATTGTATTTCTGTGCAGTCTTTTTTTAAGATCTGTCACTCACGTCAGTGAGCAATCAATTAAGAGAGGTGTTTCTAATCACGTTGGAGTAGTAAGAGGAGCGAAAAAGTGAGTTGGTTTGAATAAGTATGATTTTATAAGTATCTCTGAAATGGAGTTGGAAGTTTGAACAAGTTTTTGGTTTTTGAAAGCATTTTTTTCAGGCAGGGCAATTAACTGCTGTTTTCAGTGTTTCTTCTCTTGAGTGCTATTAATATGAAACATATGTGTTTTAAGGGTGCCTATTTTCAATTTGTTGACCTCATTGATTGGCAGCTAGTTTTTTTACTTTGACACTTTAATGTTGTAAAGTTTTACTGAAGTTTGATGTTTGCACTTTAATTGTTGTTTTTGTTGTCGTGTGACCTAGTATCCTTAATCACTGTATTATTGGTTGCTAATGATGCCTAAATAAACCTAATTAATGTTTGAGTTTATGGTTGGTGGTTTTCATGAGTTTGACACTATTTGTTCTCATATGTTTTTGTTTTGTTTTTTGTTGTCTGATCGTTTAATCTCATTAAGGACAGATCTCATAGCTTGCTTATATAAATTATTGTAATCGATTTAATTGTTTCAGTTCAGATTTAATTCTTTCTACGGCTTGGACTTTTATTCTTTTCAGAATATTTTGTTCATTTTTGATGTTTTTTCGACATTTTTTGCTGAATTTTTTGTTTGAATTTTTGGTCTCCTTATTGACAGGTCTCATTGGTTGCTAAAGATGCTTAAATTAAGCGAATTATTTGTTTCATTTTTTAGCTGTTTTAGTCTTTAGTTTTACGCTGTTCGTTTTCAAAATGTTGCTGAATTTTTTAGTTTTGTTAGTATTTGTTGCAGTTATTGCTGTGTTATCACTTCGTCTTTTATTGCATATTTCATCGGTTCCTAATAATTATTAGGTGAATCTATTTTGTCGCTTGATGTCATAGAAAGCGTTTTTGAAATTTTGACACCTGCTTTTCGAAAAAAGTTGATTTTTTGGTCGAGTTTTTATTTTCATATCGCTTATCTATTGGTCTTATCGCTTAGTCTTGAAAACAATAATTTCTCGCCTTCTTGTGTGGCATAGTTTTAGTCAACTGGCGCCAACTTTTAGCTAACATTTTCATTCACTAGGGTCCAAATTGTTCTTGAAAGACTCCAGTGAATTATCGGATCTTGCCATCATTTCTAGTTCTATTGTCCCCATTCAGCCATCAGAACACCTAAAAGGCTTTATTTTAAAGATATTTTATATGTTGCGACTAAGGGCTTTATCGTGTGGTTAGGAGGTTTTCTCAGTTTGGTGCCACTGGTTTTCAAATTTTTTCTTTCAAGCCACTTTTATTCAATGTTGACTCTTTTGCTTTGTCTCGATTCCCACAAAGTTGATGTGTTGTACTCATTTTAAGGACGCATAGTCATTATTTTCAGAAATTGCTACTTTTAATGAATCTCAAAACATTAAGTCTTGCGAGAAGAAATTTTGCATTGTTTTAAGGTTTTGGCGTTTTTGCGCTTATGGGTTCAGGGGCTTTGATCTGTCTGATTTTGCTGTAAAAATATTAGTTGCCGGGTTACTTTTTATTTCAATTTTTTGGATTGTGTTTCAAGATTTGTCCTGCTAAGTTTTTTGTTTCGTCGTCTGACGCTCTTTTTTTTCGTTTTACATTTCACAACGCAAAGCTGAAAAAGTCAATGAATTCTTCGTCTCACTAACGGCATTTCCGCGCTCGACGTCATTTCTTGATCACTCTAGCTAAAACTTTTTAAGTCTTTTACGTGATTAACTTTTGATAATAAATGACTTCCCTAACTCAATAAAATGATATTTTAAAACTTAAGTTCAAGTTCAATCAGGTTAACGTGGAATGAACTCATATGTGTGATAAAGGTGTCAGGTAAAAAATGCTTCTTAAGAGTGAGTTTTAAAAAGTCTGATTAGTTTATCGGTGATTTTTTTTGTTTTTGAGCAGCGTCGATAGCTTTTTCAATTTATATCTGGTTCTATCTCTATTATAGGACACGCAAGTCTGTTTCGGGGCTATTTCGGCAGTCTGCCGGCTATGTTTTGAAATTGAAACGCTATTAAGTTCTTTAGAGTTTTCTTTCACGTCACTTTATTTTACTACATTTTTAAAGCGTAGTTTTGTTTTCTTGGAAAAACCTGTATGATTTTGTTTTAAGAATTTAATAAGATTGAGAGATCTTAAAAATTAAAAATTAAGGAAGAGATTCTAGTTAAACAAATAAATAGCTGATTTGACTAAAAGCTGCTATTTATAGTTGATTGTTTTGAGTCTCGGGATAAACATTGTGATACATTTTACACGGAAAAATTACTGAGTGGTGACAAACTTTTATCTAATTAACTTGAAACATTATTCATTTAAGTTGAATAACAAAATGTTGCTCAACAGTATAGAGAGAAGATATTTAATTGTTCTCAAAAGAATTTTGTATTAATTATATTAGTTCTGTTGGTTTTCTTATGCGATTTTTTGTCATCCGATCTTCTGTTTGACCGACCAGTTCTCGTGACTTTGTTTTGAGAAACAGGATAAACGGGTGAAGCTCGAGGATTTTAAGTTGAAGAGCAACTTTATGATAGCCATGAGAGTCTGTTAGCATGCGACTCAGCGGAACGGCTGATTACACTGAAAATTATGCCATGAATGTCAGGTCTTGGAGTTTTAGATGCTCTTATGCCCTTATTTCCCCAATATGGTTAATTATTGGAGTTTTAGGCCATCTTATCCCCTAGCCTGCCTAAGGTTGCTGCAGCAATCAAAGCCAGATCATGCTTTTTGTCTGAGAGCAATTGGTCCGACCTTAGTTTGGTAGTTTAAGTTTTTAGTGAACTTTTTCAGGCACCATTATCTGCTCCAATTGCTTGATTTCTTGATCTTTTTTTGATTAGTGATACTTCAAAGCTTCAAAAGTTTTTCTTTTAGTAAGTATGCCGTAGAAACTTCAAAAAAGGAGATAAAAGATACTTGTCTAATATTTCCATAGAAATAAAATTTTTGAGGTTTCCTGACAGAAATACACAAAAAATGAAGAGCAAAAAAATTATAATGACATTATAACTGAATTGAAAACTAGCAAATTATTTTTGGATTTTTACTCGCGACTGAATTTTGAGCAGGTTTTTTGTCTGTTAGTTATTTGTCTGTTAGATTGCTCAATTGAATGGCGGGTGAGCTTAGCCCACAAAGAAGACGAATCATATGAGGTTCATAGAAGACGAATCATATCTATGTTGTGATTTCTATCAGCAATTTTTGACAAGGTACCATTGGTGACACAGGAAAGTTTGACGAGGGAAAACATTTGTCAAGCAATTTTCAAGCAATGTGGTTTAGAATTTTTTGTCCTTTTCGTGTTGCGGTTTCTACGTAAAAATTAATCATTATTAGAACAGTTAAAAAAATTTGTCTCACACAAGCCGTATTCTTTTTTCTGTGTTATCGTCTAAGTTTCACTTTGGAAATATTGGAATTCCAAATAGCATGCAGGAAAAAATCAACTTTTTCAATTTTGTTGTAGTCTGAAAATTAAAAAGTATTAGACTATGGAATTAAGATACTGAATCGAAGGATGTATTATGACTGAACTCGACATAGTGGACGACACATTTTTTATTTCATAATTGACTTGGTGGGACGTATTTGCACATATATAAACCCTAAATTTAAACAGCTCGGAAAGAACAGAAGAATCTTTCCTATTGCAATAAGTAAAATTTTTTTAAAAAAATCAAAAATTGTGAACCTGAGCGCTCAAGTTGGGTGACCATTGTTTGTGTTTAGGTTTCTGGACGAGAGGCACCCTGGGCACTACAAAGTGTTCAATCTATGCACTGAGAGGAAATACGCCCTCGATAGCTTCGGAAGCCGCACAGGTCTGAACAAGTCTAAAAAAATTGAGTGCAAGAACTTTGGACTGGAAACTGTCCCTCCGCAGTTTAATATGGTCAGGCTTGATAATTAAGCTTCACAATAGTGCAGGAATTGTTTATTCGCACTTTAATAAACCATAGAAACAACGATAAGTGCAGAAACACTAGTTTACTTATCGCTTTATGTTAGTACATAAATCTGAGTGGCCCGAGGGACATAGTGCTCCTTCAGGCAACGAGAACTTTTTTTGCCCGACTGACGGGTACAGGGCCCGAGCCTGATTACATTTACGTTCTAACTTGTTTAGAAAATCAGAAGGGAGCCAAAATCTTTTAAAAATAGAAATCTTTGCAAAAACAATCCAAAAGCCAGGATGACAAATTTGATTGAGCAATCCATAGACTAATGAAATAGATGCAAACTGAGGGTAGCAAAATTTCCTTTAACCTATCCCAAATTGAAGCAACTTCCCGCAAAGTGGTTCATTGATAACTTTGTTAAAATTATCTCAAAACTCAACGGTACGGGGACCAATTTTCTGAAATTATCAATGTGTTTTAAAAAATGTATTCTTTGAGCAAAAAGTTTGGGGATAATTGTATTGGTAAAGAATAAAAACAGAAAAACTATGAAATTTGGGGAATGAAAGATGATTCCCCGATGTTTGATATATTCCCTAATGATTAAACCAAATTTTTGCCACTTTCCAAAAAATTTTTAGCCCGTTTACAGAGCTATAATGTTTTCTATGCATACTGCACTAAAATTGGGTATCATCGCTTGTGAGATATAAAATTATAAATATCGACTTGCGTAAATTTGTTTTAAAACTTTAATATTGGTTTAATTTGAAGAAACATCCTCAATTCCATCTAGGGGTTATCAAAAAAGCTAGTTGTTTTTCAACGCATTTGTTCAAATATGATTGCGAATAAAATGGTTAAACATTCAATATATTTGACTGCGGAGAAGTTTGACGTGAAGAATATAAAAAGATTTGTTTTCTTTAGTACAAATGTCATTTAAAAGTGTTAGTTTTGCTTTGCGGCCAATAATTTTCGAATAAAGTTCTGATTTTTGTCAAAATTATTTTTTCGCTCTTTTTTACTTTGTTTTTTTTTCTCATTGATTTTGTCATCGTTTACAGTCTAAGGATGCGTCTAAGAGTCAATATATATATAATTATTTTTAGTAGCCGCCCTCATTTTCTCAGCCGGCTATTATAGCGCTCCTATTTTTTATTACAATTCAAAGAGTTTACTCCAAGTCCAATTGGAGTTGTGATTTTGGTAACGCCGAAACTGTAAGTGGAGCGACAAAGCGAGTGGATTTGTGGCGTGAATTTTTTTCACTCTTATTTTAAAGTAGAATGAGAAAACAGCGTTGGAACAACAATTCGCTTTCTCTAGTTTTGTTCACTTGTGGCAATTTTACTTTGATTTTGAGTTTTTTTTTCTCAAAATTTTGGATCGGATTTTTTTTCTAAATGGTTTTCCCAATCCATTCATAGTTCGTATTCGGTCTAGTTTTCTGTTTAGTTAATGAAAATTCTTTGAATTGTACGTCTGTTAGGACTTGTCCTGCTATGTTTTTTTACATCCTCGAACAAAAAAATGTTTCACTTTACCTCATTAAGCCGCTTATTCAACATTTTGCGTAAAATTGGCTAGGCTAGTTTTTCTCTTCTCTCATTCTGCTAAAAGTGATTTTGAACATCAGTCGCTCAGCAAAGCAATTCAAAATGAACAGAGTCAGTATAAAAAATTGAAGTCAGAAATAGAAATGGGATAAACCCATAAAACCCAATTTTAGATGCTCGCTATTTGAACGTCGTTCCTATAAGTCTTAGTTACCATCTCTAATGCATATTGGTATTGATAGTGACCCTGTAGCCTCTCTCTAAGAAACAGAAGTATTTTCAACTACGAAATGCCTCCAAAATAAATCGGACTTCGAAATGCCTTCAAAATAAATCGGACTTAAAAAATGTTTTGGCACAAAAATCTTTTTTTTTCAATATCTTCTTTTCTTTCAATTCCAATCATGTTTATTGGAATCAACGGCAGCTATTTTCTGGCAATCTGTCGGGTATGTTGTTTAGATTTTGTTTAAGTGCTGTCAAACGAAGTTTGTAGGAATTATTTTAGTGCTGATTGTCTTTTTTTAATTCGATTTTTTGCTTGACCAATTTTTCGTCTGACCAATTTGACTTCTCATGCTTAAAAACGAGATAAACAGGTAGCGCTCAGTGGTCGTTAACTTTCATTAGAGGCACTTAGCCTCGTTTACATGTTGCATTTTTTCGTGTTTTGTCATTTATCAAAATTTTTGTTGGACCAGTCTGATAATGAGGCTGGTTAAGTTGATAGTGATCTGTTGCGAGACATAAGTAATTTTTATGACCATTTTAAGAGCTATTTATTTTGCTACTCCCTTGGGCTTTTTATGCGGTTTTTCGCTTGACCGATTTTCTGTTTGACCCATTAGAATTTTCCTCATAGACGGGATGAAGAGGTAGAGCCCAGTGAGCTTTTTGCTCTCGTAGAGCTTTTTAGATCACTAGCATGCGATTCACAGAAACTGTTTTGGAGACTTAAACTTATGGTGTGAACGGCGGTTCTTAGAAATTGATCACTTTCCCCACCCCGCCCGCCAGGTAAGCCTCTCCCCCAATCCCCACCACTGCACAACGTTCAGGCCGTAAGGGCCCCGTGCAGCTAAAGATCCCTCCCCCGTTCCCCCCCCCCCCGCTGCGCTCACCCCACGCCCCTTCAATTAAGCTAAAGCTAGCCTCACTAAACCGTGGCTAGCTACTGAAGGAGCCAACCGCACGCCGGTCCTTCCGCCCGAATAGTTTGCCCGACTTTATGTTCTATTTTTGTTATATTCTATTTTTGTTTGTTCTATTTTAGTTCTATTTTAGTTTAAAAGCACTGAAGGAGAAGAAACTCTGAAAACATAATTTAGTTTTGTTCTATTTTTGTTTGTTTTTGAGAATTTAAAGACACGCTTTGTTGACTCAGTTTGATGTTGCTGGCAAATTATTGATGGCCAGGTCAACATTTAAATCATTTCTTTTGATTATAATTCAGGATTTGTCCTGCTATGTTTTCTCGTCAACTACTTTTTTTACGAACTGTGACGTCAGGAGTAAAATCAACTTTTTTTTAATTTATGCAATAATTTGACTGAATTGGTTTTTGTGTTTCTAGTCATTTTTCACACTCGTGAAGATATTGGAGAGAGGTTTTGGTACTCTCAAAACTAATTTCATTGGTCAGTCGCGACTTCCTTCATGTGTAAATTGACGTCCCTCTCCTAAAATCACTAATGCTTTAATTAAAGGTCAAATTTGTTTTTTATCAATCTCATTAGAGGTTGTTTGAGACACTGTCTCAAACAAATTATTGATGGCCAGGTCAACATTTAAATAATTTCTTTTGATTGTAATTCAGGCCTTGTCCTGTTATTTTTTCTCGTCAACTACTTTTTTTACGAACTGTGACGTCAGGAGTAAAATCAACTTTTTTGTTAATTTATGCAATAATTTGACTGAATTGGTTTTTGTGTTTCACGTCATTTTTCACACTCGTGAAGATATTGGAGAGAGGTTTTGGTACTCTCAAAACTAATTTCATTGGTCAGTCGTGACTTCCTTCATGTGCAAATTGACGTCCCTCTCCTAAAATCACTAATGCTTTAATTATAGGTCAAATTTGTTTTTTATCAATCTCATTGGAGGTTGTTTGAGACACTGTCTCAGTACATAAGTCTCAATCAATTCAAGTCTAAACCGTAATTTTTTGCCTTCGTCATTCTTTGTTTTTGAAACTTGAGTTATACGAAGCTATCGCAGCTATGTTATTTCAATCTGGCAGCTGTTAGATGAACTGCGTACAATTCTCTCTTTCATTTCACCTTAGTAATTTTTCTCAGCCGATTTTCTGTTCACAGTTCATGTGGCAAGTTATTTAATGCCACGGCGATTGGAAACTCAGTAAGTAATTAAGGCAAAACTTTCTTAGAAAGAATGTTTTTCCAGCTTGCAATTTTATGACCTAACCACAAACTACCTGTTTGGGTTCATTTATTAATAGCTGCAAAGCGATAACTGAGGCTATTATTGGCCTTCTCTTGGTTTTTACAATTCAAAGAATTTGAATGAATTGTATTGGGGCGCTGTCTTTTTTATAAAAAATCTGTTCACACATTTTTCGGGTTTTTCATTAGAGTGATGGTTTTGGTCATACTGAAATAGTAAAGGGAGAGAAAAATCTGAGTAGGTTTGAGGCATGACTTTTTTCAAAATACCTTTAAAGTGGAGTGAGAAATTGGTGTTCGAAATATTGGGTGGTTTTTGAGATTCACGTTTTTCCAGATGCGTCAATTTGACTTGTTTTCAGAGTTTCTTCTCCTTCAGTGCTTTTAAAACTGTTTATAGGTGTTCTAATTGTGACTATTTGCCTTTGCTTGAATTCATTAAGGGGCAGCTAAAGCAATTTATAACTTTGCCACTATTTGTTGTCATAAAATCGTAGTGAATTTTAAATTTTGCCCCTTTCAAGATTCTGTTGTCTTATATTTTAGTATCATCAATGACAGGTCTGATTAGTTGCTAATGAGGCGATTTTTCGCTTGACCGATTTTTCGTCTGAAGCTTTTGACTTTTGCGTTCTCAAAAACGGGATAAACAGGTAGCACCCGCGGGCATTAAGTGCTCTTAGAGCAGTTCAACTGTTTCAGCTCAAATTGTTTTGGAGACTTATACTTATGGTGCGAAGGGCGGTTCTTAGGGATTGACTTCCCCACTGTTGCCCTCCCCCCCCCCCCCACTGTTGGCACCCCATCACCCACCGGTGAAGCCCCCCCCCTCTGCGCTCACTTACGCCCCTTCAATTAACCTAAAGCTAGCCTCACTAAACCGTGGCTAGCTTTTGACGGAGCCAAACGCACGCCGGTCTTTTCGCCCGAGCAGTTCGCCCGACTTTAGTCGGTTGTTCTTTTTTTGTTTGTTTTTGAGAATCTAAAGACATATGCTTTGTTGACTCACAAAGTTTGATGTCGCTCGCAAATTATTGATGGCCAGCTCAACATTTAAATCATTTCTTTTGATTGTAATTCAGGCCTTGTCCTGTTATTTTTTCTCGTCAACTACTTTTTTTACGAACTGTGACGTCAGGAGTAAAATCAACTTTTTTGTTAATTTATGCAATAATTTGACTGAATTGGTTTTTGTGTTTCACGTCATTTTTCACACTCGTGAAGATATTGGAGAGAGGTTTTGGTACTCTCAAAACTAATTTCATTGGTCAGTCGTGACTTCCTTCATGTGCAAATTGACGTCCCTCTCCTAAAATCACTAATGCTTTAATTATAGGTCAAATTTGTTTTTTATCAATCTCATTGGAGGTTGTTTGAGACACTGTCTCAGTACATAAGTCTCAATCAATTCAAGTCTAAACCGTAATTTTTTGCCTTCGTCATTCTTTGTTTTTGAAACTTGAGTTATACGAAGCTATCGCAGCTATGTTATTTCAATCTGGCAGCTGTTAGATGAACTGCGTACAATTCTCTCTTTCATTTCACCTTAGTAATTTTTCTCAGCCGATTTTCTGTTCACAGTTCATGCGGCAAGTTATTTAATGCCACGGCGATTGGAAACTCAGTAAGTAATTAAGGCAAAACTTTCTTAGAAAGAATGTTTTTCCAGCTTGCAATTTTATGACCTAACCACAAACTACCTGTTTGGGTTCATTTATTAATAGCTGCAAAGCGATAACTGAGGCTATTATTGGCCTTCTCTTGGTTTTTACAATTCAAAGAATTTGAATGAATTGTATTGGGGCGCTGTCTTTTTTATAAAAAATCTGTTCACACATTTTTCGGGTTTTTCATTAGAGTGATGGTTTTGGTCATACTGAAATAGTAAAGGGAGAGAAAAATCTGAGTAGGTTTGAGGCATGACTTTTTTCAAAATACCTTTAAAGTGGAGTGAGAAATTGGTGTTCGAAATATTGGGTGGTTTTTGAGATTCACGTTTTTCCAGATGCATCAATTTGACTTGTTTTCAGAGTTTCTTCTCCTTCAGTGCTTTTAAAACTGTTTATAGGTGTTCTAATTGTGACTATTTGCCTTTGCTTGAATTCATTAAGGGGCAGCTAAAGCAATTTATAACTTTGCCACTATTTGTTGTCATAAAATCGTAGTGAATTTTAAATTTTGCCCCTTTCAAGATTCTGTTGTCTTATATTTTAGTATCATCAATGACAGGTCTGATTAGTTGCTAATGAGGCGATTTTTCGCTTGACCGATTTTTCGTCTGAAGCTTTTGACTTTTGCGTTCTCAAAAACGGGATAAACAGGTAGCACCCGCGGGCATTAAGTGCTCTTAGAGCAGTTCAACTGTTTCAGCTCAAATTGTTTTGGAGACTTATACTTATGGTGCGAAGGGCGGTTCTTAGGGATTGACTTCCCCACTGTTGCCCTCCCCCCCCCCCCCACTGTTGGCACCCCATCACCCACCGGTGAAGCCCCCCCCCCTCTGCGCTCACTTACGCCCCTTCAATTAACCTAAAGCTAGCCTCACTAAACCGTGGCTAGCTTTTGACGGAGCCAAACGCACGCCGGTCTTTTCTCCCGAGCAGTTCGCCCGACTTTAGTCGGTTGTTCTTTTTTTGTTTGTTTTTGAGAATCTAAAGACATATGCTTTGTTGACTCACAAAGTTTGATGTCGCTCGCAAATTATTGATGGCCAGCTCAACATTTAAATCATTTCTTTTGATTGTAATTCAGGCCTTGTCCTGTTATTTTTTCTCGTCAACTACTTTTTTTACGAACTGTGACGTCAGGAGTAAAATCAACTTTTTTGTTAATTTATGCAATAATTTGACTGAATTGGTTTTTGTGTTTCACGTCATTTTTCACACTCGTGAAGATATTGGAGAGAGGTTTTGGTACTCTCAAAACTAATTTCATTGGTCAGTCGTGACTTCCTTCATGTGCAAATTGACGTCCCTCTCCTAAAATCACTAATGCTTTAATTATAGGTCAAATTTGTTTTTTATCAATCTCATTGGAGGTTGTTTGAGACACTGTCTCAGTACATAAGTCTCAATCAATTCAAGTCTAAACCGTAATTTTTTGCCTTCGTCATTCTTTGTTTTTGAAACTTGAGTTATACGAAGCTATCGCAGCTATGTTATTTCAATCTGGCAGCTGTTAGATGAACTGCGTACAATTCTCTCTTTCATTTCACCTTAATTTTTCTCAGCCGATTTTCTGTTCACAGTTCATGTGGCAAGTTATTTAATGCCACGGCGATTGGAAACTCAGTAAGTAATTAAGGCAAAACTTTCTTAGAAAGAATGTTTTTCCAGCTTGCAATTTTATGACCTAACCACAAACTACCTGTTTGGGTTCATTTATTAATAGCTGCAAAGCGATAACTGAGGCTATTATTGGCCTTCTCTTGGTTTTTACAATTCAAAGAATTTGAATGAATTGTATTGGGGCGCTGTCTTTTTTATAAAAAATCTGTTCACACATTTTTCGGGTTTTTCATTAGAGTGATGGTTTTGGTCATACTGAAATAGTAAAGGGAGAGAAAAATCTGAGTAGGTTTGAGGCATGACTTTTTTCAAAATACCTTTAAAGTGGAGTGAGAAATTGGTGTTCGAAATATTGGGTGGTTTTTGAGATTCACGTTTTTCCAGATGCGTCAATTTGACTTGTTTTCAGAGTTTCTTCTCCTTCAGTGCTTTTAAAACTGTTTATAGGTGTTCTAATTGTGACTATTTGCCTTTGCTTGAATTCATTAAGGGGCAGCTAAAGCAATTTATAACTTTGCCACTATTTGTTGTCATAAAATCGTAGTGAATTTTAAATTTTGCCCCTTTCAAGATTCTGTTGTCTTATATTTTAGTATCATCAATGACAGGTCTGATTAGTTGCTAATGAGGCGATTTTTCGCTTGACCGATTTTTCGTCTGAAGCTTTTGACTTTTGCGTTCTCAAAAACGGGATAAACAGGTAGCACCCGCGGGCATTAAGTGCTCTTAGAGCAGTTCAACTGTTTCAGCTCAAATTGTTTTGGAGACTTATACTTATGGTGCGAAGGGCGGTTCTTAGGGATTGACTTCCCCACTGTTGCCCTCCCCCCCCACTGTTGGCACCCCATCACCCACCGGTGAAGCCCCCCCCCCTCTGCGCTCACTTACGCCCCTTCAATTAACCTAAAGCTAGCCTCACTAAACCGTGGCTAGCTTTTGACGGAGCCAAACGCACGCCGGTCTTTTCGCCCGAGCAGTTCGCCCGACTTTAGTCGGTTGTTCTTTTTTTGTTTGTTTTTGAGAATCTAAAGACATATGCTTTGTTGACTCACAAAGTTTGATGTCGCTCGCAAATTATTGATGGCCAGCTCAACATTTAAATCATTTCTTTTGATTGTAATTCAGGCCTTGTCCTGTTATTTTTTCTCGTCAACTACTTTTTTTACGAACTGTGACGTCAGGAGTAAAATCAACTTTTTTGTTAATTTATGCAATAATTTGACTGAATTGGTTTTTGTGTTTCACGTCATTTTTCACACTCGTGAAGATATTGGAGAGAGGTTTTGGTACTCTCAAAACTAATTTCATTGGTCAGTCGTGACTTCCTTCATGTGCAAATTGACGTCCCTCTCCTAAAATCACTAATGCTTTAATTATAGGTCAAATTTGTTTTTTATCAATCTCATTGGAGGTTGTTTGAGACACTGTCTCAGTACATAAGTCTCAATCAATTCAAGTCTAAACCGTAATTTTTTGCCTTCGTCATTCTTTGTTTTTGAAACTTGAGTTATACGAAGCTATCGCAGCTATGTTATTTCAATCTGGCAGCTGTTAGATGAACTGCGTACAATTCTCTCTTTCATTTCACCTTAGTAATTTTTCTCAGCCGATTTTCTGTTCACAGTTCATGCGGCAAGTTATTTAATGCCACGGCGATTGGAAACTCAGTAAGTAATTAAGGCAAAACTTTCTTAGAAAGAATGTTTTTCCAGCTTGCAATTTTATGACCTAACCACAAACTACCTGTTTGGGTTCATTTATTAATAGCTGCAAAGCGATAACTGAGGCTATTATTGGCCTTCTCTTGGTTTTTACAATTCAAAGAATTTGAATGAATTGTATTGGGGCGCTGTCTTTTTTATAAAAAATCTGTTCACACATTTTTCGGGTTTTTCATTAGAGTGATGGTTTTGGTCATACTGAAATAGTAAAGGGAGAGAAAAATCTGAGTAGGTTTGAGGCATGACTTTTTTCAAAATACCTTTAAAGTGGAGTGAGAAATTGGTGTTCGAAATATTGGGTGGTTTTTGAGATTCACGTTTTTCCAGATGCGTCAATTTGACTTGTTTTCAGAGTTTCTTCTCCTTCAGTGCTTTTAAAACTGTTTATAGGTGTTCTAATTGTGACTATTTGCCTTTGCTTGAATTCATTAAGGGGCAGCTAAAGCAATTTATAACTTTGCCACTATTTGTTGTCATAAAATCTTAGTGAATTTTAAATTTTGCCCCTTTCAAGATTCTGTTGTCTTATATTTTAGTATCATCAATGACAGGTCTGATTAGTTGCTAATGAGGCGATTTTTCGCTTGACCGATTTTTCGTCTGAAGCTTTTGACTTTTGCGTTCTCAAAAACGGGATAAACAGGTAGCACCCGCGGGCATTAAGTGCTCTTAGAGCAGTTCAACTGTTTCAGCTCAAATTGTTTTGGAGACTTATACTTATGGTGCGAAGGGCGGTTCTTAGGGATTGACTTCCCCACTGTTGCCCTCCCCCCCCCCCCCACTGTTGGCACCCCATCACCCACCGGTGAAGCCCCCCCCCTCTGCGCTCACTTACGCCCCTTCAATTAACCTAAAGCTAGCCTCACTAAACCGTGGCTAGCTTTTGACGGAGCCAAACGCACGCCGGTCTTTTCGCCCGAGCAGTTCGCCCGACTTTAGTCGGTTGTTCTTTTTTTGTTTGTTTTTGAGAATCTAAAGACATATGCTTTGTTGACTCACAAAGTTTGATGTCGCTCGCAAATTATTGATGGCCAGCTCAACATTTAAATCATTTCTTTTGATTGTAATTCAGGCCTTGTCCTGTTATTTTTTCTCGTCAACTACTTTTTTTACGAACTGTGACGTCAGGAGTAAAATCAACTTTTTTGTTAATTTATGCAATAATTTGACTGAATTGGTTTTTGTGTTTCACGTCATTTTTCACACTCGTGAAGATATTGGAGAGAGGTTTTGGTACTCTCAAAACTAATTTCATTGGTCAGTCGTGACTTCCTTCATGTGCAAATTGACGTCCCTCTCCTAAAATCACTAATGCTTTAATTATAGGTCAAATTTGTTTTTTATCAATCTCATTGGAGGTTGTTTGAGACACTGTCTCAGTACATAAGTCTCAATCAATTCAAGTCTAAACCGTAATTTTTTGCCTTCGTCATTCTTTGTTTTTGAAACTTGAGTTATACGAAGCTATCGCAGCTATGTTATTTCAATCTGGCAGCTGTTAGATGAACTGCGTACAATTCTCTCTTTCATTTCACCTTAATTTTTCTCAGCCGATTTTCTGTTCACAGTTCATGTGGCAAGTTATTTAATGCCACGGCGATTGGAAACTCAGTAAGTAATTAAGGCAAAACTTTCTTAGAAAGAATGTTTTTCCAGCTTGCAATTTTATGACCTAACCACAAACTACCTGTTTGGGTTCATTTATTAATAGCTGCAAAGCGATAACTGAGGCTATTATTGGCCTTCTCTTGGTTTTTACAATTCAAAGAATTTGAATGAATTGTATTGGGGCGCTGTCTTTTTTATAAAAAATCTGTTCACACATTTTTCGGGTTTTTCATTAGAGTGATGGTTTTGGTCATACTGAAATAGTAAAGGGAGAGAAAAATCTGAGTAGGTTTGAGGCATGACTTTTTTCAAAATACCTTTAAAGTGGAGTGAGAAATTGGTGTTCGAAATATTGGGTGGTTTTTGAGATTCACGTTTTTCCAGATGCGTCAATTTGACTTGTTTTCAGAGTTTCTTCTTCAGTGCTTTTAAAACTGTTTATAGGTGTTCTAATTGTGACTATTTGCCTTTGCTTGAATTCATTAAGGGGCAGCTAAAGCAATTTATAACTTTGCCACTATTTGTTGTCATAAAATCTTAGTGAATTTTAAATTTTGCCCCTTTCAAGATTCTGTTGTCTTATATTTTAGTATCATCAATGACAGGTCTGATTAGTTGCTAATGAGGCGATTTTTCGCTTGACCGATTTTTCGTCTGAAGCTTTTGACTTTTGCGTTCTCAAAAACGGGATAAACAGGTAGCACCCGCGGGCATTAAGTGCTCTTAGAGCAGTTCAACTGTTTCAGCTCAAATTGTTTTGGAGACTTATACTTATGGTGCGAAGGGCGGTTCTTAGGGATTGACTTCCCCACTGTTGCCCTCCCCCCCCCCCCCCCCCCCACTGTTGGCACCCCATCACCCACCGGTGAAGCCCCCCCCTCTGCGCTCACTTACGCCCCTTCAATTAACCTAAAGCTAGCCTCACTAAACCGTGGCTAGCTTTTGACGGAGCCAAACGCACGCCGGTCTTTTCGCCCGAGCAGTTCGCCCGACTTTAGTCGGTTGTTCTTTTTTTGTTTGTTTTTGAGAATCTAAAGACATATGCTTTGTTGACTCACAAAGTTTGATGTCGCTCGCAAATTATTGATGGCCAGCTCAACATTTAAATCATTTCTTTTGATTGTAATTCAGGCCTTGTCCTGTTATTTTTTCTCGTCAACTACTTTTTTTACGAACTGTGACGTCAGGAGTAAAATCAACTTTTTTGTTAATTTATGCAATAATTTGACTGAATTGGTTTTTGTGTTTCACGTCATTTTTCACACTCGTGAAGATATTGGAGAGAGGTTTTGGTACTCTCAAAACTAATTTCATTGGTCAGTCGTGACTTCCTTCATGTGCAAATTGACGTCCCTCTCCTAAAATCACTAATGCTTTAATTATAGGTCAAATTTGTTTTTTATCAATCTCATTGGAGGTTGTTTGAGACACTGTCTCAGTACATAAGTCTCAATCAATTCAAGTCTAAACCGTAATTTTTTGCCTTCGTCATTCTTTGTTTTTGAAACTTGAGTTATACGAAGCTATCGCAGCTATGTTATTTCAATCTGGCAGCTGTTATATGAACTGCGTACAATTCTCTTTCATTTCACCTTAGTAATTTTTCTCAGCCGATTTTCTGTTCACAGTTCATGTGGCAAGTTATTTAATGCCACGGCGATTGGAAACTCAGTAAGTAATTAAGGCAAAACTTTCTTAGAAAGAATGTTTTTCCAGCTTGCAATTTTATGACCTAACCACAAACTACCTGTTTGGGTTCATTTATTAATAGCTGCAAAGCGATAACTGAGGCTATTATTGGCCTTCTCTTGGTTTTTACAATTCAAAGAATTTGAATGAATTGTATTGGGGCGCTGTCTTTTTTATAAAAAATCTGTTCACACATTTTTCGGGTTTTTCATTAGAGTGATGGTTTTGGTCATACTGAAATAGTAAAGGGAGAGAAAAATCTGAGTAGGTTTGAGGCATGACTTTTTTCAAAATACCTTTAAAGTGGAGTGAGAAATTGGTGTTCGAAATATTGGGTGGTTTTTGAGATTCACGTTTTTCCAGATGCGTCAATTTGACTTGTTTTCAGAGTTTCTTCTCCTTCAGTGCTTTTAAAACTGTTTATAGGTGTTCTAATTGTGACTATTTGCCTTTGCTTGAATTCATTAAGGGGCAGCTAAAGCAATTTATAACTTTGCCACTATTTGTTGTCATAAAATCTTAGTGAATTTTAAATTTTACCCCTTTCAAGATTCTGTTGTCTTATATTTTAGTATCATCAATGACAGGTCTGATTAGTTGCTAATGAGGCGATTTTTCGCTTGACCGATTTTTCGTCTGAAGCTTTTGACTTTTGCGTTCTCAAAAACGGGATAAACAGGTAGCACCCGCGGGCATTAAGTGCTCTTAGAGCAGTTCAACTGTTTCAGCTCAAATTGTTTTGGAGACTTATACTTATGGTGCGAAGGGCGGTTCTTAGGGATTGACTTCCCCACTGTTGCCCTCCCCCCCCCCACTGTTGGCACCCCATCACCCACCGGTGAAGCCCCCCCCTCTGCGCTCACTTACGCCCCTTCAATTAACCTAAAGCTAGCCTCACTAAACCGTGGCTAGCTTTTGACGGAGCCAAACGCACGCCGGTCTTTTCGCCCGAGCAGTTCGCCCGACTTTAGTCGGTTGTTCTTTTTTTGTTTGTTTTTGAGAATCTAAAGACATATGCTTTGTTGACTCACAAAGTTTGATGTCGCTCGCAAATTATTGATGGCCAGCTCAACATTTAAATCATTTCTTTTGATTGTAATTCAGGCCTTGTCCTGTTATTTTTTCTCGTCAACTACTTTTTTTACGAACTGTGACGTCAGGAGTAAAATCAACTTTTTTGTTAATTTATGCAATAATTTGACTGAATTGGTTTTTGTGTTTCACGTCATTTTTCACACTCGTGAAGATATTGGAGAGAGGTTTTGGTACTCTCAAAACTAATTTCATTGGTCAGTCGTGACTTCCTTCATGTGCAAATTGACGTCCCTCTCCTAAAATCACTAATGCTTTAATTATAGGTCAAATTTGTTTTTTATCAATCTCATTGGAGGTTGTTTGAGACACTGTCTCAGTACATAAGTCTCAATCAATTCAAGTCTAAACCGTAATTTTTTGCCTTCGTCATTCTTTGTTTTTGAAACTTGAGTTATACGAAGCTATCGCAGCTATGTTATTTCAATCTGGCAGCTGTTAGATGAACTGCGTACAATTCTCTCTTTCATTTCACCTTAGTAATTTTTCTCAGCCGATTTTCTGTTCACAGTTCATGTGGCAAGTTATTTAATGCCACGGCGATTGGAAACTCAGTAAGTAATTAAGGCAAAACTTTCTTAGAAAGAATGTTTTTCCAGCTTGCAATTTTATGACCTAACCACAAACTACCTGTTTGGGTTCATTTATTAATAGCTGCAAAGCGATAACTGAGGCTATTATTGGCCTTCTCTTGGTTTTTACAATTCAAAGAATTTGAATGAATTGTATTGGGGCGCTGTCTTTTTTATAAAAAATCTGTTCACACATTTTTCGGGTTTTTCATTAGAGTGATGGTTTTGGTCATACTGAAATAGTAAAGGGAGAGAAAAATCTGAGTAGGTTTGAGGCATGACTTTTTTCAAAATACCTTTAAAGTGGAGTGAGAAATTGGTGTTCGAAATATTGGGTGGTTTTTGAGATTCACGTTTTTCCAGATGCGTCAATTTGACTTGTTTTCAGAGTTTCTTCTCCTTCAGTGCTTTTAAAACTGTTTATAGGTGTTCTAATTGTGACTATTTGCCTTTGCTTGAATTCATTAAGGGGCAGCTAAAGCAATTTATAACTTTGCCACTATTTGTTGTCATAAAATCGTAGTGAATTTTAAATTTTGCCCCTTTCAAGATTCTGTTGTCTTATATTTTAGTATCATCAATGACAGGTCTGATTAGTTGCTAATGAGGCGATTTTTCGCTTGACCGATTTTTCGTCTGAAGCTTTTGACTTTTGCGTTCTCAAAAACGGGATAAACAGGTAGCACCCGCGGGCATTAAGTGCTCTTAGAGCAGTTCAACTGTTTCAGCTCAAATTGTTTTGGATACTTATACTTATGGTGTGAAGGGCGGTGCTTAAAGGTTGAAGACACCGCCACTGTTGACCCTCACCCCCTATAGCCCCCCAATCAGCCCCCGTTGCACCCCCACTCCCTCCCCCCTCCCGTGGCTAGCTACTGATTAACAACCACATGCTAAAAACGCAAATTTACATTTGTACTTATGGTGTGAAGGGCGGTTCTTAGAGGTTGAAGTCACCCCCGCTGTTGAACCCCCCCCCCCCACTATTGCCCCCGACCATCACCGCGCTGTTGCCCCCACCCCACTATTGTCTCCCCCTCCCTCCAAAAAGGCCCCCAGGTGCACCCACCCCTCCCCTCCTCCGTGGCTACGTTCGAACAACCGATCGCTGAAAACAAACAATTTTATACTAATTTTCATAATTTTTAGCTTTTTGAAAATTTTTGACGTTTTTTTTATCTCTATCAGCCCAAGGTGTCAGAGAACCTCCTCTAGGGTTAGATAAGAGGTTACTGCATTGTTTCTAGAGATAATGGAATGGTTTTAATTTTTTAACATCACGAATTTTAGTAATTTTTTGACAGAACGTGCAATTTTTTCAAATTTTTTGACATTTTTTATCCTTATTCAGGTCCTTCCATATCCAGTGGCCAGAAAACATCCTAAGGGGTTTAATAATGTTATTGACAAATTTTCAATGGCAATAAATTAGATTTTTTCATCCTGATGAGCCAAGGAACCTCTGGGGTTTGAAGATAGGTTACTAAATAATTTTTTGATTAAATGGAATGACTTGCAAGATATATTTGATATTTTTTGCCATTTTTTTTTTGAAATTCTTGACATTTATGGTCACTATTCAGATTTTTTGGGCCTCAAAGGCCAGAAAGCCTTCGTTAGGCTTGATAATAAGTTAGTGTTGGTCATGGGTTAATTTTCAACATTTTTAATATCACAAGTTTTAGCAATTTTTTTTTCTATAAAACTTGCAATTTTTTAAATTTTTTGTCAATTTTTAGGTTTCTCAAGGGCCACAAAACTTCTTCTGGGGTTTGATAATGTATTACTGCATAGTTTATTGATTTAATGGAATGTTCTTCAAGTATTTAATTTCACAAATTTAAGCAATTTTTAAATATTTGTAATTTTTCTTTTTTTTGGTTTTTCCGGCAACAGAGGCCCTGGGACCTCCTCCAAGGTTTGATAATAAGCTGATGCATAGTTTCAAGGGTTAATGGAATGGTGATCAAAATTTTTTATGACTCCTGTTTTAGTAATTGTTGGATAAAATTTAAACTTTTCAAATTTTTGGAAAATTTTTATGTTCCAAGTGAATGGATCTTTATGAGCCTGTGAAGCTATTTGAATACCAGCTTGAAACGAGGTTACCGGATACTCTGTTGAGACAATGAATTAATTCTTAAGATATCTATGTCTTGAATTTTAGCAAGAGTTTGTTAAAATTTGCAATTTTTTCATTAATTGAAATTCTTCAGTTTTTTTGTCCTTTTCTGAGTTTAACGACCATTACTGGCCAACAGACTTTTCAAGTCTCGGAGATGGTTTACTTTACAGAACTTTTGAGTTAAAAATGGTTTTGAACTTCTTTTATTGCGAAGTTGGAAAGTTATTTATTAACAAGGTTAGAAAATTAGAAGTTGCAGTATCGAATCCAATCATGGAAGATGTTCTTGTCTCTTTCTGTCGTTCGATTAGGGTTCCTTCCCCTCCCCCCTCTCTCTCTCTCTCCCTCTCTCTCTCTCTCTCTCTCTCTCTCTCTCTTTGTTGATGCCGCACTTCAGCTGCTGTTATGTGGCGTAATGTCATCATCTCTGATCCTCATTATCAATGAGTTATAATTGAAATGTTTTTCATCATAAATGATCTAACAAGCACTTCGAAACCATTGTTAATTGCTCTCAAAAGCAATTTGTAGCAAATTTATTAATCTTGTTTCTTTTATGCAATTTTTGCTTGGCCGGTTTTTCGTCTGAACCATTTGACTTTCGTCTTCAGAAACGGGATAAAGAGGTAGTGCCCTGAGGTCACTAAACCGTGGCTAGCTGTTGACGAAGCCAACCGCTCGCCGGTCGTTTGAGAGCAGTTCTTCCGACGCTAGTCGGTTATGTTTTTCGATTTTTTGGTTTGGATTTTATTCTAAATGGTTTCCACAATCAATTCATAGTCTTTTCTCGGTCGTTTTCTGTTTAGTCAATGAAATTTTTTTGAATTGTACGTCAGGACTTGTCCTGCTTTGTTTTTATTTCGTCAACAGGATTTTTTTAACGACAATATGAGGTCACAATCACCACTTCGATCCTGCTTTTTGCTCATTTGATCATGCAAGTTCAACCGAATTGCGCGTGTGACGTTATTTTTGACTCATTTAGTGGAGATAGGAGATAGTTTTTATTCATTCGTGGTTAAATTTTTTGTCACACGAGCCTTAATCTCAAAATTTTAATTGTTGATACGCATTGCATTAACTCGTTGTCTCTGTAATATGATGAACAAGTACTCTATTAAATATTTTTGGAAACTGCTTTTTGAACTTTTTTTGTTGATTGGGATTAATCCTATTAATCCTCTGGATCTTGTGCACTACACTTGTCTCTAGTTGTTTATAGTAACCTCCAATGAGCTTTAAAGCCGGTTGGTGAAACCGTGGAGTCTAAAGGGGACTACTACAGAGCCTAGCCTTTGCCTTTCTAATTTATCGAGAACTTGTAATTAACTCAGTAATTATGCTCCTGTCTTTATTACTGACTAAATAGTTAGTTCTCCCCACTTACGTAAAAATGTATCAATTCGGTGTAGAAAGTCTGAGCATCTGTTATTCGGCCCGGCGATTGGGTTCCGTCCATCTGCCAACAAAGAACGACCCATTTTAAAGTTTCAATAATTCGAAGAGAGATCACCGCATTTTTCTGCTGCAATGTGGAAAAATTTATTTGTTTGTGCAGCTTGAAATTATAGTTGCTCTTTGTGCACTCTGCAAGCCCCTAAAAAGCAATCTAGCAGCTCTTCTCTAGCAGCTAATAGCTGAGTTTTTTGCGAGTGAGAGGCTACGATGACATCAAAAGCAATTTGTATTCCCAATGACCCATGAGGGTAACCATACTCTGTCGTGCCGGTTTATAGCGTCTCCTCTTCCAGAGCAAGACGCAGCATGACCCCCTAATTTGTAGTAGTAGTAGAAGTATCCTCTCCTGAGCATCTTCGTTTTTGATTACGAAGAATAATGCTTAACCTGTATTTGCGTTGCTGTAGTCATGAGTATATTAAAATTGCGCCTATTTTTGAGCAGTTTCATTTGCGTACTGAAACGAGGGTATTACTGACAGGTCGAGTAACACCTCGTAACAGCTGATATACATCTGCAGAGGTTGATGGTTAGAGCTTCTTATGTCCAGTCCACCCAGTTTGATTGGAAGTGAAGCTTATTTCGAAGAGGGTTCCGAAATGATACAGCCTAGAATGATTTCGAAGGCATCCCTTTGAGCTTTATGAGCACGGAACTTCTTAACTTTGAGGCACCTTTTCTCTCCTTCTGCAGGAGTTTTATAAAGTTCTGTTAAAAATGATTGTGGGGAAAACTCAACACATTATTTTTGCAACGATACATTTAATACAAAAAATACTGATTAATTTAATAAGAGAGCAGATATAGCATTCTGTACTTTGTTTACATAAATCACAGAACCCCTGAAACTCAAAATAAACAATATCTCCAATAAAAACTAGCTTGATCAATAAAGGATAAGGGATCTCTTTCGTTTGTTCGCGCTCCCAGCTTAATATTTGGAACCTCTACACACTATCTTTGGTAGTGCATCTGGAAGGTAGCGCATTAAATTTTGAAAATGTACTTTCTGGAAATGTCTGTAGAACTGTCTTTTTGATCAAAACTGGATCAACGAAAGATTTTGCTTTGCCCAATCAGTTGAAAGATTAATGCCCAGGAGAGACTAGTCCATTTGAAATGTATGTTTGTGTGTAGTGATAGAGGACTACGGCTTTGCGGACCACAAGCCTCCTCAGTTCCAGTCTATACGAGATTTCTGTCTGGACGTGGAGCGCTTCCTCAGAGACCCTCAGAATGTCGCCGTCATCCACTGCAAAGCAGGAAAGGTAAACAACAATAACAGGAAGAAATAAATGATCGCGTGGGAAGTAAATATTCGTATTTATAAGAGGTGCCTCAAAAATGTGTCTTAAATTTACATTACCACTCATTAGTAGTTCTAATTTAAAAAGTGGGCCACTTGCAAGTCTAAGGACTCAGTTTGAAACGGCTCACTTCATGATTTGAGTACATTTTCATGGTTAGCGCGAAATTATCTGAGCTCATTAATATATCATTATTGTAGATAGACATTTTCATTCTGTTTTTCCGTATTTTTTTTTCGAAATTCGAATCAGTTCGTTGAAACCGACTAGAAGCTTTTTTTCTGACTTGTATGCGTACTCGGAATTTACATCCTCTATGGTAAATTTTTACGGTCGTAGGCAGCTTTTTATGGCAATCCGCCACTTTTAATTTTTACCGTCGCAACGGACAATTGAACCTTTGAATGTGTTGCCTCTTTGACAAATGATTAGTTGCTCTCAAACACAGTAGCAATTATGTTAGTCCTGTGGTTTTTAATGCGTTTTTTTTGCTTGAACAATTTTTTGTCTGACCCATTTGACTTTTCGTCCTTAAAAACGGGATGAACAGTTACTGCCCGCAGGGCATCAAGTGACTGAGTAGCTCTCTTAGAGCGTTTTTACGCCTTAGCAGTCTCCAGGTATGCGATTCATAGATGAGAAACTGTTTGAAGGGTGGTACTTAATCTTGACATTCGTCAATTAACCCCCCGCCTCACCCCACCCCCTCCCGCATGCTAGCATCCCTAAGCACAAGCTGGCTACCACCAAACCAAAAGGCAACCGACAGTTGGTCGTTTGTGAGCAATTCGCCCGATATTAATCGGTTATGTTGTGGTCTGAAAACAATTCAGAGATGGGAAAACATGGACCAATTAATCCCTGGAACGACTCGAAGCGCCCAAAAATCTAATCTTTATGCTATTTAATATCAGAGGACTTGAGAGAAAAATTGATATAATTGAAAATTTGCGAAAGTCTAACTCAGTTCTTCATATAAACAAAAAGAATCCGAAAGTCATTTTGAGCGCAGAAGTTACCCCATGAGCGAAGAATTTTTTCATCTTAGCAACATTTCGCGAGAAGAACTGCCTTATTATACCTATTAGGCTACGACACCATTAAATTGCTTTTCAAAACAATTTTATTGTTCACAAGTGGAAAAGAATTTTTCGTATCTTATGATCTATGATTGATCTTTTGGCGTCTATCTCGTGTTAATTTTGATTATTGAACTCAACTTTTATGTACTGCCACATAAAAGAAAATCATAATTGTAAAAAGTTTATAAGAACGTTTCAATCGGCTTCCTTTTCGCTTTCGATTTTTATACAGTTGTTTCGATTTTAATACAATTGTTTCAATTTTTATACAGTTGCTGCGCTTGATAAGATGTTGAATTTGGGTTATTTAGGGGCGGACAGGCTTGATGATCTGCTGCTACTTGATCCACATGGTGCTACAAAATCACAGGAATCCTTCTAGTGGCTGGGAAAGACACAAACAAAGTTGCAGGGAGAGAGGGGTGGAACCTCTGCAGGACTTGGTCGAGGCTGTCCTCGAACACTTCTCTCAAGAGCGCACTTTAGACTCCAAGGTAAAATTAGGGCAGGAAAAGGGTTGCCCTTTGTTCTATGGGTCGCATGTTCGAATCTCGTAGCGGAAGTGTTTTTTTGTTGAGTGACTTGCATGAGATTTTGTGAAACTGTATTAATAAATGTAAGTTGCGTAAAAAACACATTTGCGTTAGGTGTATCGATATTATTTATACCTGGTAGGATTCATTTTAAATTGGACCAGACTTTATAACTGAAAAAGTTCTAACTTCACCAAGAATTTTAAGTTTTGCTAAATAGGTCACCAAAACTATCAGAATCGTTACATTATTAATTGCTCTCGAGCGAAGCTTGAAGTTGTTATTTTAGTCGTGTGTTTCTTTTTAAATTAAACTTTTGCTTAATCGTTTTGCCATTTTGGAGCTAGAATACTCTTTCGCCTGGGCGATTTGACTTTTCGATGCCCGAGTTCTGATTTTTGCGTGATCTAAATTGCTCTCGTTGAGAAACTATGCAACGAACTTATTTCGCGTTAGTTTTCTAATTTAATGAAGTACACCAAAATGTTTTTTTTTGCTCTAAATAACTAGTGGTATAAAATAGGCTCTAATAAAACCTATATGAAGCCCCTTAATGAACGTATCAAGGTTACTACTCCCCTGTCTGATATAAATTCAGCGCCTCTTTTGCTGAAGTGAAATTCGTCTGATGCTACTCTGTTTAATTGTTCTTGAACGAAGTTCATAGCAATTATTGCAAACGTGTGTGTCTTTTTTTAATGCAAATCTTTCGCTGGACAATTTTGCGCTTTTCTTCTAGAACATTCTTTGACTTCTCAACTGACTTTTTCACGCTTTCGTTCTTCATTTTTGAGTGATCTCTTTTGCTCCGAAGTAAAGCTAATATAAAATCGGTTGCAGAATAGGAGAGGTGATTGATCTGTAGCGCAGTGGTTAGTGCTTGTGGCTGTGGTTCGAATACCGGCGGGGTACAGGTTTTTTGCACCCATAAAGAAAAATTGATCTAGGCTACAGCCCCTGAATTAAATTGCCTCGCCTGTCGTTCAAGAGCAATTCCGACATTTGTCGGTTTATGTTTTAAGTCTCTACACTCAGAAATTGTTATCTTGAAAGTGACAGATAATGCGATTTGATGGCGAGAATTTGTTCAATTTTTTTGTATGCTTTTTTAGTAGCCGCGTCAGCTCTTGGGTTGTCTGTTATTACGTTCCTACTTTTTAGTTAGCAGATATTTGTTTTTGAGTGAGTTTTGACAATTGTTCTCGAGTTTTGCGTGATTAAAGAAAATGCTTTCATTTATAATTTTAAGCAGATGAACTGTTAAATGTAAAAAGTTTATTGAAAAGCTAGGTTGTTAGCTGGTTTTGGTGTTACGCTTAACAGCATTCAGTTTAGAAGCTGAATTAAGCATAGTTTTGGACTAAAACTGAAACTGCACACCAAATTAGAACTCTTTTTGAAACTTAGGAAAAAATTATGTCACTTTCTATCCCTTTTTCCATTTCAAATCCGATGTGCGTCAACGGCAACTGTCTTCCAGCAATTTGCTGACTTTGTTATATACTGTTGATTGCTATTAGTGATAGGCTTTGTCCTCAAACTTATAGGCCGATTTCGCCATAGTTGCTGAAGTTAAGTATAAGTTTAGAATCTAACTGAAACTTCACACCGTATTAGAATACTTTTTGACACGTTAAAACGAATTCTGGCAATTTTTTCTGGTTCAATCTTGACTGCTTTCCGGCAGTTTCTCGGCTATGTTTGATTTTATGCGTCACGAGGTCGTGTGACGGCTTTGGGTTGTTTGTTCGGTGTGATTTCACTTTAAAAATACACAAATATACAAAAATGCATTTTTTGACCATACAAGATTATATGGTTGCTTCAGTCTCACTTATTAAATCTGAATTTAATAGTGAGCTCTTATTGAATTCAATCGAGATTACTTGAACTATTTTTTTTATGTAATCAATAGAGTATACTTGAACTATGTGTTTACTTGAGAGGCCTTAGTGTTTGAAATTTGATTTCAAACGCTAGAATTTGTGTTCAGATTGTCAGTCATCATTGTTTTTAAAACAATTATCAAACCCTGAATACAATATGAATTGCTTGTGTCTCAATTAATTTTCGCCTGTTTGTAGCAATAACTATCGAAGTTTCTAACAATTATATTAGTGCTGCAATCTTTTTTTTGCATGCAATTTTTCGCCTAATAAATTTTGTGTCTGACGCTTTTGGCTTTTCGTCCTAAAGAGCTTTAGCAGTCTCGTAAGTGTGCAATTTCCCGAAGCTCCCGAGAAGACAAAAATCATGTCAAGGCAGCTATTTGACAGGTTGGATCCATCACTCCGTCCGCACTTATTGTCCTGTTAAGTTTTCCCCAAAGTTGTATTTTCACAATTGACGTGTTATCTAGTACACTCACTTTTTCAATTATTACAATCCAGAGTTTATCCAACAAGTTCTATTTTTTGCTGGACAATTTATTCTTATTTTTCGTTGCACACAAGCCACGTGCTTCACGCTTGACTTGCTTAACGCACCGTTTCAGTTGAGCGGAGTTTAGATTTCATTCGACAAATTTACGCAATGTAGTAATTACGGTCAAGGTCAAATAAGCAAATTCGAAAGAAACGGGATAAACTGATAAAGCGTGGTCAGTAGATAGAAAGCCAGAATTCGATAGAGCAAGCGCGTATTGATTTTAGCACTTACCCCTTGATCCTTCAATTTACATGCTGACTTCAGCAGAGTCGACGCTTCTTGTTGCAATTACAATGAAGGGCATGGCGTACATAGTTAGCCATTTTCCAGAAATCATCCAGGATGAATAGATTTACTATGCTGAGCATCGCTCCGATTACTAAGTTCAGACTATTGAAGATTTTTTGATTTTGGTGTATGATGTTGACAAAATTCTTTCGGTAAATGAGATTAGACACAAATTTCGGTCTATCCAGACAAGATTTTCTCACTTTTTGAGAACAGGCTACTGTTAATGCACTGCAGACTTAAAGGCCTAATGCTGCTCCACTGCGATTACGCAGAAAGAAAATTATTTCTAGATGCGTTGTCATTAGTCGCTTAATACACGTTTGAAAAATACGTACTGTATTGATCAGACTTGAGTTGCAATGATGAGTTTCAGACATTTCAATGCTTTTCTCTTTGCTTTGCAACAACAAGCAAGTCATTTTCTCCGTGATCCATAAAATAGATTTACTATTTTAGAGTGAGAGAAACTGGTTGAAAGCATGATTGATGCGAGTGAAATTGGGAGTGCAACCCATATTTTAACAGGACTCATTATTAATTCAGAAATCAATATATGAATAAATGCTTCAAAAAGCAAGAACAAAGGCAGGTCTAGACGGAGCGTGATAAAGATTTGATTAAGTCAATAGTGTTTCATATAAATTTGGAAAATTGAGCGACAAGAAAAGGCATTTGAGATTACCTGTTCATGCAAAATGAGTTCGCAACTTGGTTTAATCTTGATATCACAGGGAAGTTAAATGCAATTGAGTGAAAGATGAATTGCTTGAAAATGAGAAGATGTTACCTGGCCTTTAAAATGATACGGAATCGGCGACGCCCTCTGGTTACTTTTTATTCCCTTCTGAGCTCTGCCCGCCTGAGAGGCTTTTCTGCCCAGACAGACTTAGGGGAGGGTTTTTATTTGATTCATGTATAAGTATAATAGGTAAAAGTTGGGCTCTTGTTGCGATAGCGATTAGCCCTGGGCGAAATAGATTAAATCTGATGATCTTCATTTGAACGGATGTTATACGAGAAGTGTGTAATTTATTACAAAAGTCTAATTCTAGTTTCTTTCGAAAAAAGTCAGAAAGGAAAACCAGAGACTCATTATTGACTTATTAATTAAGTCTCATTGAGATATCTTAGTATTTATCGTTAACACTGTAGTTAATAATTGCCGCTAAAATATTGGAATACCTAACAAAGCAAAAGAATTGATGAAATTGATTGTAAGATTGGGCTGATTTTATTTTATTTTAGTTTCAAAATAAGCATCTGGAATTAACTTTGTAACCGTTTTCTGAAAATTGCCTCGAGTTGTTTCATCATGTTCGGAAAATAAATAGTATTAATACGAATCAACAGTCGAATGGAGAAAAATTGAATCGTTTGCGCATATTGTTGGAACCCATCAAACAAAGAATGAAACGCGAAAACGTAAATTTTCCTTTATCAATTAAGAGCATAATGATTTTTGCAGTGTGCAAAGTTGTGTATTATCATAATGAAAAGCGTTGCCATCATATGGCTGAATATTTGTTACATTATTTTTTTTTTCGAAAATTAGAATTGTAAAACAATTTGAAATAAAAGAGCTTATTTTTGGTTCGTTTTGCATTTTACTGCCTTCAAGTGTGAACACTTGAGTCTACTCTGAAGTGATGAAGAACAGTTTGTAGAGAAATGAATATTAAAGATCACAGTACTCTATATTAATGCAGGAAACAGTTAACAACAAATTTCTTCTCATTTACATAAGGATAAATAGTTGGAAACTTTTTTATTAAAGCTGCGATTCTGTAAGCTGAGCTTAGGTATATTGCAAATTTGTTCTTTGACGCTTCGTCCTCTGAAGTTCTTCTTTTATTCTACATTTGTTCACGCTGCAAAACAAAAGTCAAATTTTCTAAATTACTTATCCTCACTAACGGATATTGCGCGCATGACGTCATTATCACTCTCTGCTGCCAAAGCTTTTAAGTTCATTTGTGTGATTAATTGTTGATAGTACTATAGCAATTTGCCATATGCTTGTAAGGGGGGGGGGGGGGTTCGAACCCCCCACTTACAAGCAAATGCCAAATCGCGTTTGTTGGAATGGTTACTGTGGAGGAAGAAAAACCAATCCTGAGCTGATAGAGACTGACTATAGCATCCAGGTGGTATTAACAAAATTTTTTATCTTATATAGACCAAAGGCCTCAAACTTGGAAAAGTTTTCAAAAATTGTTGAGTCTTAAGAATGTTTGAAATGAATTTTGCGTTATAAAAGAGCACTCGAAAGTCATTTTTGTTGACTTCACTTAGACAGTATAGGGGTTGAGATAGTAAAGTTTTTCAAAAAGTTTTAGGAGAAAATATTAGGTTCTAAAATGGTCTGGTATGCAGACATTTATGTTTGTATATGTGTATATATATGTATGTGTATATCGTTGCATGCAGGCATGTATATGTACGTTTGCATGGATCCCTTTATTTGTTTGTTTGCGTATGTATGTAAGTTTGTAGGTATATATGTTTGTAAGTATGTATGTAACGTATGTGTGCTTAGTGTTTCAAGCCCAACCAACTAAATAGACAAAAGGACAACCAAAATCATGTTCGAGTGCTCTTTTATAGCGCAAAGTGCATTTCAGACCATTTTAGGACCCAACTTTTTAATTTCTTTAATAGCAGCGGCAGTAATTTCAGGCTATTATTGCGCTCCTAATTTTTTTGTCTAAAAGATTTTTGTTTCGTCTTACCCTGACTTCTTGGAATTGAATTTTTCAATGACTTCTACTGCTTTGCAGTTAAATTTTGTTTCATTTCTGCTTTTAGGTCAATTGCGTGACTTACCTCACTCAAAAAAATGACTTCTGAACTCACTTATGGAACTTTAAGGTCAATAGTTTGCATCTAAGTAGTGCCAAACCAATATGCCCGAATTCCTGAGTAATAGAGTCTTGAGTTTCAATATCGAATATTAATTTTGAAAAAGCTCCATTAGGGCTTTTTCCTTGTAGAGCTAAAGTGTCTCAAAAATGACAGTCCGAATCTAACTCAAAAAGTGTAGTGGTCTATTAAAAAGCTGTTGGTTGATCTGTCAATCTTATTTTTTTAGTTGTTTCAATTCATGGTAGGCCGCAAGCGTCTATCGCGGCTAGTTTTCGGCAATCTGCCGGCTATGTTTTTTAATGTAGAAGTTTTGATATTTCAACCCCTCATACCCCCTTATTGGATTAAATTTTGAAGCGGGTAATGAAACACGTGAAAAAATTTGTATGGTAGTGGTTTGAAATGAATGTTTGGTAGTGGTTTGAAGGTTTCTGAAAATTTATATAAATTTTATGCTAATTCGGATGTTTTTCATGTATTTTGCTGATTTTTGGGCTAATTTTTACATTTTTTTAATTGCTCTCAAACAAAGTTTGTAGCAATTATATTAGTCCTGTCGGTCTTTTTTTCATGCGATTTTTCGCTTGACCAATTTTTCGTCTGATGCTTTTGACTTTTCGTCCTCAAAAACGGGATAAACAGGTAGCGCCCAGCGGGCATTAAGTGCCCCCGTTGACCCTCCACCCCCACTATTGCCTCCACCACCCCCCCCCCCCACCACCGCGCTGTTGCCCCCCCCACCCAGTGTTGCCGCCCATCAGCCCTGCAACCCCCCCCCCCCCGTGGCTAGCTACTGATAAAGCCAACCGCTCGCCGGTCGTTTGAGAGCAATTCGACCGACGTTAGTTGATTATGTTTAAGACTTCAGCAAGTTCTGAATATTTCCAAATTTGAGCACTTTTGTCGAAATTTTCTTTATTACTTTCTGAATGCTATAGTCAGTCTCTATCAGCTCAGGATTGGATTTTCTTCTCCACATTAACATTAGCCATTCAAACAAACGCGATTTTCCATTTGCTTGTCGGTGGGAGGATCGAACCACCCCCCCCCCCCCCCCCGTAAACGAATTCAAATCGACCAAAATCCTGATTTATTTTTTTCAAAGTTAAAATTTGTTAAGTTTCAGCAGTCAGTGTAGCACCTAAAGTCTACAGACTGCTGAAGCTTGAACAAATTTTTTATTTCGAAAGAAATCAGGATTTTGGTCTAATTGAATTCTTCAGGGGGGAGGGGGTGTTCGAACCTCCCTCCCCCCTACAAGCATATGGTAAATTGCTATACTACTGTTGATCACGTGGCTTACTTCACTCAAAAAATGCATCTTGCTCTTTTTACTTTAGTTTGGTATAAGTTTACTTTGAATTATTTCATCATCCAAGGAAATCATAAGTTGTTAATGTCCCTAATAAAATGACTTTTTCACTCCGCAAATTTGAATAAGTCATAATGATTCAAGTGGCATTTTTGTTTTAAAACCAAACAAACTGTCGGCCAAAAATTGCATTTTCTGCTTATTGTCAAGATTCATAAGTCAAGATGACAAATGGAGAGCTTGACAGGCGAGTGACAAAGTTTGCGCCAGTATTCTACGGTGGGTTTTCCGAGATTGACGACAGAGCATTTAAATTAATCATCTAATTAACAGCAGCTGAAGGCATCAATCAGTCCAATAGGAATGGAAACCGAACAATTTGTGAAAACTAGAATTAACATCAAAACTAAAATTTTCACAATTTCGTACAGTTTTTGTCTAAATCGGCCAATTTTTGAAGCTATTATACGATAGCGAAATGTTGCAGGCCGCACGGTGGTACCGCAACCATCGATTGAACCAGTGACCGTAAGTGAAACATATTCTCTCGTGGAGTCCTATTATTTTGTGGAAGTGATTTTTTCTTGGTATTTTGACCATTTAAATGTTGAATAATTGATTATTGAAATGTAGTTAATTTATTCCCTAGTTATTTAGTGATTCAAGGCTATATATTTGAGATATATATTGCTTTTAGGGTATCGTCAGCGCATCAGCCGTTTAGTTCATTCAGTGTATTTACGTCAGAAATGTGTAAATGTAACGCCATCGAAGCTCTGCCAGTTAATGTTTAACTGAAGTATTAGCAAAATGTATACGTATTGTTTTTTGAATAGTTAGATTTTGTTATAAAGAGTATTTGACTCTCATACTGACTATAATTCGATATTTGAGTTTTAAATCTGAAAGCGTTCCAGTTTTGTGAGACGGTTAAATCCCTTTAATTTCTATTTTAGTTGAGCTGTCTTAATCAATAAGTTAGCGAGGATACTTTCATTGACTGAAGCGTTAAAAACTTCAGTAGCTTATTGGACATAATTTATCACAAATAATTTTCTTACCTGAATCAGTACAAGATATAGGCCTTTTGCACGACCGAACGACTAGATGTATCGATGTGATTGTTTGTCAATCGGAATAAAGTGAAAAATCAGAAGGGCGTAAGGCTTGAGAACCAGGCTGTAAAGATTGGTTCCGTGAAGATTCCTGAGCAGCCGCAACACACATTTTATGCAGAATTGTTTTTTCTTGCATGTTTATACGAAATGAGTTGAGAAATGTGCCTACATGTTTTCATTTTGAAATTCTGATAGCGTGTACTGATTGCCTTCAAATGTTTCCTTTGCTTGATTCCCTTCAAATGTCCCCAAATGTTTGTTTTTGTTGGTGTGCCCAATAGCCGAATTTTTTTTACATTTCAGTTTTGGTCAGTCGATGCTTTTATACGGTTTTCGTCTGACATATTTTGTAAGTGACTGCCGATTGCGTAATTTACCTTGTTTAATGTCTGACTATTTTATTTAATATTCATACAATAAATGAATAAAGCAATCATTAATAAAATTGGTGAATATCAAGAGAGCAAAGACAAAAATTTGGGTAAACTGAGCAAACTTTGTCGTGAATTCAGAGTGATGTAGGTTATTGATTTTCAGCATTAACGTGTATTAAAATTAGTCCTATTAACCCTCAATTTGAAAGCCGCAATCAGGATTCTTCTAGAGCGTTTAGAAACTTCGTATTCAATCACTTTTACCGGCGTTTAAATTCTCTAGTCTTTAGCTGTTTGGTTTTTCAGTATTTGGTGTGAGCATTATTTTGAAATTTGGAGTTTTTGCAGTATTTAGCGTACATCAAGTTAATGCAATTTTGCTTCTAAAAATATTCAAAATTTGTTGTAGCTCTTCGTATCATAGTAGTCATTGTATATCAGGAACCAATTAATTATATAGGTTTTTGTTGATATAGATGCGTTCGGCATATTGCTTTTTTCCATACTTTTTTTCAACCAAGAATTAATTAAGTTGATAATGGAATAGTCAAATTGTGAATCAACAAACAAAAAAGCGAATTAGTTTCTTTGGAGTTGCTAGTCTATCCTTGAATATTTTCAAGGAATTTGATAATGTTATCGATGTATCCTTTTTTCGTTGTGAAATTAAATCCTTTGTACTGTAAAGCGATGCTCTTTTTATACAGCATATTGTATATCAGATGGTGCGTTTGAGTTTTAATTAGCAACTGATCTATTTATAGTTCCTCTATTATTTTGGTGCAACATTTTAGTCGTTGTTGACAAATTATTGACCTTTGCAAATTAAAACTACTTGCCTCAACTCAGGGAAACTCATTGTTTTTAACGATTTATTAACAAACATATTTCTGTTTAAATGCCGATAACTTGCGCTTATTAAAACTAGTACCAAAATAAGTAATGAAGTTTCTTGAAAGATTGTACATTGCGGAAACTGAATTCGAAAGACTTCATCATGGGGCAATCTTGAATTCTGCGAATCTTTAAGCTTATAGTAGCTCTGATGCTGTTGATTTAGTTCTTGTCACTTGAAGGAGATTATTGGTTTTTAGGGCTTTTCTAACTGGAAGTACTATCGTAGTTTTCACATGAAAGCGAACGGACAAAAAGTGAATCTTTTACGCTAGACCCCTCCCCCCCCCCTCCTCACCCAGTCCTATTTTGCTGAAATTTAGGCACCCCACCCCCCCCCCCCAAATGATGTTTTGCTCCCTTCTGAAAAGGTTATTTATTTTCATAACATCGTTCCTGGTGTAATACATCAACAACCGTATAAGTAACAATTTTCAAGAAAGTTATAGTATTAAACCCCTTTACAAGGCTCGTAATTACTAAAAATGCAATAAGAACAAGTTTTTGGTTGATGTTTATATTATATGCAGTGACTTTTTGTTATACACATATTATTTTCAAACCTCCGCTCTAGTAGTATGTTCTAAATGCCTATTCAAACGTGTACATACGTAATAACTCAAATTCATACATAATGTTCAAACATATACAAATGGGGGTGCCTAATTAACTGGGGAGGCGCTAGCGGAAAAGATCCGAAAAAAAGTCATACTGCTCAAACTTTTACGTTTTTATCGCATCGCGTTGGGAATTGACTTGGCTTGATTTTTTGCAAAATAGTAGTGCACGTGGTTGCCAATTTTGGCAGTTTTTTGCTTCCACAAAGTAGCACGAAAAAATAAAAGTTCTAAGGAAGTGCGGCAACATGGGATTTTTGATTACTCTTGTGAGCTTATCCTGTCCGACTGCAGCAGTCTGCTGTAGAATCCAGCCAACGCCACTTTTTTGGACCAATATGACCGGCATTAGTTGGTTCTATTTAATTTAGTGGCTTCAGAAGAGCTGCTAATCTAAGTTCGCGGGCTCAATAAAAAATGTGCCAAGATATTGTTTTTTTCTTATTGCTGCGATTGCTGAGCCGAGCTATTGTTGGCCTTCTAATAGCTGCGATAGCTGAGCCGAGCACTTTTAGGTGCTGTCTTTTCGGGGTAGTGATTTTAGTCAAATTGTTGTAGTGATTGTAGTCACACTCAAATAGTAAAGGGAGCTAAAGAGTGCGTGTTTAATGGCTCCTGAATGAGAAGCAATTACTGTAAACGTGTTTGTCTTTTTACGACTCAAAGAGGAGTTTTGAGATTCTACAGGATTTTTGCGACTCGAAGAGGAGTATTGGCATTCTACTTAGTTTTACTGGAAGAGGAGCATTGGGATTCATCAGGTTTTTTTTTAGCTGAATTCATGGCGTGAACTTTTGACTTTTGTTTCTAATAGCCACACAGCGATGGCTGAGGCTATTATTGGCCTTCTCTTGGTATTTTATTTCGTCGTCAAGATTTTTGTTACAACCGTATGACCTCACAACCACTTCAAATCTTCTTTTTGTTCATTCGTTCATGCAATTTCAACTGAATTGCGTGCGTGACGTCATTTTTCGCTCTTATTGGAGCAAATTTTTTGGTCATTCGCGTCATTAAGTTGTTGGTCACGCGTGACTTATCTCACTCTCAAAAATGATTTCATGTTTCTGAAACTGACTCGTCTTTAATTGAATTCAAAGAGATAAGGTCAAGTGAATGCGTGTCACTAATTGGAGGTTATTTGAGAGCAGCTGATAGAAGCAGCAATTGCTTAAACAGATTATTAATCAAATTATATTATCTCAGCATTTATTAGAAAGAACATTTTGGTCTGTTTTTTCCTATCTCTTTGGGACTGCAGATCTATGAAGATTTGCGGCGGCTATTTTCTTGCAATCTGCGAGCTATATTCAAACCTTGATTTTGTTTTAGAACGTTGACTTCTGTTTTTGAACAATGGACTTTAAAATAGCTTAGTTTGTAATGTATAGTAATTAAGAACTGCTGGTAAAATTCTAGGTTAGAAGGTCATTTCGAGAATTTTATATCCATATAAGTCCCTCCAACCTATCTAAAATTAAAATACCCCCTCATTCCAACTAGCGCCACCTCACCTACCCCCACCCCCCACACACACACGCACACCTACCCCCAAACTACTTCCCCACCACCCAAACTAACCCCCCACCACCACCCCACCCCAGCTATCTTACCACAATTCTCACTAAATTTTTTTTTCACACTGTATATTGCTTTTTCATAATTAGCTAGGATTGGATAACAGTTTTCATTGCACGACTCTTCAAGTCGCTTCCGGTTTTCTAACGGCTATGTTTTATGCAATTTTTTTGCGTGACCGTTTTCTGTGACTTCTCAAGTGACGTTTTCACGCACTTCTTGATTTTTAGGGATTTAAATTGCTCTCTCCGAAATAAAAGTTTGTTGCTCAAACAAAGCCAATTGTTAGAGATTCGAAGGCAAGGCCTGATAACCGAGTTGTTAATGCGTCCGTCGAGGTGACGGAAGTGGACTCTGGAGATGGGGTTCGAATCCTACCGTCGGCCGATGTTTTCGCACACATAGAGAAACATTTATACAGGCTACAGCCCCTGAATTTAAAAAATAGCCGCCTTTCATTCGAGAGCAATTTTTCGATGTTAGTCGGTTTATATTTTCAGAGCTTAAATTTTCCCAATGATTCTAAAAATGAGACAGTTTGACTTCTGAAACACAGAACGGCGTTTGATCTGCGACAGGGAAAGTGATAGTTAAGCGGAGATATTTTTGCTTTTTCGTTTTTTTTTTCGTTTGCCAAGATATTTTGGCTATATGAATTAATGCTCATTTCAGATCAGCTTTTGTTTATTCATTCATGCAGTTTTTCGGCTGCATTTCGTGCATGACGTTATTTGTCTCTCTCTTACAGGCGGTTCTTTACTTTTTGACACCCTATTCACCTCACCTCCGTACCCCCTACTCATCCCCCTTGTTCACCTTCCTCTTCCTCGTTTCCATACTACCGTCCTCCAAATCACCGCTCTCCTTCGTTCCGACGTTGGTCGGTTATGTTCAAGTTTTTTGTCACACGTGACTAACAGCACTCTCGAAAATGACTCTTCTTCACTCTCAAAGAGACTTACTATAATTGTATTAAATAAGGTCAACTGACTATGTCACTATAATAGAACGTTATACAGTTGTAAGTTATACAGATTATGGATTAAAATGAAATATCTCGGTAATCAATAGAAGAAATAGAATTTATTTTTTTTTGGTGGTCTCCTAATTTAATTAATAGCCGCTGTCAGTCTCTCAAAGGTCATTATTTAGGCGCTCTCCTTTTTAAAAGTTTTAAACTATTTCGTTTTAATTAAGTCGGGCACAGGTGTCAACGGTGGCTCTTTTCTGGCTATGTTTGTTCTCGTTTCACGTAACTTTTGACAGTTCTAATCGGCTTGAGAAAGCTATATTTATTAGCTAATAGCTTCAGCTAATAGTTGATAGTTCTTTCTCGACAATATATATTTTTAAAAATAGTAGCGAATTATGCTCGTTATTGCGTTTTTATGGCTTCAAGACTTAGTGTTCTTAATGGCCGGTCTTTTTGGCTGTCCAATGAGATATTAATGATATAATAATAATAATAATAATAATAATAATAATAATAATAATAATAATAATAATAATAATAATAAATTGTTCTCAGATACTGTAAATACAATTTTTTTGGATCTAAATGTATCTGAAAGGACACCAAAAAGGCATTAAGCCTGTCAAGTGGTGCCAAAGAGCAAATTGTTTCTTTTTGGGTTGTACGATTTTCTTTACCTCCAACACCCATCCCCGAACCAAATCAAAAGTTAAATACTGCACTGGAAAAAATTTCATGTTTGATTTTAATACAGAAACAAAAAAAACACCAAAAGAGCGAAGTCTTACCAAAAAACGTTTATGAGTTCCTCGTTGTCACAAATATAATTATCTTTCAGATCATGAAGTAAATGCGGCAATTGTTTGGATTTACACTGAACAATATTTAAGACAATGCTGACATCCCATTTCACTAATACATTAAACAGTTTGCGTAAGCGCCACTTGAGATTTTTGCTTTCTTGCTTAGTGCCTTTTGACGTATTTTTAATTGTTTTCATTCTTTTTAAATCATTAGTAATAACTTCTATTTCATCTTTGGATATGACATCATTCAACTCTGTTTTATGCTGTTCATTTCTTATATTTTTACTCTGACACTTCATTAGTTGATAAACATGCAGTTCACGTATTGATAGTAAACGATGCTTTTGTCTTATGTTGTTAATTGAGTTAAACTTTTTAACACCAAAGAGTATTCTCCACACCAGTATTTGTATTTTTTCAAGCGCCAAAAGATCTGTTTTATTAGCAGAGCTGTAAATCAGAACTCCATATTGAAAAACAGTTGTATGTAGATCTTGTATAAATGCAGCATTCGTTTTTGACTTACGAACTGTCTGAAAAATCGTAGCGGTTGAATGTTGCCGAAAAATTTTTTAAACGAACTTAACATGTTCTTTAAAAGTTAGGTTCATATCAATTTATAATCCCAAATACTTGACACATTGTGCATAGGCAATAGTCGCACCGTTAAAAGAAAAGTTGGCCCTATTAGTTAGCAATGGAGAGCTTGGGGTCAACAAGTACGTTTTTTGTTGATTTAACGTTAGTTTATTTTCACCAAGCCACTTCTCAATTTTGGTTAGTTCTTGTTGTACACAATCAATGTTTTTTGTTATCGTAACTACAATGCAAACAGGTGTCAGCAAAAAGATTGACCTTAAGAGTATGGCGGACTTTCGGCATGTCATTTATATACAAAAGGAACAAAATGGGTCCTAAAACTGAGCCTTGTGGAACCCCACAGTTTTTTGCTAATACTCTAGATTTTAGGCTGTTATGTAGCACAAACTGCTTTCGGCCAGTAAGGTAAAAAGTAATTAATTCCAGAACAAGACCTCTAAGACCATAAAGTTCACACTTTTTTAGCAACAGGTTGTGATCTACGGTATCAAAGGCTTTTTTTAGATCCAAAAACGCGCAACAGCTTTTTGTACTACTGATTTTGTGTGACCTCAAGTTATCTATCACAATTGCTATAGCGTCCACTTTAATTCTTTTATTACGAAAGCAAAAACTGTTTATCTGTAAAGACGCTGTTTTTGTCCAGAAAGTCTACTATTCTCGACTTAAGAATTTTTTCAAAAATTTTGCCTACAGTAGGTAGTAAGGAAATAGGTCTGTAATTAGAACAAACGCTCTTGTCTCCGGACTTGTGTATAGGAACAACTTTGGCTGTTTTTAAACAGTTTAGGTAAATGCCGTCTGCAATTGATCGGTTTATTGAGTCAGTCAAAAGGAGACTATGGTGCATTTTACTGCTTTAAGGAATTTGTTGCTGATTCCATACTGACCTTCAGAAATTTTGTTTGATAGTTTATCTATAATACACTCTATTTCCTTTTCATTAGTGCCGAGAAGTAACATAGTTGCTGGTACTTTGTCAATAAGGGTGAAATTTGGACTAGATTCAAACTTACTGTTTAAGTCAGATCCTATCGTGCTGAAGAAAGTATTGAGCACTTCACAATTTGGGCTAAGGTCATTCTCATTGAGAATTGCAGCTGAGGGTTTCAGTCTTTTCATTGTTTTGTAAAAGTTTTTACTCCCTTGTTCTTCCTCGGAGGAGAGATATACATCAAAATACTTCCTTTTAGACTGTCTTATAGCTGCTTTGGCTTTGTTTCGCTGCTGCTTGAACTTTAATCAAATTTCTTGTGTTTTACAGTGAATGGATTCCGGATATAGCTTTTTCTTGCGCTGACATTCTTTTTTTAACCTTATTATCCACCCAACATTTTTTCGGTCTCTTAGTAGACTTTTCTGTGTTTCTTTCGGAACATATTTGTTCAAAACTTGAGCAAGAATCTCAAAAAACTTTGTGAAAGCTACCTCACTCGCTCCATACGTAAGAATTTCAGCAGTCTTTACTAATTCATGTTGTAAAACAAAATGTATATTTAACAGTGTTTGTTCATTTTTTATTTTTTTCTAACACCTATAGCTGCATCTTTCGTTATCGTCTATGTTGCACATCTCAATCTGTGTATCACCAAGTACAGTGAAATGATCTGTTTTCTACAATGGACACTGTCACGTCATGATTAGCAAAGCAAAGGTCTATTGATGTGCCTCCACCTCTACATGTTCTGGTTATTGATTCCGAGTTCATACTTTCTAACTCAGTCTTAACGTGCCTTTACGCACTTCGGATACACTGCTGCTACGAAGCAAGTCTATATTGAAGTCTCCACAAACCAAGTTTTTCTGACCCAAGGGTATGTTTAAATTGAGTATATATTCTGTCAGCTTTTTTGACAGAAAATCACATTTTGTAGAAGGCAGTTTGTACACAACTGTTAAAAATGTGACCGGATGCAATAAAATTGTAAGAATCTGCAGTTCATTCAGCTCAAGCTTTGCAACAATTTTACAGGCAAGATTTTCCTTAACGTCAAAGGCAACAACCCAACCTCTTTTCTCCCTGTTAGCGACTGTCAAATTTTGATAGTTTTTAAAGAAAAATAATCATGAGTGGGACTTTTTGAAAGCCAAGTTTCAGTAAGTGCTATTACTTCGGGTTCTGATGTCTCGGCTAGGAAAGCTTCAAGTTCAGAAAAGTTCTTAGTGATCGATCGAATATTCTGCAGAAGTAATCGCATTAGTATACTGATTGCATTGCAACCTCATTCATCTGCTCTTAAGAACACACGCAATGAGAAAAGCAGCTCATAAAATTTCTTGAATTTTTGTTTTCACCACGTTTTCCTTTTCCCCGCTTTTTTGGAGTTATCACGCGGTTTTCACGATGTGCTGATTTGAAAGGTTATTGTAAATGTTATAATTATGTACAGAATCTAAAAATGTCCGCGGAAATCACAGACACTTAGTTCCTAACCCTTATGGCTAAGGAATCGCGAGCATCACAACTTTTTTTAATTTTAAACCTTGTAAGAGTCCGCGAAAATTTTAGACACTAGGTTACTGAAACTTATGACTAAGCAGTCGCGGAAATCACAACTACTTAAATATAGAATCTACTAAGAATCCGCGGAAATCACAGATTCTTTGTTGTTTTCATACATAATTTCGTAGTCGCGAATATCACAACTAATCTTTTTATATGTAAAAATCTTATAAGAGTGTCCGCGGAAATCACAGACACCCGACTGCCAACGAAAGAAGTGGCGACTTTTTTTTAATTAGAGAAAAATTTCTTTGCAATCCGAACTTATTAAAAAGGCAAAAAAGAAAAAATGATCGTAATCCGCAAATGCTGATTAAAATTTTTTTTTAAAGTACTGCAAGACGAACAAAATAAACACTCTCCCACCCCTTGATTACCTGAAGCTTAACACGACAAAAAAACTAAAAAACCAACGTGTAATTTGCTCTTAGTTTTACGTAATACAAAAAACAAAATTCAAACAATCTTCTCCGTTTGATTGAGTTTCTTTCTATAGACTTTTACTTTGTCTTTTTCTGGTCCGGCGTTAGATCTGACTTCTCCGTATCGCGACCTCTCTTTTGCCCCACATTAGATCCGGTTGCAAATCGCTTGCGCACAACTGGGTTGCTCAGATTGTCAAGACATTGTTTTGAATTTACGGGAACAAATACGTCTTTGCCATCTCTGTGACAAAGTACAGATATCATGCAGTTTCTAGTAGACACCACATAATTTCGCTTATCAGCTTCCGCCTTTATATCATTCTCAACAGGAGGCAATCGTTCCATGATATAAGTGTTTTTTATTGCTTATCGGATTTGTAAAGTCGCGAAGTTTTCGTCGATTTTTGAACACTTCGTCCTTGTATTTGAAATATACAAACTTGACAATAACTGTGGGCATAAAACCTCCAGACACTTGTCTCCGGTTTGGCAAGATATGATACGCTTTCAAACTTTTATCAACTATATCCTTAACTTTAAGTTGATCTTTGAAAAAATCCGAGATATTTTGGCACAATTTCGCTTCGTCTCGGGCGTCAAATGGGGGTTTTGCAGGATAACGCAATCTTTACTTGTATATCGTTCTTGGTTGAGGAGTCGTTCATCAAGTTAGTCACAAAATTCAAAAACATCTCTAACCTCTTTCGCGGTTTGTTGGTTACTTTTTTTGAGCTCTTCGTACATCTTTTGCATTGCTTCTTTGGTTGCTGGGTCGGTAATTGCTTTCACCATTTGGGTAAAGGATGCCATGATAATCTGGGGAAAATTTAATATTTGTAATCCAGGGAAAAATTTGGGACTAAAATTGCAATGGCGTTTTTTTCAGTTCACTTGAGCCATTTTTTCTATGCAGAAACGAGCGAACAATTTAGAACGTTGAACTGTGCTGTGTGTGTTGAACTGTGCTGTGTGTGAGTTGAACTGTGTTCTGTGTGTGTTTCGTTATGTTTCTTGACAGTTGAGAGCTCTTGGTTTTTATGGCGTTGACACTATAGGTCAGTTGTAATATCCATTGAATTTTCTTAATTACATGTTTTGCTTTGATTGACTTACATAGCATTTCTTTTCAAAAACGTATCGTTAATTTTTGAGTTTGTAGTTTATTTGTTGGTCAACATATATGGCCAATGGAGTTCATAAAAGACGCTAGATAATTTCTAGCTTGGAAGCATATGATTAGGTTATTGATTTTATTTTTAGCTTAATGTTTATTGACTTCGATGCTACTTATTTTGAAGATTTTTTCTAAATGATACAAATTTCTGTTTTAAGATTTCGTACAAAAATTTTTCACTTGTCAGTTCGTTTTTCATTGGTCTCAATTAGTTGCATTCTAGGTACGCTCAATGTCATCACTTCATGATCTATTTTTTATTGATTTTGTGAGATTTAGACACTTTTTGTTTTTTAATGATTTTGTTTCTTCTGAATTGTCCACGAAATGTAAGGGCATATTTTTTGTTTACTATCGAAGATTGTTATTGATAGGCAGATCATAATTTTTCAATTCTGTGGATTGTATTTCAGGACGAGTCTTGCTATGTTTTTATTTCGTCTTTTTTGTTGCGCGTGACGTCACCGTCTTCTCATAAGCTTTTATTTCATTCATTTGCTGACTGAATTACCTGTGACGTCATTGCATATGTGCCTGTCGCACATATTGGATCGAATTCTTTGTCGGGTCACTTGAAAAACTGACTCGCTTGCAAATTTTTGGTAACTGTTACTTCACTACTTTCATGCGGTAATATAAAGTCAACTAGGTTTTCTTACTCTTATTAAAATGTGTATGACAGCGGCTTTACAATACAAACGTCTAAACAAATAAAATCATTACATCCAGTTTTTTTAAAAAATTTTTACTCTCAATTTTGAGTTTACAATTGTACAAAGGTACCGCAGCTATTTTTTGGCAGTCTGCCAGCTATGTTTGTTATCTTGGCATAATTGAATATGCACCCGCCTTCCCAAAAAAAAACAAATGCTGCATTAGATGGTGTGAAGGGTTAAAATTGAGAGCCAAAAAATAGAATGAAAGAACTGGTTTTCTGAAAACGCTTGTAGTGATTTTATTTGATTTACTTTTGTACTCTAAAGTTTGTACTCTAAAGCTGCCTTAATACAACTTTTAATTAGAGTGGTATCGCACTTATAATAATTTGCATAACTTGCTGAAGTGGGAATATCAATTAAAAAATATATATACCGTTAGGAGTGCGTAGAATATTCAAATTGGGGATTGTAATCTACTGGTTAGAAGGAAGGGATGAGTTCCTTTCTGATGAGCCATTGGGTTAATGTTGAGTGTTTATTTGTACAGGGAGTGACAATACCAAGTCAGAGGCGCTACGTGGAGCTCTATGCGATCTATCTGTTTGCGTGCACAGTGGATGCATCCTATCAGCCCCTCTCTCATCAGTACAGAACATACAGACCCCTTCACTCAATAAGTTTATATCACAACAGTCCACACTGTAAGTTACTCTCCTTGTCTTGTTCCTCTAGGTTGCTTTGCAAGCGTGCTCTGATTATTTGGTACTTTTAATTTGTTAACAATTTGCCAAAGTATTTCAGTTCAGAAGCGGTGGTCCAAGTAGGCGAACTTGGAAATTTTAAACCCAAATTAACGTTTGAAAGTTGAATTCCCCCGTTTTCTTGGAGTTTCCGCAATTTTACTTTAAGCTGCGAAGTTCTATATCACTAAGATTTTTAAAATCTTGAATATAGTCAATATACGAGAAGCTGGTTTGTAATGAATGTTTTCTTGTGACGGAGTTCTTATTAGTGCTTTTAATGCACAATTCCTTTCAGCGTTTTTTATGCTGGATAGTTACTGGAAGCTGTGTGAGCAATTCACTGTGTGATTGCTCACACAGGTGCGTGACGTCACACAGGTGCGTGTGAGCAGTCTACTGCGTGAAGGGAAGGTGGATGAGGGATTGGTGAAAAGTAGTGGATAAAACAAGGATTCCAACCACCAGTAAAATTTGTCCCTTTCTCCTAACGCTAATCGCGCATGTCGAATCGAGCCAAATTTTACTGTTTGTTGGAATCCTTGTTTTATCCACTACTATATATTAGCTCTATATTCACTTCTTTTATATTTTAAATCTATCATTTCTTGTCTCATTTAGTGCAAGCCACTAGTACAGAGTTAGGCTGGTAATTAACCATTATCAGACGGATAGTTCGGGTTCTATCCTCACTGACTCTAGTGAACGTATCCCAGATACTAGTATAAAACTAATCAGTGAAACTGCTTCGCAGATGAGACCGTGTAACAAGCACCTAAACAAAATCGCGAAAAAACTTGAACAAAAAAGAAAACTTGAACAAAAATTGAAAGAAATATTAAAATAATAAAAATTTTCATATATCACCTAATCAATATTTAATCAATTTAAAAATAGAACTTTCTGTCTCACTTGGTGTAGTGGTTAAATCATCGAGTCTAGTTAAGTTGCTTTATCAAACGGAAGGTTTGGGGTTCCTTCCTCACTGACTCCAGTGAACGTCCCCCGACTCTGATGAAATACTATAAAACTAAGTGAGATAAAAAACCAAATTCACAGTTCTTAAAAAGGATGATCCCTGCTGTGAGACTGTATATGGGACACATTGTGATGGGTATACAGTCAAAAACACTGAGATCGGTGGAAACACAGTGATTAGTGTTTTTCTATGTCTTCTTGAATACTATACTTATAAACATGCTCTCTGAATTGATTTCTAGTGTGACCATATCTATATCTATGAAGATAAATACATAGTCTACATTTCCTATTTCTAAATCTATATAATGATATATGTTTATAAACATTACACTTACTACATGTTAGATATTGATCAGGATCAGAATAATGATATCCCAAATGTTCTATATAATCTTTCACTTTGACCATATTTTTACATACATAACAAGAATATTCTAAAGCTTTACAATTATTACAACATTCTTTCCAAGGTTTATTTATACACTTATCGCATTTCATTTTCATTTTTCGAAAAATTATTTTTTGATTATTTCCCTAAAAAAATACACGTCTCAATCAACTAATACTAGTGTCATAAACTTCTGCGATGTCTGTAATCTATCCTTTGAATCAAAGAAGGCTTTATACAGGCATCAATCATACGATCTCAAACATAAGGAACTATTGGAGAAAATGTTTGAGTCTGAAGAAGAGGAAATCTCGGAGAGGGTGTACAATTTGGATGAAGATGATTATATTATTAAAACTAAACCAGCCACCTAACCTAAAACTAAAACTGAAGAGGATATCTACACCAGAATTAAGTATGAATGTAAAGAATGCCATTAAGAATTTAGAAGTAAAGTAGCTCTAACTACTCATTCATATAGTCACAATCGCATGTATCTAAAAAACACAGAAGACTTCGATATAAACTCAAGTCAGAACATGAGAGAATTTTATATTACTGATAAAGGTGGGAATTACATTGAAGATATAGATGAAGCAACTAATTACTCATTAGAAGAAATTAAAAACTGTTACCAGTTTCGTAATTTTAAGAGTTTTAAATATAAGATCACGGCCGAAAGAAGAGAACCAAAGAAGAAGTTAAAACTACTAAAATATTTTTCAATACTGATTATATTAATATTAATGCAATATATGAATATGGTGACTTCAATCGGTGGCTAGATTTCGAAAAGGAAATATATGAAGGTTATGGTTATGATTTTGAGTTTCTTGGAATAAGAAGTATTCAGTTAAACATTGAACCAACTAAAGCATCTATTGGTAGTTATATAGATTTACCTCCAGATCTCAAAAACTCTAAATCGATATTAAATATACGTAGATATAAATACAATTGCTTACAACTAACTATAACTCCTTGGCTACATCCCGCCCCACACCATGCAACTCGAGAAAGTAAATATGTAGATAAACTAATTGAACCAAGACAACAACATGAAGATGATTTTGCTTATATAATAAGAATACAGAAATTGTATAATATTAATATTTGGGTATACACACCTTGTGGTAATGGCAAAATAGAATTGTTTAAACAAGTGGATGATTTTAATAAAGATAGAAAAGATGTAAGAATACTAGTTTGGCGTAATGGTCAAATAGAACACTGTGCCCTAATGAAAAATATAAATCTTGTTAGTTAGAACGACCAAATAAAAACAACATTAAATATTATTACTGTGATAGATGTACCTATTGGTTTAACTCACAAATTAAATATGATAAACACGAATGCAGCACCTCATTCAAACCAGAGATTGTTTGTCCTAAGAAAAAAGATATTACTTTTGTAAATGAACACAAACGTCAGAATTTAAAAAATATTATAACTGCTAATATAGAATGTTGCATTGTTGAAGTCTCAACTAATGATTTAAAATATGTAATAGCTGAACATATTCCAATAGTTGTGGGTTACACCTGGCAAGGTAACTTCAAACACTACTTCGGTCTAGGCTGCATCAAAAGATTTGCTAGAGATCTGTTAGAAATAGAAATTGAGAATAATTTCAAACATAATGAAAAGATGATATTCACAGAAGAAGATAAATTATATCATGAAACTAATAACACTTGTCATATCTGCAGTAAAACATGTATTAATAAAGTAAGAGATCATTGTCATGAAACTGGTAAATATAGAGGACCAGCATGTAAATTATGTAATCTAAGATGCAAACAACAAAACTTCATTCCAGTAATATTCCATAATGGCTCTGGCTATGACTTCAACCTACTATACAGTGAACTCTTCAAACAGAATAATGATAAAAGAAAAGTGGATAACATACCACTAGCTGCTGGTAAATCTAAGATGTTTAGCATTGGTTGTCTCAAATTCTTAAGACAGTTATAACTTCTTAGCTATGCCTCTAGATCAAATGGCAAAGATATACGGATGTAAAACTAAAACATTATATCCATATGAATACTTTGGTTTAGAGTCATTGAGAACCACGACCAAGTCGTATAGTAGCAAAGCTACCTACCAAGAAGCTATAGGTAATCTAAAAATAGAAGACTTCATATCCTCACTACATAATAAATTACCAACACAAGAAGAAGTAGATAACTTTAATAATGAAAACAGTCATAAAACTAGTAAAGATCTAACTATAGAGTATTTACAGAATGATGTGGAAATATTAGACTATTGCATGAATGAATATGTTAAACTAAGTATGAAAGAATTCAAGCTCAATCCCCTACACTATGTAAGTCTCCCAGGTTATAGTTTTGATTGTTGGTTAATGTCAAGCGTTGTAACATTAGATACATTACAAGATAAACAAATGCTAGATGATTTTGTTGGAGCAAAGAGAGGTGGTATATGTGGAATAATGGGAGATAGATATATAGATAACAGTGATGGTAAGACCAGATGGTACATAGACGCAAAGAACCTATATGGTTATGCAATGATGCAAAAGTTACCTTATAAGGATTTTGAGTTTGTTACTACTACTCTAGATGTAATATTGAATACTCCAGATGATAGTGATCATGGTTACTATATAGTTTGTGATATTGATTATACTAATGAACGTAAAGAGAGAACAGAACAGTTAGCACTAATGCCTAATAAAAGAAAGATAAATGATAATGAATTGGGATACCGACGAAGAGAGAAAAGTAAAGCAAGATCCGAGAAATTAATCTTAGACCAAAACGACAAAACAGAATATATGGTTCATTATAGGATGTTAAAATTCTATGTTAAGATGGCAGTAAAAGTAACAAAAACACATAGAGTAATTAAATTTAAACAAGATTATATATGTAGCGATTATATACAAAACAATACAAATAAAAGAGCAACAGCTAAAACTGAAGCAGAAAAGGATGTAAGGAAATTAATGAATAACTCATTATATGGAAGAATGTGCATGAATCCTCTACACTTCTTTCAAAGCAAGTTCTTACACGATGAAGAAAAGATAATGAAAAGTATAAGTAAACCAACATTTAAGAATATAACTAGATATAGAGATTATAGCCAAATAGAATATATAAAGAAAAAAATAGAATATGATTCTCCAGTATATGTAGGTGTTACTATCTTAGAATTAAGTAAATTACACATGTATGATGTATTCTATTATATTCTACAACCATCCCTCAAAGATCTAACACTTCACTATATGGATACGGACAGTTTCGTATTAAGTTATAGTGAAGGTAAAGTTAGTGATGAGCATATGGACTTAAGTAATCTAGACATACCTATAAAAACTAATAATAAAGTCCCCGGCAAGTTTAAGCACGAGCTGGGAAGTAGGATTATTGAGGAATTTTTAGCATTATCCCCCAAAAGATATAGCTTCAAAAATTATCCTAAAAACACTAAAGAAAAAGGAATAAAGAAGCATAATAATGCTAGGCACATAGATTATTATGATGCATTAATGAATAATACACAGAGAACAGTAGATGAATGTAGAATACAAAAAGTTGGCGATAACATGACAACAACAAAAACAAGTAAGATTAGTCTAAACACATTTGATGATAAAAGATTTTATGTAAATATTATTAAAAGCTATCCTCATGATGAGAATCTATATCTATTCAAAAGAGATTTAATAAAAATGATCCACCAAGCATCAGTGAAATTGCTTCGCAGATCATTAGATGGAGACAAAGACCTACTGTTTAATAATATTCTAGAACTAACCATTAATGATGATAGAAAGTTAATTGAAGTTGCTATTATATTATATAACGAGCTTTGCTAATTTTTATAACAAATAATTATAGACCTAATTCATTCATTACATCCATACGGTTGGTAGTTAGTATATTATAAATCATTATCTGAGCCATATATTTTTCCATAATGTCTCCCATGATTGTATTCTTATATAGTGTAGCTCCAGCTTTTATATTTTTATTATATTCTAGAAATTTTATTATCTTCCCAGCCCCATCTACATATTTAGAATAAGTTGAAATTATTAAATCATCATGATTTGGTCCCTTAATATGATCAATAAACTCATCTATAGTATTACAACGTTTTTTACAAGCTAAACATCTTTTTAGATTAAGAGAGAAGCTGTTTTCATTATCCATTTTTTACTCTTATTATAATTTTTCAATACATATAAAATGACTAAACTAGATAAACTTATAGAATTAAACAATCTAGAAAAACAAAACAGAAGAAATAGATTAGAAGATAAATTAAAACAACAATATTATGGTGAAATAGAAGAGTTATTTGATCCTCTAACCAAAACTATCAGTGAAACTGCTTCGCAGATAAACGCAAACAATGAACAGAATCTAGCATTAAGTGAACAAACATAAAGAGCAATAGATTGGCAAAAGCAAGAGTTAGATAAACAAACTAAGATGATCGAGCAAGCTGGTTCCCAGTTTAATGAAACTGCTTCCAAGATTGGTGAAACGTTAAAGGGGACCATAAAGCAAACTCAAGTTATAGCACCAGTTTATGTTGATACAAAAACAGCCAAACGTCTTCATGACATGGGGGCTCAAACTAATCCTCAATTAAAATTAGAACTCGTAGATTTACCTAGTAGGAGATATAAAATGAATGGTGTTGATATAACTCTAGAGCAGGGTGCATTTTTAGTTAGGGATAATGTATGAGTTTTCAGAAGGATTTACTGATTTTCTTACTAAAACAAATGTAACATATGATGATAAGGTTGAGGAAGATGAAAACAAAATTAAAAGGTTTTTAAAGGATATTAGATATGATTTAGGAAAAGGGGATAAGAAAAGCGCTAGATATAGAACAATAAAACGTATAATGGAGGTAAGAGATGATATATTTGGCAGGGGATTAAATGGCAACCCAAATAATTTAGTAGAGACTAGAATTATTAATACTAGAAACAAAAGCTGGTCATGATGGGTTATATGATGAAATGCTAGATATATCTAAACAACTATTATCTATGAATATTATTAATCAAAACCAACTAGATAATTTTGTTTTTAATTATGGTAAATAGGTGAAACCATGACTACGTCCATCAGGGAACCTGCTTCGCAGATGACTATGTCCATAAATAAAACGCTAGAAAAACAACAACAACAACTAGCTAAAGAAGTATTCAGTCCTCAAATAACAAAGTTTAAAAGACAAAGAATAATACCACTATATAAAGATGAAACATGGTCAGCTGATTTAATTGATAAGTCATCTCTAAGTAAATACAATAATAATTATAAGTTTATATTAACAGTTATAGATATATTCACAAAATATGCATGGGCTATTCCATTAAAGAATAAATCTGGTTTATCTATAACTAATGGTTTTAAAATAGTATTAAGTGAACATCCACAAGGTGGCTCTGAACCTAGAAAACCAGAAAAGTTATGGGTAGATAGAGGTAGTGAGTTTTACAATAAAACATTTAAATCTTTACTTAAAGAATATGGAACCGGCAAAGCCGCTTCAGGGATAGAGCTATATTCTACTTATAGTGATTTAAAGGCTGTATTCATAGAGATTCAATAGAACATTATTACACATAATAAATAAACCTATGTTCATCAATGGGGATGGTAATTGGGTAAATATATTAAATGATGCTGTTGCAACATATGACACCAGTTGATGCTTCTAATAATCCTGATAAAGTTAAATACTATGTTAATTCTACCAAAGCAACACCAAAATTTAAAGTTGGTGATTATGTTAGAAACGTAGGTAAACGTAATATCTTCTCTAAAGTTTACACTTCTAATTGGAATAGAGAATTGTTTAAAGTGAATGAAGTTCTAAAAACACATCCACCAACATATAAAATAGAAGATATTAATGGAGAGATAATAGAAGGCAAATATTATGAACAGGAACTATTGAAATCCGAGTTTGATTTTGAATCTAATAATAAGGTTTTGGAATCATTAAATATATTTCTTAATATAAATAATGACAAGAAATAGATTTAACCAAGCGAAACGTCATATAGGGAATGGAAACAACTTAACACTAAGTAAGGCTCGTGGGTTATTCCTAGAAGATGATGATGATATTGATATGAAGTATACCTATAAAATTACAAATGTTCATCCTCCTAGAGATGAAAAAGATGTTGTTAATAAAGAGTATTGTGACAATAACTTATTATCCTCTTCTAATAAAATAGACATTTTAAGTAGAAACATAACTGAACTAAGAAAGGGTGACTTTGATAAAGTTACAACTAAAACATTACAACTAAATGAAACACAAGTTAATGAAGAACTAATTAACGAGTTTATTGAATCAACAAATGAAGTCAGAAATACTGTTAAGTTTGTAATAAAGTTGCTGCAGATACTATCTCTAAATATAATCAATTAAAGCAAGAATTTGATAATAATAAATTTAATCAGAATATAACTAACATACACTTAGATGAAATGTTTACTAACTGTCTGAGAGAAATGAAAGAATACAATAAATCTCTTAGAGGTGTTATAGTACAATATATAATTGCTATACTTTTACAAAGTAAGTTACTTGATAATAAAGAGAAAGACAGACTTGAGATGCATTATAGTTTTAATCAAGAAGATATAATGAAAGAAATAGAAAGAATTTTTGCTAATGAAAATTAGCAAAGCAATGACCAATCAAACAGCACCGAGTGAGAGATTACTATATCCAGATTTGTCATCAGTATCAGAAAGATTGATAAACGAAAAGATTCAAGCTAATAATAAATTTAATAACAATATTAACATTATAAAAAATATTAGAAATTATTATGAAACTGAAACTAATAACTATAATAAGAAGTTAAGTAGATATAAGAATTATATTAACATAGCTGAGATAACAGAAATAATATCATCAATAGCAACAACGGCAACAACAACATCAGTTTCATTAACAGGTATAGGATTAGCTTATTCTATACCAACAGCTTTTGCTACAGCAACTGTTTGTGGTTCCTTATCAAAAACAATTAATACTAAAATTAGAAATAAAATTATAAAGTATTCACAAATGTATATTTTAAGTAAACAGTTTAGTGATAAGTTTAATAAACTATATACTAAATCAATGAATGATAATAAAATAGATAATGATGAATATAATGAATTTGTTAAGTTATATGAAGAATATAAGAAGAACAAGAAGCATAAGTTGAGTATTTTTTTAGATTAAAGATATTGGTGCTTAGTAATAACAATGTTTTTAGTAATAATAATATTAGTATTAATATTTATCGATAAATATATAATCATAATCATAGCTATAATCATAATCATAAACATAATATAATCATGGATATAATCATAATCATAAACATAATCATAAATATAAACATAATCATAATCAAATAATTATCTTTTCTTTGTACCTAAGTATAACCCTCTACCTTTTTGTACTACCTTTATACCTTCACCAGTAGTTGCAAATTTAATTAAATCAGGTGTAGCCGCTAGAGCTGCTTTAGGGTTTCTAGATGCAGCTGCACTTCCTATTTTACTTGCTATTTCTAATGCTCTTACTGGATTATTAGCTACTTTCTTTCCAAAGTTAACTGTAGCCCTACCAACACTTTTAAAGAAATCTTTAAGTCCTTCTGCTTCTATTTTTGCATCACTAACAGTCATTGACTTATTTCTCTTACACTTAACACAATTACCCTTTAACATTTTGGTACCTTTTGAAGTAATAAAACCTCTTATGTTATTAGTACCACTATAATGTCTACCTCCAACACAATATGAATTAGTTTTGAACTTATTTAAAAGACTCATTTCTATATATAAAAAATAATGGAAGTCAAAAAGTATTATCCCTTTGTTATTATTAAGCCTAAACCCAAGCCTAGGCCTAAGCCCAAGGTTAGACCTAAGCCTAAGATTAAGCTTGAAGCTGGAGGCTTAGCTCTAGGGAATAAAAAGAAATTACATATTATTTATGCTAAAGGTTTTGTTAATACTAATAAGAAATAGTTGGGTATTAACAAGAGTAACAATTAGAGCTGACTAGCTATAAGTATAAGTATAAGTATATGGTTATGTATAAGTATAAGTATATAATTATAACAATAACTATATTATACTATAATTATAAATTATCGCTAGAGTTATATCTAAAATTATAATTATCGCTAGAGTTATATCTTTGACTTAAATTATATATATGATATAATATCAACCATCTTATTACCATCACTATTCACACTAATAGCCTTTCTAGTTAATACTAATGCATGACATATAACATCTGCAACTGCAGCACTAAATTTAAAATTAAGTTGTATTGATTGTGGACCTATATGATCCCTTTGATATCTAGTATCGAATACATATATTCTGTAATTACTTTTGAATGTTCTATGATTTATATATGGTTTTATATTATGTGGTAGCCCATTATAATCTTTATTAAAGCTCACAATCTCTTTAAAAGCCTCATTATAATTATTGGTTCCATAATCAATATTCATTCTATCCTCAGGATAAAACTCACTACCAATCTTACAATAACATTCAGTAACATTCATTACATCAAATGTACTTGCATCATGAGTTTGTTCATTAACATTATTATTTTCAAAACCAACTATTATATATTGCTGTCTTTCCATACCACCTAGATCAAACAAGAAGTTAGTAGCATTGGGTACATTCTTATAAAATGTCTTTCTTTCATAATAACTAAAGTCTACATTATTCTTTTTATTTCATCCTTTCTGCACAATAATTCTATTATCATTACTAGGATCAATACTAGGCACACACCATGATATGTCTCTAATTTCTATATTACCATCATTAGCAACTGCACCAGGATTAGCATTAACTCTATATAGAGCTCTATCATTATTATTGCTTTTTAATATTAGTTTAAATCCTAAACCATATAATCTTTTCTAAATCATTTATGAAACCAAATAGATCACTCATCTTAATCATCATATACATATGTCCTCGTTGTGCAGCAATATGGTCACCTTTAAGTTGACTATCTCTATTACCCTGATTTCTAACAAAACCACTCTTATATTCATCACCAGTACTAGTTAATAACTTATACATCAATAGATAAGGATGGCAATGATCTATATATTCAATAGTCCTACCACCACTAGTTTCAAGCTTAGGTGAACTAAACAATGCCATCATACCATAATTAACTAATCTGATATTAGCATCATTAGCAAATACACCACCAGCATCATCTGATACAACAAACTCTATCTCTAGATATGAATCACGCAAATTTAAGTGATTCTCTTCTCTTATTGAGTATGATATCAATATTGGTATTAACCGTATTCATTGTTGCTAGATTATTAGGTTTATATTTTATAATCTTACTGTTATGTATATCATTATTATAACCATAAGTTGTATCCAAATGAAAATCCATTTTATTAGATAAAAAATGACAGACAACTTGATCACCAGAGGTGCAACTTCGTTGATTTTTTATGAACTACAAAATATACACGAAGCTTTAACTAAAACTAAAGAAGAGTATACACTTAACTTTAGAATGATAAAACCAACAGAAAAGTTTAACTTTAGTGAACCTATACTTAATACAACAAAATTAGGTTTAATTAGATTATCTGTTTATAATTCAGTGTTTAATGTGAATAGGAGAAACAATTAATTCTTATATGCTAGTACTGTTATAGAAGATGATGAAGCTTTACCTCGGGCTCTTAGCGCTGACCCTAACCTAAACCCTATCTCTACCTCAAGCCCAAACATTACATCTATACTTAATCATAATTATAAAGGAATCCCATTGCTATATTCAACTATTACACCAGGAGCATATGAGTTAACTGACATAGCAGAATTAATAAAAGAAGAAACTGATGGTAATGTTATAATAGAACCTGATAAGAATACGATGAAATGTTTAATGGAAATAAAACAAGGAGCACTCAGCTTTGATATAGAAAACTCACTAGCCTCATTACTAGGATTTAGAAAAATAATTTATAAAAAAGGTAGATATAAATCTCAGAAAATTATTGATATTATGGGTTTTAGTACTATTAACATTCATTGTAATGTGATATCTGGAGCTAAAGATAACGGTAAAGATACAGATGTATTATATACTTTTAATCTAACAGAACCAACAGGTTACTTGATAAATATTATACCAACTAATATCTTGTATCAAAATGTAACTAAAGATAGAATAGAATATATGGAATTTCATATTAAAGATGAGCATGGAAGACTTATAGACTTTAATGGTGATGTATTAAGTTTTACTTTACATCTAACATAGTTAGCAGACCGAAGGTCTGTTTGATTTAGACTTATACTTGTACTTAGACTTAGACTTACACTTAAACTAAATTACAAAACTCTCCGATCCCAATTAATTCTTAGTTTACCATTAATATTTTTATTTTTAGTTATATCAATGACAATATAATTATAAGGCTCTTTCCATACCTCATTACATATATTAGCAAAGTCATTATAACTAAGTTCAACTTTATTAAAGAAATCTTGATATATCGATGCTAGGACTTTGTTCAAATAAAATAAATAGATTACAGTTCTCTCTAACACTCTGCCTATCCAGAGAGAACAGGTTTTGATAAGGATATATCACATTACAATCATTATGTCTACCTCTACAAAAGTATTCATTAATAACTGGTTCTTTGGCTCTAACATCATCAAATATCATTAGTTTCTTTAAGTCTTTGGGTAGTTTATCAGGAGATGGTAAATCTTTTATATCTTTAATAAATTCAACATCTGCTTTTGGGTCTATTCTTTCTATACCATGGTACTGATCACCAGTAGGTCCAATGATGTATAGCTTATCAAAGTATATACTAGCTAGAATTAGTTTTAATAAGAATGTCTTACCACATTCACTAGGACCAGATATTATACATCTAAAGTTATCTGGGAATGCGGCTTCAGTAATTATATCATCATCATTTAACCATAAATATAGATCATCATTTATGTTTACAGAGATTTTGTTACTAAGACATTCTTTGTTGTTAGGTTTAGCCCTTTGATGTTTTTCACCAAATAGATATATAAAATTATCTTTATCATTATCATTAACACTATCATTATCATTAACATTATCATCAACATTATCATTATCTTTATCATTATCATTAACATCAACATTATCAATATCTTTATCATTAACATTATCTTTAACACTATTAATATCTTTATCATTATCATTATCCTCAACATTATCATTATCTTTATCATTAACATTATCTTTAACACTATCAATATCTTTATCATTATCATTAACATTATCATTAAAATTAACATTATCATTAACATTATCATTAACATTAACATTATCATTAACATTACAACTTAAACAAAAACACTCATTATATATTCCTGGATATTTACATTGATTAACTGGAATATTCAAAGCACTTTTAATTCTAAATCCTCTATCAATAAGATAGATCATATATAAACAATAAGCCCCACAATAAGATTCATCATATTGTTGTATTCTCTCATTAGAGCCTAGATCAACATATTCTTCTAAAAATAAAGGTGGAGTTTCTACACCAAAACTATCAAAGTAATATGTTGGACCACCTTCTCTTCTTATAACTAAAACCCAATGTGTACCTTCAGTTGGATGTAGATTTACAATAATGTTGAAGTTAGGATCCCTGATACTATCTGGAGTTTGATCTCTCATTACAATCTCAATTGGTGTTAGACTTATATCTTTACCTATATCTTTTATTCTGATATCACTCATAGCATTATTATCAATATTAAATTTATTATTGAATTCCTCAAAAGTTAGGATAAGCATTTTTATAAAATAAATTTATTAAATCTAAGTCTAATTATAAGTCTAAATCTAAATCAAATCTATTTTTATTATATAAAAATGGAAACAGGTAGTGCAGTTTTTATTTTTATTATTATAATTGGAATTTGTTATATAATATATGATTCAAGACCAAGTAAATATACAAAACTAGAAGAAAGCTTTGGTGGATTTATAGGAGTCTAGTTAGATTTGAATATGAAAAGTCACCACTACATACTATTGTTTATGGTGGAACTGGAACGGGTAAAGCATATTTTATTAGACAATACTTAAAGTTATACTTAGACCATGATCAAGTTCAAGATCAAGTTCAAGATCAAGTTCAACATCAAGTTCAAGATCAAGTTCAAGACCAAAGCTCCATAGTTATAGTTTTAGTTAGTTATAGTTATAGTTATAGTTAAAAATATAGTTTTAGTGTGTAAAGATGACAGAGACTGGATAGATCCTGAGTCTAATAAATTTTATACTGGGTTTAATAAATGTGATATAAATATGATCATTAAAAATAATATGCATAAATTTCAAAATTGTGTAATAGTACTTGATGATATGGGTGATAGGTTAAATAAGGATATAGGTTATTATTTTACTGAAGGTAGACATTATAATATTCAAATGATTGTAATGTGTCATAAACCAGCTCAAGTAATTAATACAGCAAGAAGGAGTTGTGATACTATTTATTTAACAACTTATAATGGACCTGACCTATTTAAAAACTTTAATGAGATATATAATTGTGAACATGACTTCAATGAAATAATTAGTGAATCAAATATTAACTATTATAATTGTACAGATGGAGTGTCAGATGAACTTCGTTATGGTATAAATAAATATAATAAAAAGGAAAATACTTTTATTATTATTAGTAATAGAACAATGATATATGATTCAAGAGTTGGTTTCCTTGATTTAAAAGCTCTTAGTTTAAAAGATGATTTAGAAAGAGAAGATATAAATAAACTTATAGCATATATATGAAACCACTCATGATAAATGCAACAGATAGAAATGTTATTAATCATGATAATTAATAGTTTTATTTTAATAAACTTCTTACTTTAAATATTAAAATTCAGAATGTTGTTCTAACTAAAGAAATGATTTAGGGAAAGGGTACGAAAATTTTATCAAATATTGGTGGAATTATAGGCACAGTTTATTTATATTTAATTGTTTTTATCCTGATTCAATATCAAGAAATGCTGGAACTGTAGCAATGGGAGCAAGTACAATGTTGAGTAGAGTAAATACCTTAGTTAATGTTGGATATGGAGAAGAGTTGGAAGGTGAAACACGGACAAAGTCCGATTCCTCGATCTGCGAAGTAGGTTCCATGATCCAAGAGGAATATATAGATCAGGGAAGCAGTTATACTGATAGTGAAACATGGTCGAAGACCTATCAGGGAAGCAGTTATACTGATCAGTGTAACTGTGACTTCGTCAATGAAGAGATGGGAATTTTGAATAGAAAGGGAGGAAGGTTTTTAAACAAACTATATATAAATAATGAAGAATTTAGAGAAGAGATTATAAATTTTGTTAAAGATAAAAAAGAATTAGACCTTGATTTGATCTTAGATAAGAGATGTAAAACTAATACACTCAATACTTTAGGAAATAAATATTTAGCAGAGTGTATCACATCTAAAGATAATACTAAAGATTTAATTGAAATCATGGCTAAATATTATCTGCGAAGCAGTTTCACTGATCCACAAAATTTGTACACCGATTCTACAGCATAGCTAATATTATCTGCGAATTTGCAAAACAACTCCGTTGAGCAGTTTGGTAAACCGCGAACAAAGTTCGTTGGAGAACCACGAGCAAAGCTCGTTCACTGATAATTTTATCTATTAAAAATGCTTTTACAATGTTTAGAGTATAACTATAAATGTGGAAACTTTGCTGTTTTAAAATATCATTATGAATCATTTCATAAAGATAAAACTGATAAATGTATGTGTGGTAATATAATATTAAGTGGTATTTGTGATAATGATTTTTCCCCATGGGATTGTTCTTTAAAGAATGAATCTAGTTCTAATTCTAGTTCTAATTCTAATTCTATTTCCAATTCTAATTCTAGTTCTAACCCTAGTTCTAGTTCTAACCCTAATTCTAACTCTAGTTCTAACCCTAGTTCTAGTTCTGGTTCTGGTTCTAACCCCAGTTCTAGCTCTAGTTCTGGTTCTGGTTCTATATATGACTATAACTCTAACTCTAAGTTTGAATTAATAAAAATTTATTTTGCATTAATAAATTTTTTTCCTAGTTTTTATTATCGAATATTCTTTTGTGCAATTCGTGACTTTTTGCCAATGAAACGTAATAAAATGAAAAGGGACAAGGTCCCCTGTTATAAAGTCTTCGTAACTTCTTAGTGTACTGTTCACCAAAGTTGATGAAGAAGCAGAACTAGCCCCTCGCCTGTCGCTTTTGCATCGTGTTTTGTTTTTATAATTTGTAATTTAGTTGCGCGGCTGTATTGTGGTACTCGTGCTTCTTTGGCATCGTAGCCTCAACGCTGATTTTTGTTTTTTTTTCACGTGAACATTTTTCACGGCGCAGTTCTTTATTCTGCTTGTAACTATACTGCTCTCTCCTTGTGTGCGTGACGTCATTTGTTACACTCACTATCAATGAGTTTGTACCCGAAATGCGCAATTAATTGCTCTCAAACTTTTTCAGTGCGATTTTTTGTTTGATAGATTTTTCCAGGAAGAATTCCAAAAAGTCGCAGAGCAGCTCTCTTAGAGCTCAACTAGTATTTGCCTAATTCATTGAAGCTGCCTAGAAAATGTAAAATTCGTGTGCACAGGCAGCTTTGGCTGAAAATCCGGCAAAATTTTCATCATCTCAATTCTGTTAAATTGCTCTCGAACAAAGTTTGAAGCAATTATGGTGAACGTGTTGGCCTTTTTACGACTCGAAGAGGCGTATTGGTATTAAACATGTATTTCTATGAAGCAAGTTTGTCCACGACTTGAATTTTGACTTAATTGGTTCCGAACATTTGCCTCCTAGCTCAATGCGAGACTCTAGAACCTAAAGTACTGCTGGTCCCGCTTGTTTGAAAGCAGTGCATTTGACCTATTGTAGGTCAAGGTGAAAAGGGGTAATTTTTGTGAGACTGGCCCCTCTCTGTAGATACGTTAGCTATACTATCAACCCCCTCCCTACATGCCCCTGTCGGTTGAGACCAATTAGCGAGACCGAAGTCAGTTGTGTTTAGCATATTGGAGCGTGGAGCTGTGGTTCCGTCTGCCAGCTGAGTTACCCCAGCATCAGGAGGACCCTTTTGCTTTCTTCCATGGAGGGGGAGGCTACGGGGCATGGAGGCAGAAGCAATGTCTATACTTCAATAACCAAGTCCACATCATGGCAGAGGCACAGCACAACAAACTCATAAGCTATTCACACGCACAGGTACGCGGCGTTCAGAAGTAATGGTTAAGTGACTCTGCTTGAAGTCACTGAGAACTTCTGGCGTTTATCGAGAACCGCGAAGCGGTCCGAGATATTAAGTCAGAATTTCGAAGTGACTTCTGCAGAGTCACTTAACCATGCTTAAAACACGAAACGCGCACGTTTTAAAATGGCGAAAGTCGACGGAAGTCAACTTCTGGTCAAGTAGCAACTTCTGGCATTTTAACTTCTGGCCTTGCAGACTTTCGGCATTTTAAAATGTGCACGTGAGTGTTTTAATATGTTGTCAATGACTTCCCGTCTCCGTGGTGCCAGCTGTTTAGATTGGATATTTAATTGCTATCAAATGAAGTTTAGCAATTGTATAAGTCCTCTTGGTATTTCATTTATATGCAATTTTGCGTAATAACAACTTTTCGACTGATAGTTCTTTTTCGGGTCTTTACCATTATAGCCCCCCCCCATGAAAATATAGCCCCCCCCCCATTATGGTATATTTACCATGATTGGGGGGGGGGGGGGGCTATAGGTTATCTGACCACTAAGCTGGGGGCTATAATGGGAAAGACCCCTTTTTTCTTCTGAGCATTTGACTTTCCGTCCTAGAAGCGGGATAAATAGGTAAAGCCCGGAGGCATGAAGTTTTTTTGAGCCCTAGTTCTCACTAGTCTCCAAATAAGCAATTACCTGAAACTGTTTAGGAGACTGTTTTGAAGGGCGGTTGCTAATATTAACCCTAGTTTTAACCCCTCCCCCATTTCACCCCCCCCCCCCCCAAACCCCACTTAACTTGAATTTTTTAATTGCTGTCCAACGAAATTTTGAAACAATTATTGTAAACGTGCGTGTCTGTCTTTTATGCAAAATTTTTGGTTGACGCGCTTTTGTTCTTGAATATTTTTTGACTTCGTGAGTGACTTTTTCACACTTATGTTCTTCATTTTTGGGTGATCTAAGTTGCTCTTGTGCTGAAATAAGGTAAGTTGGTTGAACCGATTGTGAGCGAAAGGAAAGAAAGGAAAGCCTTTGTAGCTCAGAGGTTAAGATATCCGGCTGCAAACGTGGAGGTCAGGGTTCGAACAGAGCAGTGGGGAAATATTTTAACTCGTAAAACATTTGTATCGTTTTAGGTATTTTGGACGAAAAAATAACTGCTCTACTCAGTCTATTGTATATAATTATTTTTTATAGAAATTTGTGAAGAATTGTTGGGGTAATTTTTTATCAGTTTTTGGTTAATCATTTTGTATCCTCGGCTCGTTGCTTCCAATTGAATGATATAATAAATTGAATAGTCTTATTAGTTGTTAACTAAATTGTAAGTTCAATTTTACCGCAGTGAACAATGAAGTACTGGGGAGTGAGTTTTCTTCAACCGAATTTCAAAGTAAGACAATGGTTTTAATTGTTCTCAAACGAAGTTGGTAACAATTAAATTGGTCCTTGGGCTTTTTCGCTTGAGTTTTTCGTCTGAACCATTTGACTTTTGTCCTCAAAAACAGGCAGCGCTCGGAAGTATTTAAATGGACAAACAGTTCTCTTAGAGCCTGATGTCTCACTAGTCTCTATGTATGCTATTGATCGAATCTGCTTTGAGGAGACAATTTGAGGGTATGAAAATGGAAAATCTGCTCTCAAAAGCGCACCTGGCTACTGCGTAATCCCAGAAAATAGGCCTAAAGAGAGAGGCAATGGTGGAGGGGTAGCTGCTATCATTAAGGTTACAATTCTGTTTCAGTAAATCAAACTTAAAACTTCTCACGAACACCTAGAATTCCAGGCCACAGAGCTCACCGCCGGTGGCAATAACATCAAACTAGTGCACACCCACATACCAGCCTCGTCTAGCTCTGATGCAGGATAAAACAACTCAATAAGTAAACTGCTTCAGATGACTGTTTTATTTTTGGTGATTTGAATTCTCATATCTCCCAATGGCACTCGAAGCTGCCGGAAGACAAGAGGGAACAATTTTGCAAGTGAAATAGACCTCTTTAATCATGTAGTACTCAACGAACAGGCCAGCACAAGAGCAACTGATTCTTGTAAAAGCTCCCGGACATCTGTCTCGCCAGCTCAAGCATAGCAATGAAGATCGACTGGCGGATGGAGTACGCGTTAGGCTCAGACTGTTTACCAATAGTTCTGTTCATCGCCTGTGACCTCATATCACACACAACACAAATTTACAACACATATTTTTCATCAACTTCCTCAAGTCTAACTGGTCAGGGTTTAAGGGAACTAAACGTATCCAACAATAAGCTCCAAACCCCAAGAAAAACGAAAAATAGAAAAGCAATACATTAAGAACAAAGAGAAAGCTGGAAATGGAGGAGAGCAGGGAGTGTAACACAATGAAAAAAGGTTTTTATGATGAGACACAAAGAACAGTAAGGCGCTGTGTCTAGATCGAATAGTGCCAATCCACCTACACCATCTAGGCCTCATAGCACTCAGATACGTCAATGACAGCATAAAGCTTTCTGTGATTTGGGCAAAAATCCTTAACATCTGGAAGGTTGGCCAAGTTTTACCCCCTATAGAAGCCGGGAAAACCCATGACGAATCGAAAAGCTTCAGGCCGATTGCTTTCCTCTTGCCTGTTGCAAAACTAAAAGAAAAACTCTTACTAAATGACTTTACCATTAAAAGAACATCAGCACGGCTTTTTACCTGAGCACTCAACAAAAGCTCTCAATATTGTCTCCAACGATATCCAAAAAGGCCTTAATCAAAGCAACCTTGAAAACGTACTCTACTAGTGGCCTCAGATACCACCGCCGCCTTGGATACGGTTGATCACAACCTGCTACTAAAAGACTTGCTTGAGGCACCGCTATCAGATAGCACAAAAATATGGGTCGCTTCGTACTTGCACGGCAGGTCTTCTTACGTAGTATAAAAAATCAAAGCCGACAAAAGTCAAATAGGTTGTCCACCGAAGTGGCTTATTTTCTCCAATGCTCCTCAACAAATACATGAGAAAGCTGCCGCTACCCCCGAAAATTTAAAAATCACGTACGCTAATGACATGACTTTAAACTCTAACAGGTTGAAAATTTACATGACATATTAACTTCATAACTAAATATTTTACACTTCTGGTTACACTCAAGAAAGTTAATTTATCAGCTGAAAAATCAAGTGCCGCTGTGCACTGGAGCAAGCGGGGCTACACCTCACTATAAACAATGCACCAATATCAGAAGTCCAAAGACAACATACTTGGTGTCTTCGTTATTATGCTCAATTTTGGATATTATGTAAGAAGCAACCAGGAGAAACTACAACTGTGCAATAACACACTGAATAAAATTGGTGTTAGTGACTGGTGCTGCACAAAAGGGACACTCTCAGTAACTTACAAACATCATTTGGAGCGTCCTGAACTACGGTGCTCCCATTTGGGCGTCTACAGTCAGCAATGCAAACTAGAACCACCTGCAAACACAAAAAAATCTTGCTGGTCGCACAATTAATGGTTGTTTCAAATTGTCTGACATTAACGACTGACAGAATGATGGTGAAATGCTGCCACCTAAATCTCTCACATAAATTCTACCGCAGCAATTTTTGGCCTGCAGTTATCAGATACACATGTTTTATCAAAGACAGCAAGCAACTTGGCATCAGTCTACCAAAAATGGTAGGAGGAGAAACGCTGCCACGAATTGCGCGTATCCGATTGGCACATCTTTGAACTGGATACTGTCCACTCCTGAACTCCCGAATAGGATTTGTACCAATGTTGATGACCGCTGTCCCAAATGTGAAATAGGACCGCATGACGTAAATCATATTTTCAACTGCAGAAGAACACCGCGGACCAAATGATTGACGTATGAGAAAGACCAGTAGCGGTAGCTTACTGACTGGAGTTAATTCCTTTAGTCCAACACGGCCACGTTGCACAGAAGTGTCCGCCTTCCTTGACCATCCCCCGATGTTGACGTTGCCCCTCTTGGTCTCGTTAACACAAGGACCGCATGTCAGCCACCATGGCGTTGATGCAGAAAGGTCCCCGCGCCACAAGCATGGTAGGATTGGCACTTTAACACTTTTTATAGCTGCGAAGCTGTAAGCTGAGCGAAGCTATATTGCGGTGATTTTGGTTTTTTTTTGTTTCGTCGTCTGACGCTCTTTTTTCGTTTTACATTTGTTCACACAGCAAAGCTGAAAAAGTCAAATTTTCTGAATGACTTCTTCCTCTCACTAACGGCATTTGCGCGCGTGACGTCATTTCTCACTCGCTTTAGCAAAAGTTTTTTGCGTGATTAGATTTTGATCATACGTGACTTACCTCACTCAATAAAATGACTGCACTTTAAAACTTAAGTTTAATTTGAATTTGTTTAAGGTCAAAGGAACTCATATGTGCAGTAAAGGTCCCTAATAAGAGGCTTCTGCGGAATGAATTTTTTCAAGCTTTATTGATTTATCGCTGAATGTTTTTTGGCTAGTTTTTTGAGCGGCGTCGATTTTTGTTTTCAATTTAGACCTGTATCTGTTTCTATCTCTATTATATGGCACGCAGGTCTATTCTTTCGCAGCTATTCCGGCAATCTGCCGGCTATGTTATTATACTTTTATTATAATACAATTGACACAATGAAAACATTTAAAAATGGCAATAAGCCTTGATATCCCGACAAAGTTTCCTGCAAATTGCATCTGTGTGACAGCAACAACAAGCTAGTTGTTTGACTATTCGCGGGACGTTAGTGGGTTATGTTTACCTTTTCAGTTTAAGAGATGACCCAAGCTAAGTTTTGCTGAAAGACGTTTTCGAAGACATCAGCTATTTTAAACACTTCAAAAAAGTAGACCGTAATTTATTTTGACGCTTGTGTACAAATCTGCTGCATCCAAGTTCTTGGCTAAGGTACTTAATAGAGAGTAATCGACTAAATATGTTTGCGCTCGTTTTGGAACGAATACCTTTGTAACATGGTTTCCTCGCCTTTTCAAGTCGTGAATGAGTTAATTTTTTGTTCTTTAGATAATCTTACATTGCATAACTCGGTGGCATACATGCTGTCAGTTGTTTTCGGTGATTCAACCGTATAGTACATTTAATTGTGTTTTTCATTTGCGGTCTTTTTATTGAGTACAAAAATTTGTAGATTTCTAGTTGCTCTCAGTATGTAAAATATCTATGTTCGTGGCTGCAGCTAGCCACAAGTGCATAAGGCCGGACAAAATTTGATTTTTCGTTGTTTTTTTTGGGTTTTACTATTCATTTTTTTTATTGTTGCTGAAGTTTTGTCGTTTATTTTGTCGTTGTCGTTCATATTGATTTACTGTCAATCGCTTCTCAAACAAAATCTTGTCTGCTGTAACTGCGTTCATTGACCTCCAAATACAAACGCAATTATTTACTTGATCTGATTGTTTAATCCAATTTTCGTGACGAGTACGTCAAAATTTGATACATGACAGATTTTGACGGAAATTTGTGGAATGGTTTTAAGGCCCAATTAATGAATTTATTGAAAGACATGAATGATGTAATGTAACTGTAGAAAATTTGGGACTTTGTTCAGCTTTTAACAAAGCTGTAGCAAATTGGAATAAAAGAAATACGTCTCCATTACGTCTAAATTTCGCTTTGTCTAAAGCAGTTTTGAATCTGTTAATCAACACTTGTGTGCATTAGGCGAACAAATGCAAACTGATACTTTGAAATTTGATTGACGCGCTTGATTAATCAAATGTCTTTCTAAACTGTATAGATGGAATATGGCTCTCTACTTTTGCTATTTCTAAACCTCTATATTTAATATTATCTTTATGGTTTCCCTCACCTTTTATTAGGTCTCTAAAAACATAAACAATTTGAGAAATCATTTGAGTGACTGATTCAAATTTTCTTTCGAATTCTGTCACGTGTTATGTTCTGCTCTGTTTGTGCGTAATTCAAATTGTTTTAATCTGAATTTGTAAGTTCGTCTATCTCAATAGTCAGATAGAGGTCATTTTCTGGCAATCGAAGTAACTACTTGCTGCTATTGTTTTTTTTTTAAATCTCACCAAATAGATTTTCAGATTAAATTGCGAGAGAGCTTTTGTTTTTTATCCAAGCTTAAAGATCAAGTGCACGCGACAGTTGTTTCTATAATAAAATTTATTATGAGCGTTAAAATGGGTGTGGTAGCTGGGGTGTAATCCAAACCTCTAAAAAGATTCATTGGCAGCAGGAGGTAATTCATCCCCGGAAGCTTCAATTAACTCTAAACAGAGATAATTCTCTGGCAGAACTAGCTCCTGGGTTGTACCACTTATTGTATACAAATCGTATAAAAATAACAACATGCCCAAAATAATTGATATAAGCTTTGGTTGAGAGAGAATATTGCTGTTTGAGACCTGGACACATATTGTATATCAATCTCGCGGGTTTGCCCCAAGTCTTATAAGGCCATAAAATCCCTTTTCTATTTGAAAATGCGAATTTGGTTTTATATTCAGTCTGAAGAAGCTGTTTAGAACAGATTGTTGCCTTCGCATTTCGAATTTTTGTATCTTTTCCGTCCATCAATTATCATTTTAAAAATAGAGCACGTACTTTCGAGGAGAGCAAATAATAAGCACCCACTAAGCTGAGGGATGGGCACAAATGGAAAAGGTCGGAATTTTCAACAATTCAAATTTCTGTCTTTATCAAATTTTAGTATTCAAGTTGGTGTTGTGCGGCGTAACCACTATTTCTTACGGGAATCAGAGTAGAAGCTTTAATTTACTGAGGCGACAAGAAAAAGCCGTGAATTGAAAGGAGTAGTTTCGCAGATTGATACATTCTTAAGCAAAGACCGTTAAGAAGTGTTTCGAAATCTGTTGAGATATCGCTTTTAATTGCTCTCAAACGAAGTGTTGACCAACGAACTATATCCTCGCATATCTTTTTTTGTAGCTGCAAAGCTGTCATCTGAGCTCAGCTACATTGCGTTTTTTGTTGCAACTCAAAAGAATTTGAATTGTATTGGGACGTTGTCTTTTTTTAAAAGAACTGTTCTCAAGTTTTTATGATTTTAATTGCTCTCGAAGTTTGAGGCAATTATTGTAAACGTGTGCGTCTTTTTGTGTGTGACTCGAAGAGGACAAGTTTTTTTGCTGAAGCAAGTTTTTCATTTTTTTCATAGTTCATTCTAGGACTAGCTATTTATTTAGTTAATAAAAATTTAATTTTAATTCAGGACTTAACGCGCAGTAATTTCTTTACTTCCTCAAACAAAAACTCTGTTCGCCCACCGTCTACTCCTAACTACACCCACATCGCCTATCCCTAACTAACCCTCCATCTTAAAAAATCAATCTACCACCCACCACCTTCTTAACCCCCCTGGCTACCTATCTACCCCCAACCTCTACCTTACCACCCTCCACCATAACAAAGCGGCCTCAACCCAATTGCGCCCTACACCTACCTAATCCTCCACCCCCACCTCCTACATACCCTTTTTTGACTTCTAACCCACCTACCTATCCCCCCATCAACTAACCACATTCGTAACTAAAAATGGTTGTTTCTAACAATATATTTTGTTTTTAAATTCCTCTCAAACGAAGTTTAGCAATTATATTATTCCTGTTGGTCATGCAATTTATCGCTTGACCGTTTTTGTCTGACCCATTTGACTTTTCGTCCACAAAAACGGGATAAATAGGTAGCCCCCAGCATTAAGTTTTCTTAGAGCCTTTCAGCTCACCAGTCTCCCAGTATGCGATTCACAGAAACTGTTTTGGAGACTCATACTTATTGTTGTGAAGGGTGTTTCTAAGAGGTTCATCAACATCGCCGGCCCCTCGTCCAACACCACTCCTCTCCTCCGCCCCGACACACATCCGACCCGCTCTCACTTCACCCCAAATCCCCACGCCTGCACATCGTTCAGGCCGTAAGGGGACCGCGCAGCCAAAAAACCTTCCCACCGTTGCCCCCCTCGCCACTGTTGTCCCCATCACCCCTCCCCCGTATAACCCCGCCCCCATGCTGCGTCAACCTCACGCCCCTTCAATTAAGCTAAACCTGCCTCAATAAATCGTGGCTATCTACTGATGAAGACAACTGCTCGCTTTTCGTGAGAGCAGTCCGCCCGACGTTAGTTGATTATGTTTATATTTCTTGAAAGAGATACGGTTAGTTAATTGTTTTATTGCATGAATCTTCGAGCCATTTCCTGTATTCTAACGGCTATATTTTTTATGAAAATTTTTTGCTTAACTGGTTTTGCGCTTTGGTTCTTGAACGTAGACAGCTTCGTAGTTAAGATGTCAGACTGCAATCCTCGAGGTCACGGTTTTGAACCCCTATGAGGTCGGTTTTCTGCATCCATAAAAATTCTAAGCTGTACCCCTAAATTAAATTGCGTCCACTTGTCTTTCGAGAGCAATTCCTTCGACGTATGTTAGAAATAAATTGACAGAAATGATATTGGTCGTACCGAAAAGTCAGTTGTAGCGAAAAAGTAAGTAGTATTGCGGCGTTACATTTTTACGCTCTAATTTTTAAATGTGTGAGGAAACGGTGATTGAACAAAATTCCGCTTTCTGTCTTGTGGTTTTTGTTTCATATACGGCAATTTGACTTCCATGCTTACTGTTTTTTTTTCAGTTTCTCCGATCAAATTTTTAAAAAAATTTCCCCCAGCCATTTATAGTCGACTTTAAAAATTCTTTTAAATTCAGGTCAGGACTTGTATGCTATGTTTTATAAATGACATCCTCCTCTCACTGAAGGCATTTGCGCGCGTGATCTCTCTCTCTCTCTCTCTCTCTCTCTCTCTCTTTCTCTCTCTCTCTCTCTCGGAAAAGCTTTTTGGTCATTTGCGTTATTAAATTTAATCATACTTGATTTTTCTCACTCAACAGAATGACCGTAAAATTTCATTTTATTTTGAATTAATTTAAGTTAAACGAAGCTCACACTTGTAATAAATCTTCCTACTGAAAAAGCTACTGCGGAGTGAATTTAAAAAGCCACATTAATTTATCCGTGAGTTTTTTTTTTCACATAATTTTTAGCCGCCGTCTGTACCGTATTCAACTCCTTAACTGCTATTAACGGAGTTATTAACAGCCGCTGTCAACCTCTCAAAGGCTATTATTAATATGCTCTCCTTTTTTGCGCTGTTTTCAAAAAATCTCATCATATATTTTTTTATCGACTTCAAGTTTGAGTAGTGATTTTAGTAACGCTAGAAAAATATAGGGAGCCAAAGTGTGATTTGTATTAAGTGCATTTCAAAAGAGTTTTTAATTGCTCTCAAACAAAGTTTGCAGCATTTATATTAGTTCTGCAATCTTTTTGCGCAAGTCTTTGCTCGGCCGATTTCTATGAGGAAGTTTTCATCCTCAAAGCGGAATTAAGTCCCCCCACACGCCATTTTATTGTCACTATTGTCCACAATTTAACCATTTTTCTCCCACGCGAGAATGTTTGACAAAATGTGGTTACTCGTGTTCGCAAACGCTGACTCTGCTGAAATTGTAGGATTGGCGACGTAATGTAAATTATCAACAGCGCTCAATTAATTGCAAACTTTGTTTGAGAGCTAACTTAACTGTAAGGTTTTTATTTGAAGACCAACAAAAGACATTTGTTGCTTTATATATTGATGCATTTAAATATAATAATAAATTTGTTGCAATTATTAACTATTTTTTAGTAATTAATAAATGTTGATAATATATTGGTAAGAATGGTGTTTTTGAATTTGGTCCCGTTTTTTGTTAGAATGAGTCTCGCGTCACATTAACTGAGTCGCACGATCTCAATGTAGTTGAAACTGTAGAAATGAAATGCAATGACTGGAAAAATATGCTGAGCTGACTGTGTGTTACTTTGGTTGCTTTAGACGAATAGGCTGCTTGCGTTTAATGTGTTGTATTTTTGTTGACCACAATTGTGTAAGTCACAAGGTTTTTTGACGGAATTGCGGCTTTTTTGTTTTGCATGGGCCTCACGTGAGTGGTTCTCGGGGATGCGGATTGCTCGTTTTAACACCTGAATTTCAAACAAAGTTTTCAAACTGTTCAAAATATTTTGCATTTGTTGAACCGTGCAGTTCCCAAAAAGCTCAAAACAATTGTGAAATTTTGATCACTTGTATTATTACATCTTCGGAGGATTGATTTCCCAAGCTTGAGAAAACACTTTGAAATAGCAACTCAAAGATCAGAGCTCAACAGTTTACATATTACTGAGTTTCTATCGTTGAATCAATCTTTGATGATAGTCTTGCTACTATCATAGTATCTACCGACGTTTGGATCTACTAAGTACCGTATATGTTTGCGTTCACCGTGAACTAATTTTTTCGTTTTGTTAGAGGATCTAAGCAGTCCGAACTACGCTGAAATAGGACCAATACTGAACTCGAACCAGCATCTCTTACTGGCAGGACTAGCACCAACTCGTCTTAAACTTCAAAACTGGTGAACCAGTATTACCGCTTTCTTTGTTCCTTCTTGTTCCTCGAAGCTTCATCTCTCTAGACAAGTAAAACTTCTTGTCAAGCATATATTCTGCACAATTTACGTTAGTTGGTTCTCTCCCACACTTCTAACACATTTCATTTGCCTTTATGGAAAGCACTCTTTTTGCATTGATTGTAGTTTGTACAACCTAATAAGAAGTGGGGATTATCTTTACAGTTACTATGTACAATGATAATACAAGAAGAATAGATGTAGATTTTTTTAAATCGATGAAATATAAATCCAAATTCTCATAATCATAACAAAAAGTTTGGTTAAACAATTACATTTTAAGAACCACTTTATAAAACTATGAATAATTTGGTCCTTAAAATACTAGTAGAACCTACTTCTAAAACCTTCTACTTTTAACGACAACTGACCTTCGTTCTTAAGATATTACACTTATAATGAATTTTCTCAATGCTGATGCTGATCTTTTTGGGAAAAATTAATGACTCCGTTTTGATCTCTGTTCAATGTTAAGATATTCTATTTCATGTAATTATCAGTTTTGTGAAAATTACTGTTGATTTTCGTTTGAATTTCCTTATCTGTTGAGTGGGACATAATACATGTGTCATCTGTGAATAGTAAAACTTCTTTGCTTTTCGTTTTTTTCCGAGAAATCGTTAATGTACAGTATGAAAGTCAGGGGCCCAAGGACTGTTCCTTGAGGAACTCTATAGTTAATTGTCACCCAATCTGAATATATGTTTCCATTTGTTACGCATTGTTTGCTATTACATAGAGAAGACTTTATCATAATTTTCGATACCATACCAAACCCGCACTTAGCTATTATTTTGATAAAATTTTGAGAAAGTTATTTGAAAGCTTTTGGAAAAATAGATGATTTTCAGTAATTTTACCCGCTTTGTGACATCTTTGTTCAGATAAAAATTTCAACTCTTCTTAATGAGGTGAAAATTTCACTTGAAAGAAACTTCATTGAAAAGCAGACATTTGACATCTTGTGTTGAGTTTGCTTTTGTCTCGGTTCGCTCCGCCTTTTGCTAAATTTCGTCTTTCATTTTGCAATGCGGTTGTGTGAGAAATGATGACTACGGGTTTTGTTACATTGCGCACTTAACATTGTCATTTCTCAAATGTTTATTGAGAATTTCCTTTTTTGGATTATTACCCCATTTTAAGTTTCCCCACCTCATTGAGTTTAAGTGCCTTAAATTCGTCTGCTGCTTTCATCTGCGGCACCCACATATAAATGTGATCAAGATATAATTGCGATTTTGGAAGTCGAGACAAGTAAATATTTATAGATGCCAACTTATGACTGAAATGAAGCATAAAGTTATCGTCATATATGGAGTTAACGAACCAGAAACCAGAGTTGAACCAGCCTCCAACTGCTATTGTATCATTTTTTGTGTATTGAAATGAGATTTTTTAATGGATTTAATAAAACTGGGGACTGTTAATCAGTGTATTTGTCCTCTTATGTTTTGAATAAAAAGCGAACTGGGGGTCACCTGGCAAGCAGTGTTTGGTAACTTGTCAAGTTGCGATCCATTGAGTTCAACCTCGGCCTGTAAATTCTTTATATAGCAAAGAATGGATTGTTTGAAATCAGGCATTTTGAACATATATGCTCCCCACCCCAACAAACCAAAAGCAAACATTGCAGACTAATTGGAAATAATAGTTCAACTTCGAAATAGTATAATAGTAGAAGATTCAATGACGGAAACTTTCGTGCAAAAATTATTCAAATCGCTTAGTTCAAAATCTTGGTAGACAAATTTTGTTGCTAAAAGTTTGAAAAACATTAAATTTTGATTAATTATCCTATACCCTGTACCTTTGGGGGCGTTGATAGTTGTTAATTGCTCTCAAACAAAGTTTGAAGAATTTTATTAGTCCTGCTGTCTTTTATGCGAATTTTTGCGTGAACGGTTTTTTGTCTGACCCATTTAACTTTTCGTCCTCAAAAACGGAGATGAACAGGTAGCATCCGGCCCGGAGGGCATTAAGTCCTCTTGGAGCCTGTCAGCTTACTAGACTCTAAGTATGCGATTCACCGAAATTTTTTTGGAGACATAAATTCATGATGTGCAAGGCGGTTTTCAGAGTTTGAAGCTTTCAGGCTATGTTTGTAGTTTCTGCATTAAATGTTGACTCGTTGGTTTAGTAACTTAACGCTTAAGACGCAGTTTGGTGGATAATAAAAATAATTGACCGTCATAAGGGTTAAAAGTGAAAAATGACAATGTTTCTTTTTTCCAATTAATTTTTAGTAGCCGTCGTCAAACTCTCAATTGCTGTCATTTAGGCGCTCTCCTTTTTACAATTCAGTTTGAATTGTATTGGTGCGCTGTGTTTTATACGACTCGAAGCCGGACGTAAACTCAAGTGTATGGGTCAAGCTGCTGATAAAAGGCAAATGTAGAGCTGAAGTGAGATTTTTTTGTTCGAGCGTCATTCTGAGAGAGATTACAGTATAGGTGTAAAAAATTTGCGCTATGCAAGCGATTTTGAAAATCCCGTAGGGCTTTATCCAAAGCGTTTTTTTAAAATGTTTTAGCTCCAACAAAAGGTGTTTGTCCCAATTTATGTAGCTAGTAATTGTACACTTGTGAACATTTTGGCCCTCAACCAAATGTTACACTTTTAGATGCAGTTTTGAGATGTTTTTGACATTTTGCCACGTTCGACGCTTCAACAATTTGCGTAACCCCCGTCAATATTTATTAGCATTCGTGGAATCTCTTGGTTGAAATAAGTTGTTCTCGTGGTTTTGTGTATCTTTATATCTCTTTCATATTAATTTTAGTTGTGAGTTGAGTATATTTATTGAAATTGATGACCATTTTTGTTTTTTTTTCTAGTTTTTCCTCTTTCTCTAATTTTAAACGCTTTGTAATGTTTTTTTCTTGATTACAATTTAAGCTTGGAGCTATTCTAGAGGTATTGCTACTTCTGAGGTCACTCCCCAAGGTTATACAGGGTGGTTTTCACTTAAATAAAAGAGTTTTTTCGTTTCTTGTTTACCTTTTTTAATTGCTGATTATTCTTTCTCTGACAGGCATCGGGTGGGTCACTGATTGAGTGAAAAATCTTTAAAGTGTTTCTTAGAATAGTTGTTGGGAAGAAGCATTTTGTACGTATTTTAAAGAACAAATTTGGTTTTCATGTTTTCTGTTTTTGGTTCCAAATAATTAGTATAATTAAGTGAGAGTTCTTTTTAGTGTTGGCTGGTGCTTTACTTCGAGTTGCTTCCGGAGTCTTCCGGCAATGTTTATTTTTAAGATCAGTTTACACTTTTTTACTTTAATTGTCAATGAGAGGTCAAATTGGAGTTTTGATTTTAATTATGTTCGAATAGTGAGAGCGAAAATCGAGTGGTTTTGAAGTGAAATGAGAAAATTGTCTTTAAAAAGTTTCATGGTTTTTAAACGTTAATTTTTTTACGGGCAGCTATTTGACTCCTGTTTTCGCTGTTTTTTTCTCTTCTCGAATACTCTTGGAATGTTATACGTGTGTTCTGGTAATGTATAAGTGCAGTTGTTTAATCCCCTCAGAGGGCAACTATTGATTTTAGGGCTGTGATGCTATTTGTTTTCTTCGTGAAATTTAAATTGTTTTTTTTAGATTTTACCTGTTTTTGTAGTTTTTATTTGCTCTCAAACGAAATTTGTAGCAATTATATTAGTCCTGTGGTCTTTTCTGGGATTTTTTGTCTAACCGTTTTGATTGTTTGTCTTCAAAAACGGGAGAAATTGGTAACGCTGGAGGACATTAAGTTCTCTTAGAGCCTTGTGCCGTACCAATGTCTCAGAATGAGATTCACCAAAACAGTTTTTAGAGAATTACATGGTGTGAAGGGCGGCTCACAATCTTAAAAGTTTGACTCCGCTCAAGTCGCTCTCCCCTTCTTCCAGCACCACTCACCCACCCTTCTTTCGCTTACCTTTCACGTTTTTCATTTTACACAGGCAGGTCACGATTTTCATTATTCTGATTAAATTAAATTACTGTCGCAACTGGACGGTGTATGGGATTCATTCAACAAATTTGACGGAATATTGTGATAAGGGGTCAAAAACAGCAAACTCAAAGGAAACTAGATGACTGAATCAGGCCTGGTCATTAAGTCAGTTCTTCGTCCTCTACTTTCCTTGCATTTGATACTTTTGGTGGCAGCGCACAAATAAAGAGAAGAGTCTTCTATTTGGAACAAAGCAGCAAAACTCAATTTCATAATGTGCTTGGAAACGTGTTTGTAACATTTGAGTTGAGTATATTTAATCTTGGAGCTATTCTAGAGGTATTGCTACTTCTGAGGTCACTCACCAAGGTTATACAGGGTGGTTTTCACTTAAATAAAAGAGTTTTGAGTGAACCTCTTTTGTTGCCAAACCGTCCATTTTTGTATAGAAACACAGAAGTATCCCATCAATGTTCTATAGACTGCTCGCGCGGAATTGTTTTTGGTGACGATTTTTGGCTTCGGGTTCAGTTTTGCTGCAAAATTTGGTTAATCGTTTTTGCCTTGCAATCATCAAATTTTTAAATGAAAGTAAGCCGTTATTCCACTTACTTTTTTGGTTTCAGTTAGAGATTTTTCGAAAACCTAAATTTTTATTAGCTACATTTCAATTTATATATTTCAAATTGACGATATATCGTAATTTCTGTTCGTGTGACTTGACCAAGAAAGTAATTTGATCCTTTTTGCCGTAGTTATCATCTCATTTCTTCTAAACGTGCGTGTCTTTTTTATGCAACATTTTGCTTGACCGTTTTCCCCGCGTTTGTTCAAATTCTTTGACTGTTGATATTTTCACTGTTCTCGTTGAGTGATGTTTTCACATTTGAGTTACATTTGAGTGAGTTACTAGTTCTGAAATAATGTTTGTTGCTAACATAAAAGCGATTGTCGGCTAACGAGAAGCGAAACCATTGTAGCTTAGTGTTTAAGATTTGGATCTGGGATACTGAAGGTCCGGTCTTCGAACCCCGGTAGGGGTTTTTTTGCACCTATGAGACATTTCTAAGCTACAACCCTAAAGTTAAATTGCCGGCGGTGGTCGTTCGAGAATAATTCATCCGACCTTAGTCTGTTTAGGTTAGTGTTTCTGAAAAATTTCTGCGTCATGCCGTTTCCATACAGCTTTGTTCTTACTTTTTAATAACTGCCGTCAGCCTCTCGGCAGCTATTATTAAGAGGGCGCTCTCCTTTCTACAATCCAAGAATTGAATTGTAATGGTGCTCTGTCTTTTTTGTAAGATGTTTTCAGATTTTTAATGACTTTGATCTTTCAAAACGGGACAAACAGGAAAGGCCCAGTGGGCATTAAGTTTCATTAGAAGCCCAAAGCTGGCTTTAATAGTCCTTCAAGTGCTTAGAATGGTGCAGCTGCTGGGAATGCCTTAATTCAAGGTTGAAAGATCATTTTTAGGACTTTTTGGGCCCAAAACCGTGCAATTTTTCCCTTCTTTGGCATTTTTCGAGTTTGTTTGATAGATTTTGAAATGACGTTTGTCAAAGTTGATACAGGTGTTCTGAGAGGTAAAAATTACTTTTTGCGACCATTTTATGAGCTCTATGTTTTGGTACCGCAAACAGTCACGCAAAATGATACTAAAATCTGTCTTTTTTTGAGTTTATCCAGCCTCAAAAGCTATTAAAGCCTTCTAGAGTTTACTAATAGAATGCTGCATAATTTTTATATTCAATGGAAATGTTTTAAATGTTTTATTATTCCGAATTTCAGCATTTTTTTAATTAATTTTGCAATTTTTCGAGTTTTTTATTTGAAAATTTTTGTCTTTAGCTCAGTTTTTCTTGTCTCAGTGGCCGGGTAACCAAGGTTGAATAATATCTTACGGCATAGTTAACAGGGGCAATAAAATGGTTTTAATTATTTGAATAAAAATTTTCGTAATTTTCAAAAAAAAATTTGGATGTTTTTTCAAATTTTCTGACAAAATTTTCATATTCCTAGTTTATTAATTGCTCTCAAACGAAGTTTGTAGCTATTGTGTTATCCCTGTTTATCTTTTTTATGAAAATTTGCTTCACCGATTTTTCGTCTGACCCATTTGACTTTTAGTCACCAAAAACGGGATAACCAGGTAGCGCCCAGTGGGCATTAAGCTCTCTTAGCCCTTCAGCTCACTTGACTACAAGTATGCGATTCAAGGAAGCTGTTTTGGAGACTTATACTTATGCTGTGAGGGTGTTCTTAGTGGTTAACCCCCCCACACACACATCAGCTTTCCTCTCAGTTCACAAAATCCCCACGCCAATCACCACACCCATCCCTCACATCGTTCAGGGCTTAAGGGCCCCGTGCAGCCAAAACCCCCTCCCACCGTTGCCCCCACTGTTGTTTATTATCTCTACGGGGCAATCAAGACGTTTTAGATCTTGAAAGGTGACTGCACCGTAACTGGACCGTTTCCAAAGACAAAAGATAAGTTTTAAACGTCTTAATATTCCAAAATTAAGGAACTTAAGTTTTGCGATTTTTTTCAAGTGTTTGTCATCTTGATTTTTTCTACCTTTTTTGGCCAAAGAAAATCTTTCACGGTTTGTGCGTTGGTTAATGCGTGTTTTAAAATTGATCAGATTTTGCCTTCAGTGTGAAAGCTTCAAGAATTTTAGCAATGATTACTTTTTTTTGTTTTTAGTTTCTCATCTTTTGAGATTGTTTTTTTTCCTTTTTTTGGCTTTGTTCAATTGATCTGCTGGTCCAGTAGAATAGTTCTCTTTTTCATTCCATTTTTTGGATTGATTCTCAGGACTTCTGCTATGATTTTTTACTTCGCTTTACCTTTTGATCACGTTTTTCGTTTTACATACGCCACGATTTTCACGATTGATTTCTGACTTACCGCACTCGCTGTTTCAATTGAATGGATATTAAATTCTCTCACGTATTTAATTGCGTAATGTAGTGAATGCGGCCAATGTCAATAGAGCAAAATCAAAACAACCGGGATAAACATATAAAGCCCGGTCATTAAGTCATAATGAATTAGATTATCAAAGTTCATTAAAGCAATTGCTAGATGACATTAGTATTGTGCCTAATGGCATTCATTTTTGAAGCTGAATTAAGTGTAATTGTAGAATCCAACCGAATGTGAAGAATTTACAATACACCAAATAAGAACACTTTGACACTTAGAAAAATTCTGTTAATTTCTCTTTCTTTATTTTCTTTTTCGGTTTCAACCCCATTGTGCGCCAAGTGGGTCAACGGCGGCTATTTTGCGGCAATTTGCCGGCTATGGTTTTTTTATAGATTTGTCATTTTCTTGTCGGCTCCGTTTTTGGATTGCTTTCTTATTTTTGATGCGTAGACTATTTGACTCCAATTGAGTTCTGTGTTTTTTCGATATTTCATTAGCTGCTATAGCAACAGCTACGCGGAGCTATTTTAAGCATCCTCTTCGTTGTTTAATTATATCGTCGCCAAGCCTTTCCCCTCCTGCGATGTCAACCTCACTTGAAATCAGCTTTCGATAAGCCATTCGTTCATTTTTTCGACGAGATAACAAATATGGTCAATTGGTGCCGACGAGATAATATTAAGGTAAACGAGATAACAATAAGATCATCAAAAAGGTCGACGAGATAACCAATAAGGTGTTTCGAGACAGAGTATTTTAAAAGCAATGGAAAATAAAATTGGTTTCTTTTTAAAATGTTTATGGTGTCTTCTCTCGTCACAGTTTGTTAATTTTCCGATTTTTTCATTTCGATTTCCATGTTATTTCTTATTGATGAGCGATATGGCTCCAATGGGAACCTAATTGCTTTCGACGATGTTTACGAATTCCTTGTATTCGTGATTTTTTTCGCCTGGCAGTTTTTGATTTTTTGGTTGTCTTTACGCCCTTGATTATCGAGTTTCTTGCTCTTGACAGCTCACTGTGACATAATCTATGAATATAACAGACATAATCTTGATATTTCACTATGAAAAGTAAACGAGTTCACTAAAAGTGGTTTCTTTCGCACTTGAAAATTTTCTAGAGGTCTATATAACCGCTATAATGGTCTCCTCCTGCTTGCCACCTGCTGAACCCGACTGAAGACAATCTCAATAGAATAAACCTCCTCACACTCAGTCGATCGGGAGTGGAGAAAATCCTAAATTAGTTGGTTTTGTTTAATAGCCGCCGTCATCTACTCAAATGGCTATTATTTGGCGCTTTCCTTTTATAAAGAATTTGAAACGTAATGGCGCGTTTTCGTTTTTAAAGAGTTAACACTTTTTAATTGCTCTCAAACGAAGTTTGTAGCAATTATATTAGTCCTGTCGGTCTTTTTTTATGCGATTTTTCGCTTGACCGATTTTTCGTCTGACGCTTTTGACTTTTTGTCCTCAAAAACGGGATAAACAGGTAGCGCCCAGCGGACATTAAGTGCTCTTAGAGCCTTTCAGCTCTGTTTCAGCTCAAACTGTTTTGGAGACTTATACTTATGGTTTGAAGGGCGGTTCTTAGAGGTTGAGACACCCCCCCCCCCCCCCCCCCTGTTGACCCCCCACTCCCACTATTGCCTCCACCCCCCCCCCCCACAGCGCTGTTGCCCCCCCCACCCAGTGTTGCCCCCCATCTGCCCTGCAACCCCCCCCCGTAGCTAGCTACTGACGAAGCCAACCGCTCGCCGGTCATTTGAGAGCAATTCGACTGACGTTAGTCGGTTATGTTTAAGACTGCAGCAAGTTTTGAATATTTCCAAATTTGAGACCTTTTGTCGAAATTTTCTTTTACTTTCTGAATGCTATAGTCAGTCTCTATCAGCTCAAGATTAGATTTTCTTCCTCCAGATTAACATTAGCCATTCCAACAAACGCGGTTTGACATTTGCTTGTCGGTGGGAGGTTCAAACCCCCCCCCCCCCCCCCCCCCCCCCCCGTAAACGAATTCAAATCGACCAAAATCCTGATTTATTTTTTTCAAAGTTAAAATTTGTTAAGTTTCAGCAGTCAGTGTAGCACCTAAAGTCTACAGACTGCTGAACCTTGAACAAATTTTGTATTTCGAAAGAAATCAGGATTTTGGTCTATTTGAATTCTACAGGGGGGAGGGGGTGTTCGAACCCCCCACAAGCATATGGCAAATTGCTATACTACTGCTGATCACGTGGCTTACTTCACTAAAAATGCATCTTGCTCTTTTTACTTTATTTTTATTTTACTAATGCCCCCGAGCCCAGTGATGCCTCCCAATCAACCCCCGGTGACCCCCCCACTCCCGTGGCTAGCTACTGACGAACAACCGGTTGCTGAAAACGCAAATTTTTACTAATTTGCAATTTTTTTCAAGCTTTTTGAAAATTTTTGACAATTTTTTTTGGTTTTAAAAGAAGGTTACTGCGTAGTTTCTAGTTGTAATGTAAAGGTTTCAACATTTTACCATCACGAATTTTTGCTTTTTTTTTTTACAAAACGTGCAATTATTTTCAAATTTTTTGACTTTCTTCCTTGTTCAGGTCTTTCCAGACCCAGGGGCCAGAAAACATCCTATGGGGTTTGATAATAAGTTACTGACAAATTTTTAATAGTAATGGAATAGTTTTTCAACTTTTTAATGTCACAAAATTTAGCAATTTTTTTTGATAAAACTTGCTTTTTTTCAAGTTTTTTTTAAAAATTTTTTTGTCGTTTTTTAGATTTCTTCAGCTTTTAGAGCCAAGGAACCTCCTCTAAGGTTTGACAATAGATTTCTGAATAATTTTTAGATTAATTGGAATGTCTTGCAGTATTTAAACATCACGAATTTTAGCATATTTTTGATATTTTTTTGCCATTTTTTCCAATTTATTAACATTTATGGTCATTATTCAGATTTTTTGAGCCTCAGTGTTCAAAAAAGCCTCCGTTAGGGTTTGATAATAAGTTGTTGAAAGTTTTCGTTGGTCATTGAGAAATTTTTACTTTTTAATATCAAGTTTCAGCAATTTGTTTTTTTTAATTTGCAATTTTTTGAAGTTTTCAATATTTTGTCATTTTTCAAGTTTCTCTAGCCTCAAGGGCCACGGAACTTCCTTTAGCGTTTGATAATATGTTACTGCATAGTTTATGGATGTAATGGAATGTTCTTCCAAGTTTTTAATATCACGTATTTAAGCAAATTTTAAAAATATTTGCAATTTCATGTTTTTGAATTTTTTCCTGGAACTGAGGCCCTGGGACCTCCTCCCAGGTTTGATAATAAGCTGCTGCATAGTTTCTAGAGTTAATGGGATTGTGATCAAAATTGTTTTGACTCAATTTTTGGTAATAATTAAAAACTTTAAAACTTTTAGTTTTAAAGTTATAAAATTTAAACTTTTCAGATTTTGGGAAAATTTTTATGTTCCAAGCGTGTGGATCTTTATGAGCTAGTGAAACTATTTCAGGCTTGAAACAGGGATACTGGATAGTCGCTTGAAACAGAGACAATGAAATGGTTATTAAGATATTAATGTCTTGAATTTTAGCAAGAATTTGTTAAAATTTGCAATTTTCAACTTTTTTCAATATTTGTCCTTTTCTGAGTTTAACGACCACTACTGGCCAACGAAACTTTTCAAGTCTCGCAGATGGTTACCTGACAGAAATGTCAAGGCAATAGATGGTTGGCGGAGTTCAAAACTTTTTTTAAATTTTGCCTTTTTCAGTTTTCTATCTGATTTAATTATTAACAAGGCTAGAAAACTAAAAGTTGCAGTGTCGAATCCAATCATGGAAGATATTGCTGTCTTCTTCTTTTTCTTTCTGTTGGGGTTCCTTTCCTTCTCTTTCTCGTTCACGTTTTATCTCTCTCTCTCTCTGTATTTTTTGTTGATTCCGCACTTCAGCTGCTGTTTTGTGGCGTAATGTCGCCATCTCTGATCCTCATTATCAATGAGTTATAATTAAAATTTTTTTTATCATAAATGATATAACAGGCACTTTTAGGAAACCATTGTTAAATGCTCTCAAAAGCAATTTGTAACAAATATATTAATCTTGTTTGTCTTTTCATGCAATTTTTCGCTTGGCTGAGTTTTCGTCTGACTCATTTGACTTTCGTATTCAGAAACGGGATAAAGAGGTAGCGACCTTAGGACACTAAACCGTGGCTAGCTGTTGACGAAGCCAACCGCTCGCCGGTTGTTTGAGAGCAATTCGCCCGACGCTATTCGGTTATGTTCATCCTTGTTGAAGTGAAATTGGCGTGATGATTTTTGCCACGACGAGACACCCGGTAGAGGAAAAAGCCAATGGTTTTGTGGCGTGAAATTAAATTGCTACAACTTTTAAGTAGTGAGAAAACGTTTTGCTTTCTTTCGATCACGTGTTGTCGCCGTCAGCCCCTCAACGGCTCTTATTTAAGCGCTCTCCTTTCGAATTCGCATTAGTTTTTTGCAGTTTCATCTAAGTCATCACTTGCACGTCAGACTGTCATTGGAGATACTGCTAGCTGTTGTTATTATTAATTCTATTAACTTTCATTCTAGAAGCTGAACCTATCTATATTCTCTACTTTTAATTAAATATATATATACTTTTTAATGTATGACATCATAAGGCAACATGTTTAAGCGACAAATTTTTGCATGCTTAATGGGCCTCTCAAAGCGCATGTTTTAAGACCTGCATTGAGCAGCATGGTTAAAAAGACACATGGTAGAGGTCAATGACCTAAAAAAACTCAAAAGCAAAAAAGGTAGATGGGTGGGAATCGAACCCGGGCCAAAAGGTTGATAGTCTGGAGCAGTTACGACCGGGCTATATGGGCTTGCGATTATGCTCGCCCATATAAGGGTTTTAGGGTCCTAGGTAAAGTCTGTTTTGTGCGTTTTTGTAGGTAAGTGTGCCTGAGTGAGCGTGTATGCGCGTGTGTGCTTGCGTGAGTGTGTTTGTGTGTGTGCGTCTGTATGTGCTTTCGTGCGTGTAGGGGAATAAGGTTAGTCGACATTTTGGGGTTCTGTTCTTAAACGACGTGAATTTTGTTTGTTTAAATTTCATTGCATTCAAATGAAACAATCATTATGATCGCGCGTGTGTCCTTTTCCGTCTCATGATTTTTCAGAGGTTTGAAACACTTATTGTAAACGTTTGAGCCTTTTTATCCTTTTTTTTTTTACTTGAACTATTCTAAAACGTTTTCATTTCAGTTCGTGGCTATTTTATTCACGCTAGTCTTATTGATTTTTTACTTGACCTAAATTACTGTTATTGAGAAACTAAGTTGCCTTATAAAAGTAAACGCTACTGTAATTTAGAGATTCTAGGCGGCAGATGGCCGAGTGGTAAGTGCTAGTTCTTGTGTCTAGGGCGCAGGACAGCAAGAGTTTGAATCCTGCACTGGCCTGATTGCTTTTGCACAGAACAAGTCTCTTTGCTACCGCCCGCTGGGAATTCGACTGCCCCACATGTCATTCGAGAGCAGTCTTTCCGATGATTCTCGGTTTATGCTTTTTTGGCAACCTGTCGATTTTCAACTTCTTTTTTATTCGTGCTTTCTCTCCTCTGTTTCGCTCTTTCTCTTGCCTCCCTTTCTCTATATTTCTATCCCTTTTCCTCTCTTCTTTTTTCGGCTATTCTGTCAATTTCATTTTTCTTTCCTCCTTATTATCTATCCTTTCTTTCATCATTTTCACAACCTCGAAATCTCAACAAATTTTAAAAGAATTTTGTAATCTTTCTTTCTTCCATTTCTCTCTTTCTCTCTCTCTCTCTTTCTTTGTTCTCGCTCTCTCTCTCTCCGTTTTTCTTTTTTTCCTCTAATTTCTCTCTCTATTTTCCTCTCTCTCTCTCCCTCTCTCTGTCTTTCCCTCATTCTCTCTCTCTCTGTGTCTGTCTCTTTCTTCATTTCTCTCTTTTTCTCTCCTTGCGCTTGATTTCTCTCTCGCGCTCTCTTCTTTTTCTATCTCTATCTCTCCTTCTTGTTTTGTCTCTAATTCTTTTTCTCTCTCTATCTCTCCCCTTCTAACTTTCTCTCCCTCTCCATCTCGTCTCTATCTCTTTCATCGTTTCTCTCTCTCCTTTCGCGTGAATTCACTTTCCTTCCTTTTCGCTCTCTCTCTCTCTCTCTCTCTCTCTCTCTCTCTCTCTCTCTCTCTCTCTCTCCCTCTCTTCCGCCCTCTTTTTCCTTTCTTTTTTTCTTTCGTTTTCTCTCTTTTCTCTCTCACTCTATCTATCTCTTTCTCTCTCTTTATCTATCTCTCCCTCTATCTCTCGCCCCCACGCTTTATCTCTATCGCAATTTCTCCCTCTGTCTTTTTTTCTTTATCTCTGTCTCTTTCTTTCCTCTCCATCTCGACCTCTCTCCCTCTCCCTCTCTCTGTCTGTCTGTCTCTCTCTCTCTCTGTCTGTCTGTCTCTCTCTCTCTCTCTCTCTCTCTACCCAACATTCTTTTTATCTGTCCCTCTACCTTTTTCGCTCTTTCTCTCTCTCCCATTCTCCGCCTTCTCTCTCTATTCTCTGTTCCCCTTTTCTCTTGATCTCATTCTCTGTCTTTTTGTCTCGCCTTCTATGTTTCTCTTTCGTCCTCTTTCTGGCTTCTTTTCTTTTGTTATTGTGCCCTCTGTCCTTTTCTTTTTGTTCTCCATTTCCTTTTCCGTTTTTTTTCTGCTTCGTTCTCTTTTTATTAGATCTCTCTCTCTCTCTCTCTCTCTCTCTCTCCCTCCTCTCTCTCTCTCTCCTCTCTCTCTCTCTCTCTCTCTCTCTGTTGGTTTTTCTTTCTTTTCCTTTCTCCCCTTCTCTTTAATTGATTTTCGTCCTCTTTAGCTCTATATCTTTCTCTCTTTCTTTCTTTTTCCTTCTCACTCTCCCTTTCCTCCCCTATTTCTCTCTAGCCTACACTTCCTGAATCCTTCTCTCTGTTTTCGTTCTCTGCGTATTTTCCCTGTCTGTCTATCTCTCTCTCTCTCATATCTCTCTCTCTCTCTCTCTCTCTCTCTCTCTCTCTCTCTCTCTCTCTCTGTTGCGTTCTCTCACACTCTACTCTCTTTTCCTCTCTCTTTCTCAGCTTTCTCTTTTTCTCTGTTTCACTTTGTTTGGCTATATATATATATATATATATATATCTTTTATATTAAACGTATTTAGCAATTGAGCGCAAAGATTAGCTTCTCGACTATCTCTCATGTTGCGTAATTCCTTAATCATGAAGAGTAATTCTTGCGATTTGAGACGCGCCATATCGTGACACTGAAGCTCCTAATCTGCTAATTTTTGCGCTCATTGAGCTTGCGTCATAGCAAAATTTAAGCGAGCTGAATTTTCATTGACAAAAAGTTTGTTCTTGTAGAAAGTGCAATAGAAGCGCAAAGCGTATGATATAGGACCTATGGCTGATAAGCGAGGTTCGGGGGTTGGTGCTGAAAACGGCTTCTACTTGTCGTTGACCTTCAACCTGTCGTCTTTTTCTTTCTACCTGTCTTTATTGTTTTTTCATTCTCTTTAACTCTTTTCTATCTTTCTGTTGTAATATTTATTTCTTCCTTCCATCTAAGGATATATTCTACTACATATTAATTGTATCTCGAAGGCTATGTCAACATGTTAAAGCTCCAAATATTCCCATTTTTAATGCTTCTTAAACATGCCGCCTTACGTAGGACTTGCGTTTTGAGTCGCGCTCCTTAAACGTACAGTGTAGCAAATATAAAAAGTAGTTGAACAAAAAAATTGCAGACGCAAAAATAACAAGCATTGGTGATGTAACAGGTAAAACCAATGTCTATTAATAGAGGGGTATGGGTTCGAGACCGAGTTGATGCGAATCAGTATTCTCAAATTCTCTATAACTTTTCCTTCAAATGATTCCTTGTGATACTTTTGTGGGCCTGCTAGTTATGTATAATTTTTGTGTCTATTTGAAACTGCACACCAAAATAGAACACCTTTCAACACTGGAGACAAATTCTGACATTTATTTATCTTTTTCTGTTTGAATCCCGATGTGCTTCAAGCGGGCCAGCGGCGTCTATTTTCTGGCAATATTCCGGCTGTTTCAACTTAAGGTAGCAAATCAATTAATAATGTTACAGAAAATCCGCTGTGACTCGTTTTTTATGAAATTTTTCCGGCGCTTTCTTGAGAGAATCCGCGTTTTTTTCTGGAGCTTTCTTGCGCTCGCTTGAGCGATCTGACTTCCCGATTCACTTATTCACGTTTCAATTCTTTTTTTGGCGCGATCAAGATTGCTCCCATTCGGAAGTTAATTCTGTTGCTAAGATAAAGACGATTGCCACCAAGGAGAATCAGATCAAATTAAATGAGTGGTAAGATCTCATACTTGCAGCAGCAGAGCGTGGGTTCCTACCCTCCGGTGGCGCTAATTTTGCAGCCACAAAAAGCTCTCCCTCGTGAATTAAATTGCCCCAGCTCTTTCGATAGAAATTTGTGCGTTATTGGTCGTTATATGTTTATTAATAGCAGCGAAGCCATTTCGAGGCTCTTATTGTTCTCATTGTTTTTTTTAAATTTGCGCCATTTTTATTTTATCCAGCAATCTATCAAGATGAGCGTTCGCTGCTTTCCAAATAACTTAAGCTAACCTTAATGGGAGCGGCTGGGGGTCACTAAAAATAGTCTGTCTAATTTGAGTTTGTTTGAGTGAAATTTTCGGAATCAATACATAAGTCAGACAATTTTTAAATCAAGTTAGGCCATCGAGAATATGGTTGAAAAACCATTTTCGATCTCAGCGTTTGAGGTCTTATTTTCGTTGTTGATATTTTGTTACTTGTCTGCGTAGCGATAGCAGCTAGTTTTTTTGCCAATCGTCAAGCTATAGTTTTTAATTCTTATTTTTTGTTTGTTTTCAACGATTAAATCTTGTAGCAATTTTTTTCTGAAGCTCATAAGTTTTCAGCTGATTAATATTTGCCTGATTAAGGAATTTTTCTGTTCAATTTCGGCTCTGAAGTTGGATTTAAATTGGACATCATTGAATTGAAATTGATTACAAGTGTTCATCAGATTTAGTCCTCAATTTGGACTTCATATCTAGAGCAAAGAGCAGTTCTCATCTAGTTGTAGACCAAAGAAATTTGCGATAAGTTCTCATGCGTTTATTGAAAGTTCATTGAAATAGATTTGGGTTTTTTAAAGAATTTCTTACACATTACAGGTACATGCCTAAGTTGTCATATTTTTCACATCAGCAGGTCTGTGGACACTTCAATTGAAATTAATGTGCAATAAATAAAGATAAGAGATATATGATTTCTAATGTTTTGAATGTGTTAAGATATTTAATGTTTGGAGTAATATGTTTTGTGTTACAGGAGGGATCTTCCTGCATTCACACGTGGAAGCTCAATCTATCACAAGGACCATTTTTGCTACATGAAGATTTCTGCGTCAAATTCAGGAGAAAAGTTTGTACACATTTTTGATTATTATAGTGATTTACCTGTAAAGATTGGTGGTGAAAATTTTTCTCCAAGTACGCCGAAACTTTTTTGTTCAACTTTATAAAGCGACCACACAACTGACTGAAGAGAGTTGTGTGACAATTTCATTTACAGAGACTTAACAGAGCAAACTCAGGTACGATTTGTTCTTCTGTTCTTGAATAGCAATTGATCAGTGGCTGAGCTCACCTTAGTGTCTTCATTTGCGTAAAGATAATGGAAAATTTTGGCTCCAAATCGGTCCGAGTTTAGTTCGGGAAACACGTCGGCATTGCCAGCTTCGCCTCGGTCGTAATGACCTTGACTCCGATTTTAACATACATCTAGCACCTGCATAAAAAAATTAATCCTACTAAGTTTTTAAAAAGCCGCAGTTTTACATCATTTATCCCATGTTTGGTCCTGCTAGCGTCAAAAGGTGAGATAACACGCATTATTAACTCCCAGAGATCGTTTTGTAGAGTTACTGAGCACCCTTCAATTCTCATTGTGACAAAAATCGCCGCAAAGTTTGAAAATATTTCCTTTGTAATGTTTAAATCGAAGGCAAGATCAACAGTTTCGAAAAATTAATCCAAAAACAAATTCAAGAACAGATTCTTGAAAGTGTTTAATTGCTCTCAAACGAAGTTTGTAGCAATTATATTAGTCCTGTCGGTCTTTTTTTATGCGAGTTTTCGCTTGACCGATTTTTCGTCTGACGCTTTTGACTTTTCGTCTTTAAAAACGGGATAAACAGGTAGCGCCCAGCGGGCATTAAGTGCTCTTAGAGCCTTTCAGCTCTGTTTCAGCTCAAACTGTTTTGGAGACTTATACTTATGGTGTGAAGGGCGGCTCTTAGAGGTTGAGACACCCCCCCCCCCCCCTGTTGACCCCCCACTCCCACTATTGCCTCCACCCCCCACAGCGCTGTTGCCCCCCCCCAACCCAGTGTTGCCCCCCATCTGCCCTGCAACCCCCCCCCCCCCCGTAGCTAGCTACTGACTGTTTTGGAGACTTATACTTATGGTGTGAAGGGCGGTTCTTAGAGGTTGAAGTCACCCCCACTGTTGACCCCCCCCCTATTGCCCCCATCCCCCCCCCCCACCGCGCTAATGCCCCCGACCCCAGTGATGCCCCCAATCAACCCCCGGTGACACCCCCCCCCCCTCCCGTGGCTAGCTACTGACGAACAACCGGTTGCTAAAAACGCAAATTTTTACTATTTTGCAATTTTTTTCAAGCTTTTTGAAAATTTTTGACATTTTTTGATTTTTATCAGCTGTAGGTGTCAAAGAACCTCCTCTAGGGTTCGATAATAAGTTACTGCATTGTTTCTAGTTGTAATGGAATTGTCTCAACATTTTAACATCACGAATTTTAGCAATTTTTTGACAAAACGTGCAATTTTTTCAAATTTTTTGACATTATTTTCCTAATTGTCTTTCCAGACCCAGGGGCCAGGAAACATCCAAAGGGGCTCGATAATAAGTTACTGACATTTTTTTAATGGCCATGGAATAGTTCTTCAACTTTTTAATGTCACAAATTTTAGCAATTTTTTGATAAAGCTTGCAGTTTTTTTTAGATTTTTTAGCCGCGAGAGCCAAGGAACCTATTCTAGGGTTTGAAAATAGATTATTGAATAGTTTTTATCTTAAATAGAATGTCTTGTAAGATTTTAGCATCATGAATTTTAGCATATTTTTGATATTTTTCGCCATTTTTTTAAAGTTTTATTTAATGTTGTCATTTGTTAAGGTTTCTTTAGCCTCAAGGGCCACCGAACTTCCTCTAAGGTTTGATAATTTATTACTGCATAGTTTAAAAATGTAATGGAATGTTCTTCAATATTTTAAGATCACTAATTTAAGCAATTTTTTAAGATATTTGCAATTTTTTCATGTTTTTGAACTTTTTCCGGCAACAGAGGCCCTGGGACCTCCTCCAAGGTTTGATAATAAGCTGCTGCATATTTTCTGGGTTAATTGGATGGCGATCAACATTTTTTATGACTCATAGTTTTAGTAATTTTTGGATAAAATTTAAACTTTTCAAGTTTTTGGAAATTTTTTTGTTGGATCTTTATGCGCCTGTGAAACTATTTCAGGCTTGAAGCAGGGATACCGGATAGTCTCTTGAGACATTGAATTGGTTCTTATGATATTAATGTCTCGAATTTTAGCAAGATTTTGTTAAAATTTGCAAATTTTTCAGTATTTTTTGTCCTTTTCAGAGGTTAACGACCATTACTGGCAAACAAATTTTTTCAAGTCTCGCAGTTGGGTTACTTGACAGAAATTTCGATACAAAAAATGGTTTTTTTAAATTTTGCCTTCAGTTATTTTCTATATGATTTATTTATTAACAGGGTTGAAAAACTAGAAGTTGCAGTGTCGAATCCAATCATGGAAGATATTCCGGTCTCTTTCTCTCTATTTCTGTTAGGGTTCCTTTCCTTCTCTTTCTCGTTCACGTTTTCTCTCTCTCTCTCTCTCTCTCTCTCTCTTTGTTGATGCCGCTTTTCAGCTGCTGTTATGTAGCGTAATGTTATCATCTCGATCCTCATTATCAATGACTTATAGTTGAAATATTTTTTTTATCATAAATGATCTAACAGGTACTTTCTAGGAAACCATTGTTAATTGCTCTCAAAAGCAAATTGTAGCAGATATATTAATCCTGTTTGTATTTTATGCAATTTTTCGCTTGGCCGATTTTTCGTCTGGCCCATTTGACTTCCGTCTTCAGAAATGGGATAAAGAGGTAGTGCCCTCGGGTCACTAAACCGTGGCTAGCTGTTGACGAAGCCAACCGCTCGCCGGTCGTTTGAGAAGAATTCGACCGACGTTAGTCGGTTATGTTTCAAAACTTGGATGCATTTTCTTGAATATTTCTTCTGGAATATTCTGTTGATCGTTTGAGCGATTTGACATTTCTCCATGTAGCTCTCTCTCTCTCTCTCTCTCTCTCTCTCTCTCTCTCTCTCTCTCTCTTTGAGTCTTTGCAGTGAATGTATCACCAAAGCTGTTGTCGTAGCAGAACTTCAAGGTTGACGGGCAATTTGAACTCTGGTAGGTTTGCACCCTCGTCATCAGCGAAAAAGCGAGTGGTTTTGCTACAAGAATTGTCAATCCTATTTTTACCGATTGAGAAAACATTTTTTTTCAATTCTGATTTCTGTCAGTTTGCGGCAATTTGACCTGTCTTTGTTTCTAGTTTTTTTCTGTTTCTTCTAAATGACTATTCAGTTTCATTTCTAGTCATTTCGAAGTCTAATTTTTGGATTTGTCAATTAAAATTTTCTGATTGTTCGACTTGTTAGGCTATGTTATTTTTTCCGACGTCAAGATTTCTGTTCGGCATGTGATGTCTCCTCCACTTCAAATCAAGTTTTGTTCGTTCATGCAATTTTTACTGACATATATGCGTGACGTCATGTTTTCTTTTTGGCACATCTTTCATGAAAGCTAATATTTTGATAAAAATGACGTACCGCCGAATGCGTTTCCAATACTTAAAATAGTTAAAACCAGACTTAAGTCTAAATCAAGTTGAGACAGCGACACCACAGATCGTTTTTTCATGTTTGTTTTCTGGTTTTTGGATCTGGAAGTCGTTTATTGGTATTTTGGACTAGGAAGCTGTTGCAGCTGCTTCGTGGTAATATATCAGCTATGGTATAATGCTTGTCATTCTTTAATGCGTGAGACAAATTTTTGTTATTCAAATTAATGTCGTGGCGAATGAATCAATTATATAACAAAGTTTTCCGCTGCATTTCTAAGTTCTATTTTTATAGCTGCGAAGCTGTAATCTGAGAGGAGCTATTGCGGTGCTCTTAATTTTTTACAGTCCACGAATTGGATTGTATTGGTGCCCTGTCTTTTGTAAGATATATATTTTTCATGACTTTGCTTTTTCAAAACGAGATTAACAGGTACGGCCCAGTGGGTATTAAGTTCCATAGTGGCCCAAAGACGACGTTAGTAGTCTTTCAAGTGCTGGGAGTGGTGCAGCTACTGGGAACGCCTTAATTCAAGGTTAAAAGGTCTTTTTTTAATTAGTTTTCGAGCCCAAAATGGCGTAATTTTTCACGTTTTTTGTTATTTATTAATTTTTTGAGCCTCCAGGACCGAGTAGTTTGCTGTATAATTTATAGTCGCAATGCAATGCTTCCAACTTTTCCATTAGACAAATTTTTGCAATGTTTTCATAACATTTTTTTATTTTATTTTGAAAACTTCTTTTTGGAGTTTTCATGCCCAGTGGCCACAAAATCTTCTGGGACTTTATAATAGTTCACTGCATTATTTTTAGTAGCAATGGATGGCTTTTAACTTTTTAATGTCACAATTTTCAATGTTTGCTAAAATTTTCCTTTCAAGTTCTTGACGATGTTTTTTTTCAGTTTTTCGTGCCTCAGCGGCCACCTAGCCTCCTCCTGGGTTTGATAGTATGTTACTGACTAGTTTTAAGGGACAATGGAAAGTTTTTCAGCATTTTAACGTCGCGAATGTTGCAATTTTTTCAAATTTCTAAAATGTTTGTCACCTTCCTAGTTTATTGATCTTGATGAGCAAATTATTTAACTTTTTAGAGCTTCAGTTTGGGTTACTGGATGGCCTCTGACAAACAATGAAATGGTTCTGAAGAAATAAATATCGCAAATAATTTTCATTAAAATTTGCAAGTTCTCAAATTTTTTTGAATTTATTCATTTTCTGAGTTCTTGATCTTTACGGTCCAATGAAATTTGTTCAGGTCTTGCAGATGGGCAGATTCAAGAGACACAAAAATTGTTCTATATATCAAAATTAGGAAATTTTAAGTTCCATTTTCCGTCTTTGTCTTTATTCAGTTTTTCTCTTTTTCAGTTTTTCTATCTTTATTGGCCAATAAACCTCTTTCAAGGCTTGTGCGTTGGTTAATTTGTATAGTTATATAGATTAAACTTGACCTTCAGGGTAAAAGGTCCAAGGGTTGTAGCCATGATTATATTTTTGCTAAGTTCATTTGATTTTTTAGTTTCGCAAGATGAGATTGTTTTTTGTTTTGGCTGGCATTGTTCAATTGATCTGCTGGTGAAGTACAGTAATTATAAGTTTTTCATTCAATTCTTCGGATTGTATTTCACAACTTGTCCTGCTATGTTTTTTGTTTCGTCGCCTGACTCTCTTTTTCGTTTTATATTTGTTCACACAGCAAAGCTGAAAATGTCAAATTTTCTCTAAGACTTCCTATCACTAACGGTTTTTGCGCGCGTGACGTATTTCTCATTGTCTTTGGTCAGCGTTTTTAGCTCATTTGAGTGATTAGATTTTGATCATACTGTTGCCTCACTCAATAAAATGACTTTTGCACTTTAAAACTTTTAATTTGAATTAGTTTAAGGTCAAAGGAACTCGTATGTGCAATGAAGGTCCCCAATGAAAAGGCTTCTTTGCAATGAATTTTAACAAGCTGTAATAATTTATCGCTGAATGTTTTACCGTAGCTTTTTGAGCGGTGTCGATAACTTTGTCAATTTATATCTGGATCTGTTTCTATGTTATGCCATGTTTAGGAGTATTTTGATCGTGTTTATCATCAATGAAATCGCAGCATTTTTTGGCAATCTGCCAGCTGTGTTCTGAAATTATTCTTTTTAGCTCATATTTAGTATGAATTAGTGTCTAATTCAAGTTTCTCAATGGAGAGGCCTTGAAATGGAAGCATCATTGGCAGACATGCTTTATCGTCTTTTTCCTCTATCGACTTCTTTTTGCTAATGCGTAAATGCTGGGTAATTTTATAGTCTCTTCAGGCAATAAAATTGGTTGAGTTCTCTTATGGTGGTTACGGGGTTAAATTTTGCTGAAATTTGAGCTGACGTAATCTGCTGAGCTTTTAAGCAATGAGGCTTAGATAATCCTTTGTTGGTCTATTTAATGTGGATTGAAAGATATCAAGACTTAATCAGACGCATAATCAGGAAGGGAATCGACATTTAACCTTTTCTGATCTAGTTCGTTTCCTGTTATGGTCTTTCAAACTGCTCATCTGTTAATTTGACACTGTCTTGAAATGTTTCCGCATTAAGTTCTAATTAGCGTTCGATTTCCATATCTCAAATTGTGTACTAGGAAATATATTTTTGAACAAAGTGAAAATTGGAGTGCAATGTTGTGCTTTTTTTCAAATGAGCTTTGTTGCTGGATTGTGTCACGCACTGAAAAGAAACCATTAGCTATTAAAGGGGAAAGGAATAGTTTTGACAGATTTGTCTATGTAGATAAAAATAGATCTTCTTTTCGGAATGATATTGCACTCATTTTTGTAAGCTAAAGTCCTGCAAACAAAATTAGCATTAAATGCACGCAAGCATAGAACGAAAAACGTTTTGGTTTCTTCAAAGGGGTTGTGGGTGCTAGGACAACAGATCAAAAGACAACAGATCGAAAGCGAAAATTGGGACAATAGATCGAAAATTAAATTATTCAAGTTAACGTATTGGCCAATCAGATTTTTTTAAAAAATCTCAAACATGTAAATACGAATAACCCCAAGGTTAAAGTTACTTGTTGTAATATTATAAATCAAACATACTACATCTTTCCCTTGAATAACTAAACATAATAATAATAATAAAAAACTAAGGTTCAGTTTCTAGTTCTCGTGAATTATTTTATAAAAATAAACTTTTAAAGCCTTCAATTTTTTTGTCCATTGGAACTCGTTTGTGTCTTTTTTGCATCTCTTCCTTTAATTCTTTTTTAAATTTTCTCTTTGATTTTTCCTTTCTTAGAGCTCTTGGAAGTTTATTCCATTTCCGAACAAAGTTTCTTATAATTGAATTTTGACTCCATTTTGATTTACATTTTGTTGTGATAGAAAAAGCATATATACGATTATTAACTTTAATTTCAACGTCTCCGATTACTCTGAATTTTTTTTGGTCTTGTTTATTTGTTTGTTGGACAATATCGAAAAGTCTATTTAATGAAGTTTTTGCTATTTGAAGTTCTGCGGGAAGTATTTTATTTTCAAGAAGTAGTTTATGAGCACTGTCATGTTTTGTTCGAAAAAGCAAACTTTTATGCCCCATCTAATTTGTTTGTTTATTCTGTCAATTGAGTAGGACGGCAAACTTTGAAAAAATATTGCACTAAACTCTAAATGCGATAAAACAAGTGATCTAAAGAGATTTATTCGAGCCTTTAAAGGTATTTGATTGCGTACCAAATAAATTGATCTGATAGCTATAGCCATTTTACTGATCACTTTATTAAGTTGTTTTTGGTATGTCAAGAATAACACCTAAGTATCTGACTTCATCTGTTGGTTTCAATGAATGACTATTAAATTCAACGCAATTGACAGTTGGTAACTTCTCATTTTTGAAAACCATTATATCTGTTTTCCCTTCATTTAGTGTTAACTTGTTTTGTTTCATATTTTGTTCAGTTTCCATCAATATTTTTTTAGCCTTTGCTTCTAAACACTGTTCATTTTTTTTCATGACATAAAATTGCTGTGTCATCTGCAAATTGTAAAACATTCGAACTTTTCCCTATTTCCTCACCGAAGTCATTTACATAAAGTATGAATACTAGTGGTCCTAGTACAGTACCTTGTGGAACACCATGATTTATAATTGTCCAGTGGGATTCAACTAATCCGTTTCTAACACACTGTTTCCTGTTAATTAGAAACCAATTCAATAAGACTCTTGCGTTTTCTCCAAAACCATATTTTTCAATTTTTTGAATAAAAATGTCCTTACGCTAAATCCAAAAAGATTGTTAAGAATATATCTTTTTCTTCAACATAATGATTTATTTTCTCTGTCAGTGCAATTATTGTATTAAGACACGACTTTTGTTTTTGGAAAATAAATTGATTTTTGTTAATTATTTTTTTTATATCTAAATGTTCCGACATTTGCTCTAAGAGAAGTCTTTCAAAAATGTTTGCTAACGTTGGAGTGACCGATATTGGTCGATAGTTTTCAGGGTTATGCCTGTCTCCTTTTTATAGATGGGAGTGACACAGGCTTCTTTTAAAATTTCAGGGAATGTGTTTGCGTTTATACACTCATTAATAGCAAACTGTAAATGGGTTCCAATGGACAACTTACAATCTTTCAATGCCCAAGATGGTATATAACCTGGTCCAGCTGATTTTTGTGTTGGTAGTTTGTCAATAACTTTGTATAGTTCTCTTCTGGTTACCGGCCTGAAACTGAATTCATTTCCCTTAAAATTAAAAGAAGGCAACTTAGGAGCAATTATTTCACCCTTGTAAAGTCCAAGACGGGCAAAACAATTATTCAAACAGTTAGCAATTCTTTTTTTCATCTGATATTACATTATGGCCCTCTTTCAGCTTTGCAATTTTTTCTGTCTTTTGTTTGAGTTTTTTTTGTTCTTGATAAATTTCCATTGTTCTTTTGAAGTTGGGAGATTCTCGAAAAATTGTTTGGTATGATCGTCAGATGCTTTACGCAATTTTCTATTAACATTGTTTCTAAGTACTTTGTAACTGTTAAAGAGCTCTTGATTAGGATCTTTTTTCCATTCATTGAATACACGATGCTTTTCTTTAATGAGACTACGCAGTTCTTTTGATAGCCATTTTTTGTTCTCCTTTTTTGTTTTCACTTCTATATTCTTCAAAGGTGCGTGACTATTTAATACATTTTGGAAAATTTCAATAAATTTATGAAAAATTTCATTTGCACAAATGATTTTTTACATTAGTGACCAGTCTTGCAAAGCGATATCACGGTTAAACTTACTTCTTATGTATCTCTTTTTATCTCGCATTAAATATTCTGTATTTTGCTGCTTCCATTCTAATTTCAATGATGATTGATATACAATAGTGAAATGATCATTTTCAAGTATTGACTCTATTATATCTGTTTCAAAGATTTGATTTTTAGAAATAAAGCAGTGGTCGATTAAAGAAAATTTTTCTCCATTTGTCCATGTTGCTTTTTTTGTGTTTACATACTGAAGCCCATTATCTGCAATGAAGTTGTTTAGTAATTGTTTCTAGTAATATTTATGTTGTAATCTCCAAACAGGATTAGATTGTCAGTGCTAGAGTAAACATTTGAAATTTCTGATGTCATTTCATCAAGGAAGAATTTTGAAAGGTTTACGTTTGAACAATACGCCACATTTATGAGCAGTTTTTCTTTCAGAGGCTCAGTTACTTCTATCCATAGTGATTCAAAAAAACTCCGGTTGATGGTGTTCAAGTCATTTCGTATTTTGATTGAAAACTTCTTGGGTATCCATATGCCTACACCTCCCCCTCTTTCCAGTTCAGTCGATGATGATCTCGGCTGGTGAATAAATTGATGACTACTGCTCAAAAAAGAATCTGGAATAGTATTGTTCTTAAATCCATGTTTCGGTAACAGCTAGGAAAGACAACTGATCGAGAGTTGTCAAAAAATTTGATAACTTTTCGTATTTATTATTTAGGCTTCTACAATTCATTTACCAGAACTTGAGATTATCGTCTGTTCTGTTCTTTTCTTTGTAGTACTGGTCTAATGTTTTCAATTTTTCTATTTGAGCTGGGCCAGGGTTTGTTTCAATATCACCGCTTTTTTGCCGAATAATTGATATGACGGATAATAAATACGTAATGTTGATGAAACCGAACCCTAGTGAAAACAATTTATTATAATAAATCTGACAAAAATTGAATTTTGGTTTTTTAGTATGATTTGAGTGACTTTTGAAAAAGGCTACTTCCCCCCTTTACAAGCAAAGCCTATTATTAAAATCACAAACAAAACAGATGTTTTCTTCAAAAGAAACATTCAACGTTTCTATTAAAGAACTAAGAATTAAGTCACCCAAATGTATCAGAACTCATTCGGACTATTGAAGTTATTCCATCCCCTCTTGAATGCCAAAAAATTTCCATTTTGCTGTTTAGGACGCATTTGTCTCAATGATATATCGTTTGATGAACAGTTGTAGCCAATTTTTTTCATATGTTTCCGCAAAGTTGTAACTATTTGAGCGCTCATATATTATAAAGCATATAACATGTTCTGTTGTGATATTTTGTTCGGTTGTGATAGATTCATATCAAGTCCCACGGGCCGCTAAGGCATGGCCATGGCTCGCGAGGCTTGGCCATAATGTGGTAATTATATTGCAGCTCGCAAATAATGCTTAATTTCAACCAATAAGAATAAAGATTAATTTTCGATCTATTGTCCCAATTTTTCTGTTTTCGATCTGTTGTCCTTTCGATCTATTGCCCGGTCACCGGGGTTGTGATATCATTTAGTAGAATCACGCATTTTAAGATTGTGACTCAGAGAGAATTTGCGCTCGATTTTTTGCTGCCTTCAAAAAAAAGACAACGAAAATAGCTGTAATGAATTTTGCCTGCATAATTATAGCATTGTATTCAATTGTCATTTAATATATTCAAGCTTCAGAAGTAAAATGAAAATTATATTGAAAGGCTAAAATTAACGTTATTTATAACGGGGGTCTGTTATCATTCTTTTTGATTGTGCGATCATATCAACGAGGTTTTTCAGGGTAATTGAGGTCAAAGAGCTGAAATCAACATGTCTTTACTCAATCAAAATTATGATTGATCATATTTTGACCAATGAAATAATGAACTACGTCGCTGTTCCGACCCACTTTTGTGAGAGAACTATGTACTCAAATGGGATTTTTTATAGCCACGGTCAGCCTCTCAACGACTATTATTTAGGCGCTCTACAATTCGAAGAATTTGAATTGTATTGGGGCGCTGTCTTTTTTACGACTCGAAGAGGAGTTGGTTTTCTTAAGTTTTTTTTTACCGGAAGTACTGTTTGTTCACGCTGAGTTTTGATCTAATAGTGAAAGTGCGTTAAGTTACCATGTGAACTAACTTTTTCTGAGCGAGAGAATTTTTTTGTGCATGCGCTGCGTTCAGTGAATGACTTTTTGACTTTGAAAGATTTGAAATTTTTTGGAGAGATTTTTGTATTTAAATGACAGTTTTTAGGCGTGTTTTCGTCCATTTGGCTCAATTTTTTTTTATTGTAACTTTTTTAGAAGTGTTTTATAGAAGTAAATTTTAGTCGGTGCGGAATGAGTATTCAATCATCTGAAATTGATACCACAGTGTTTCTGAGAGCTTAATAATGCGTCTCAAGTACAAAATTGGCTCATTTTTCTGAATTTTTGGGTCAATTTTTGGCTTTTTCCATCAATATTTCTCCATTGGTGGCTCTTTCGCGGAGTTTTTTATATGAAATTAGTAAATATGTCAAAGTCTTTTTGAGAATTCCTAAATTGGATTACTGTTTTTGACGTGAGATTCCTGAATTGGAGTACTGTTTTTTTTAATTGTACACATACTAATCCTATTTTGGCTGTTTTCACTTTGAGTTTATTCACCATAAAACCTTTTTTGGTGCACCATTGGTTTCTTTGGGTTCATTTTGGTGCTAAATGAATCGTTTTTGGCGATAACTCTTTTGCAATTCAGTGAAAATGTTTACCATATTTTGATTTTTTTTTCAAAATGTTTTACTGTTTCTCAATTGAGCTGTTTTCACTTCTTATTGAGACAGGAAGATGGCTGTCATTTTGTTACACCTCGATTGCTTAATAACAAAAAACCATGTTTCTTGCCTCATTTTTCATTTTGATTGTTATTTAGATCTTCCCATTTAGTTTTCCTGAAATTGTGAATTAGTATTTTGTTTATCTTTTTCACAATGTTTTTTCTCCACATTCTAGCAAGTTTCTTTCTAACATTCTGGTAACACTCATATTTTTATTCGCCATATCTTTATTAAATTAAAAATTATCGTTTTGAACTAATAATTTTTGACTTTTTCTTTGAATTTTTTATTTTTGTTTGCAATTAATTTTATTTAACATATTGCACCGAGGTTTTGCTAGCTCCACTTTTAAAAACTTATGAAGAACATTTTTTTTCTGCGAATATTCTTAGAGCGTGGTTTTGGTAACATACGATTTCTTGCGTTTGAATTTTGTTCTCTCTTTTAGTCTTTTGCATGGTTAATTTCGATTTGATTAATTTTTTGATCATTGTTTAGTTTTATCGCGTTCATTCTGATTGAAAGCGACAAATTTTGTTGATAGTTAAAGTGACAAAGTTTATTTAGTTATCAATTGATTACAGTTTTTTGTGTAGTGTTTTTGGGTAGTTTTAAGTATTACAGTTTTTAAAACGTGTTTCGATTGAGAGACTTACGGAAATTGATAAATGTTGTAACAATTTTTGTCCATTTCTTACAGTATTCAAATTTTTCTTCCAACATAAAGTTTTGAGAGCTTAAAATGGCTTGACTTTTGGTGCTTGCGTACATTGATTGTTTTCAATTGTGTACAAAAAATTTGGCTTGTTTTATATATAAGTGCAATGTAATTTTTTAGTTCAGTTGGTTTTATGGGCTATCTTCAATTTTTACTGATTCTGTTCTGTTTATAGTAGTCGTTGGTAGTAACCAGTTCGTTCGAAACGTAAGTGTTCACGAGGATGACTCTTCAAGTTGTTTCCGGAATTCTTCCGGCTGTGTTTTTTTTTAAGATCTGTTCCCACATTTTCATGATTCGAAGTCAAAATGGTTTGGTGATTTTGGTCACGGCGAGCGAAAAAGCGAGTGCTTTTGCGGCGTGAAGTTTTTTCGCTCTAATTTTAAAAGTAGAGTGACAAAAGGATGTTTGAACAAAAATTCGATTTCTCGCTAGTGGTTTTTGGTTTACGTGCGGCCATTTCACTTTAATTTTTACTGTTTTTTAGATTTTTTTTGGATTAGTTATTTTGAATGGTTTTCACCAATTCATTCACAGTTCATTCTGGGCCTAGATTTTAGTTTGATCCAAGTTTCTATTTCTCGCTAGAGGTTTTTTTGTTCGCAAGCGGCAATTTGACATTGATTTCTTTTTTTTTAATTTTTTGTATCTGATTTTTATCTCATAGTCCGTACTAGGTCAAGTTTTTTTGTTTAGTCAGTGAAATTTTTTTGGATTGTAGGCCAGGTTTTGTCTTGCTATGTTTTTCAATAGGCTTTACATTTTGATCACGTTTTCTGTTATAAGTCACTATTTTCACGTTTGACTTTCAATTTAAACGTCTTCTCAGAATTTATCATCTTTCGCTTCTGACGTTGCATACATGGCCAGCACTGGTCGGCTATAGATAACTTTGCTCACAAACTGTCAAGTTAAAAATGACAATAGATCGGATTTTCTTTGTTCCTTTCCTCTCATGCCATTACTCTAACAAAAATTTAGATTTGGTTTTAATTTTTTTTTGCTATTTTCTATAATTTATTTAACGGAAAGTAAGTTCCGCTTCAAAGCAACTATATTACTTTCAAATCGGTTTTTATAATCGAAGAATGTCATAGAGCGACTTTGTTTTCTTGTCGCTTCATGGGCTCACCAATTCTTCTATGGGATCCTTTCTGAAACGAGAACTACTGGTACAAGTCAAGAGCGTTTTTTTTAGTTGTTATGAATTTTAAGTGCCAAAGATTGGCGGAAAATGATGAGGAGAAAAGTTTAAGAGGTAGAAAAAAATTCTCTTTCAAAGGTTATATGCATAAAGTGAACTTTTTTAAAGTTCTTTTCTGTTTTTCCGTGGTTTTCAACAATTTAGTTATTGAACTCATTCACAAGTAAAATAAATCTTTCATGCATAATTTTTTCGAAGGTATTGTTTTTTGTGTGAAATTATAATGCCAAAGTTTGAATTTTATAATTTTCTTTATTTTGCTTCTGAAATTTGTCGCCCTTCATTTTTCACTTGTAGACTTGTCATTTTGAACCATGTAGACATCAGGTGCAATTGCTCGTTGAAGTACTGTAAGAAAAGTACAAAAATAATTATCAAGTCGAGAAACTACGAAAAGAGGGATAAACCATTAAAAAGGGTTTATTTATTGCCTATAGTAGTCAAATGTATTTAATATAGATTACAACCGACATTAGTAATCTGCTCATATCTTCTAACTTTGAGTTTGAGTTCGTCATAATTATCAAATACAATGAAACTGCACTTTGTATTTGAATATCCTTGGACACTTTCGAAAAATTTTGAAAAATTTTTCTCCTGCAGAGTCAATCTCAATGTTGATCAGCAAAATCAACGGTGGTTTTTAGGGAGCTCTGATGGTGTTTGATTTTCAAGTTTACAAAAGTAATGTTTACTACACATAATTGACAACTCCATCCAAAGATCTTAAATCTTGACTTTTGTCATTTATGTCTGGTTTTCATTCTTCCAAACGTTCAGTCCCATCAATTTCAAAATTTAAGGATTGTTTTTTGTGACTCACCCGATTTCGTTTTTAGTTTTTAACATTGAGTTTGATTTTGCGTTTTTTTAAATTGTTTTCCAGTTGAATAGTCTCCAGACCAAATTTTGTTGATCACAATTACTTTGGTTTGTTTTGTGCAATTAAGGCAGCATTCTTGCATATGTTCTCAAAAGCAGCAAAAAAGAGCTGAAAAGGCATATGTGTTTGGTCAGCTTTGTATTGTTTGTGGCATATTTTTGGATTATATTTTTGGATCATATTTTTAGGCGCTCTCATTTATTGTTAATTCGCTTTACATTTTGATCACGTTTTTCATTTTACATCAGTCACGAGTTTCACGCTTAACCTCTGACTTACTTCACTCACTATTTCAACTGAATGGATTTTAATTTATTTCACGCATTGAATTATGCAATGTAGTGAATACGGTCAAAGTCGAAAGAGCAAAATCAAAGGAGGCACAAAGACTTGTCATTAAGTCCTTTTGAATTAGGTTGGCAAAGTTAAATAGTGTTTGCTATGTGGCATTGCCATTAAGCTTTTTAGCCTTCAGCTTAGAGGCTGAATTGAGTATAGTTGCGGAATCTTACTGAAATTGAACGCCAAAATAGAACATTTTTTGACACTGGAAATAAAACAGAAAAAAAAATCGGTCAAATTGGTCAACGACGGCCATTTTCCGGCAATCTTCCGGCTAAGTTTTTCAGTCAATTTTGGCCGATGTATATATTCATCGTAGAGGTTTTTGAGTGGTCTCACTAAAAAGCCCGTTCAGCGTATCGTACATAATTTAAACAATTTTTATATTAATTTTTTTCGGAGTTATCGAGTTTCTTTTTTGAACATTTGTCTGATTTTCGTTGCTTTTGCCATATTGGCCCGATATAAGCTGCATTAGCTGATTTTTTTAAAATTGCGGAACGAACACACCTAAAAACTGCTGTTAAAATCTCCGTTAACTCTAAAGAAGACTAATTTTACTTGTGCTCCCTTTGAGAGTCTTCTTGAATTAAAATATTGCCGGTGTTTTGCTAATTTATCTCGATGTTTATCCAAAATTCCGCTTTTATTCCGCTTTTAAAACAAATCGAGTTTTTCCTATCAAATTATCCATACTCATGATATGCGGAACAAGAGGATGTTCCTAATGGATCAACAGCCATAAGAGAGAGAGAGAGAGAGAGAGAGAGAGAGAGAGAGAGAGAGAGAGAGAGAGAGAGAGAGAGAGAGTTTTTTCTAATCATTGTTTTTTACTGTTCAAATCAGTCGCTGTCTTACTTGAAAGTATTTGCATTTTCTTCTTTTATAACAATTAAACAACAGAACAATTCAAATGAAGAATGAATGTTTACTAATCGCACGTCCAATTAGCATCCTATGGAGATTCAGCAAAGGTTTTCTATTTTTTAGACGAAAACTTAGTCGTTCCGACCTGAATAAATAATTGTTTTCAAAATAAAAATGAATTAGTGAGCTTTGCCCCTGTTTTCTCTTTTTTGAGCAACTTTTAGCAACAGTATTTAGTGTGGTTTTACGTTTGAAGTAATTGTTTTATGGCTTCGATACCTTACAAAATTTTTTCGGTTACTCATTTTCCATTCATTTGAACTTCTTCTAGATGAATTTAATGGAATGTTTTATGTATGTTATTCTTTTTGCAGCCGTATGAACATTTCTAGATAATTTCAGTTCTTAGCGGCTTCCTGTGGGTGAAAGGAACCTATTTACTGATTTCAATTGATCGCTGAAGTTTTTTTTATCATTTGGAAATCACATGTTTTAAAAACAGAGAGCTATTATTTAACTTTGCGTTTTGCTGTTCTGTTTTCTCTATTTGTAACATAGTCTCGTTAAGTGCAGGTTGTATCACATTCTTGGTGCTAAAGAATGGCACAATTGAACCTATCGAATTTTTTCAGTGCATTTTATGAATATAACATATTATGAATATTGAAAGATCTCAATAGTTTTCGTTGGAGAACAAAAATGAATTTATCGGATGATTTCATTTGATAGCTAGTCTTGTGACGGCTGCTCTCCCTTCAAAGAAAGGGAAAGCTCTACACCGCCCAGTTTGTGTCCTCGGTTTCACATTGTCCGGATATTACGTTTTTGCAGTTAACTTCCGTGAACTGTATTATCCTCTATATTGTAGATTACCGTTGCTTTAGTTGATACTCAACCAGCCGAAATAACTAATCGCTCAACTTTGTTGTTTTACTATTTGTTTTGTTAAGAATACAATAATTTCATTTGAAACAATCTAATTTTAATAAACTCTAATTATAAACCAAATCGGGGAAATGTCGAACACAAAAAGTTGTAGCCCTGCAACCTGGCTTTTGTTGTGCAAATTTTCAAGTCTGTTTCTTTGACAATTGTAAAACAGTCTGAGACTTGGGTTTTCTGAACAAAATTCTGAAATTTCGGTTTTATAATCCAACTCTTGTTCTCAAGTGGTTTCAATAACAGAAATGTGAAACTAGGTTAGGCTCTCTTACAGCCAGTAATAGAAACTAAACTGACTTTATGATCTGCACAAATTTTCTATTTGTTCCTCAGAAAGAACATAAAATACAGAAATAAGACTCAGATATACAGAAACCATTAATTTACCGCTCAAGGTATTATGCTGCAGTACGCACTGTATGTCAGTTGAATTTGGCCAAAATTGCAAATTTCGAACTGATTTTTGCTATTTTTGATACTCTATTCATGCTGCTTTTTATATCAATTCTGGACAGTTGATTGGATAGACATAAGTTGTTTAATTCTCTGAATACAATTAGTTTGGGGTTATGGATATCTTATACCTTGCATCATGCTCTCTGAATTGGTATAATCATCGCAAAAAAGTAAACTAGCTGATCAAATTCGGTATCGCGCGCTCTATTTGATCTCAATTCTTTTTAATGAGAGATTCGATTTCGTATTTCACGAACACGTTGCCGTGATAATTGCGTGACCGTGAGTTAGTTTGGGTTTGATTTGCTGTTCCGCTCCATGTATGATTATCACGTACCAATAAGAGTTTCTAAGTTTGTATGCTGACAAAAGTGAACAAATCAATTTGGGTTCGATAGAATGTAGCATTGAATTTTGCTTGCAACGCGCTGTTATAGCTTCTTGCAACGCGCTGTTCTAACTTCATCGCTCGATTTCGCCGTGAGAGATTTTCTCATTCAATTAAGAAGCTCGGCCATAACAACTGTTTTTTTTACTGTGAAATTAATTGTTTTAAAAAAACTTATTTCTCACTTTTGACTTTGTTGTATTTTGTCTACTGGTTACCTAATCTCATTATTCAGAGGTCACAGATCAAACTATGGAGGTTCATGGAAGGCGTAATCCATTATGTCTGTTTTTTACGGAATAGATTATGGTCATAGCGGCTTCGACGCCGTTTTCACGCACAACTTAATTCAGTTCTTGCTTCTCATCTGTATTTGTCGTTTTTTTGTAGACGTATGACATATTATGGATGATGACAGTTCTCAAGGCCTTCATTTGTAGGTATAAATGAACATAAACCTTCTTACAGATGAGATAACTAATGATTTTCATTATTTGAAATTTCTGTCTTTTTTGTCTACTTGTTACCGAATCTTATAAAGGACAGCTTCTATGATTTTAGTGAAGTACCAATTGGTTTGTTTAATTTTATTGTTTGACGCCATTTTGACGTTGTTGTTAAGTCTTTTTTTTCAAAAGAATACTCCTAAGAGTTTTTTGTAATGTTTGTTCGTTACTATTTGATTGTTGTTGGTATGGTCTCGTAGTCTTTATAATTGCAGGTCTCATGGGCTCTCTTATCTGGCGCTATTCTTTTTACTAAATGATTTGAGTGTAACGCATTTTTTTTACTTTACAGCAATTACTTTTGAACAATTTTTGATTTTTGAAAGTTTTCTATCTCTTCTTCGTTTGGTAGACAATTAGGCCAAAAATGTGGATAATCAGGGTCGTAACATTATTTGCCAATGCACATTAGCCTCCTTGGTTCTTTTTGTATCAATAATGTTAACAATTCTTTCCTTGTTAAAATGGGGAGAACATTAGCTGTTTTTCAGTCTATTTTGACCTATCGATATATTTGTTTTCCAGTTGTGAATAAGAGGGGTATCATTCGAACGCCCGTTAAGTTCAGAATTTTCTATTTGGGTTTTGTTTTTTTTTAATAGCCGCCCTCATCTTCTCAGCCGGCTATTATAGCGCTCCTATTTTTTTTTTACTTCGTCGAATAAAAAAATGTTTCGCTTTACCTCATTTTGCCGCCTTTTCAACATTTTGCGTGAAATCTTTTTGACTTCTCTAGGCTAGTTTCTCTCTTCTCTCATTCTGCTAAAAGTAATTTTGAACATCAGTTGCTCAGCAAAGCAATTCAAGATGAACAGAGTCAGTATAAAAAATTGAAGTCAGAAGTAGAAACGGGATAAACCCATAAAGCCCAATTTTCATAAAGCCCAAAAGTCTTATTTACCATCTCTAATGCTTATTGTTATTGATAGTAGCCCCTGTAGCCTCTCTCTAAGAAACAGAAGTATGTTCAACCACGAAATGCCATCAAAATAAATCGAACTTAAAAAATGTTTTTGTACAAAAATGTTTTTTTTTCAATATCTTCTGTTATTTCAATCCCAATCATGCTTATTGGAATCAACGGCGGCTATTTTCCGGCAATCTGCCGGGTATGTTTTCATTTTCGAGGCGTCAATTTCACAGCGTCATTTCACAGCGTCAATTTAGTGCCATTTTGAGTCGTTTAGGTTTTTTGCTCTATAAAAATTTTTCGATATCTGAGAAAAAAAACTACTTGTTTATTTGAACGTAATCTTTCAGAACAGCGAGCAAATTTTTTCGGCAATCACGGTTAAAGAGTGTCTGCACAAATAAACTGCGCTGCCGGAAGAATTACTTGAGCTTTTGAGGAAGCAACAGCTAATATTTTTGGATAATATTGGCAATGTTACCTCGGTTTTGCGCCAACTTTCAATTTTTTTCGGTTATAGCTTTCAAATTTTGCTTCTTTTAGTAGCAGTATTATCTGTCGATGAGCTTTTATTTTTTTATAATTGCACAACAGCTATCCACATCCAGTCATCTAAAGTGCGAAATAATTTTTCATTTGTATTTTTTCAACTGATGTTCATTGTGCAGTAAGATATTTTATGCTTCCTTTTCTGTTATTTTTGAAAATATAATCTCAGCGCAGTTTTCTGAACTAGTCTCACTTGGTAACTTCCAGCCATAGAAACTGATATAGATTTGTATGATGATTTTTTTAGTTTTTATCAGATTTGATAGCAAACTTTTGAACACATTTGTTTGTGGGATTCTTTTTTGTTAATGACCTCCCTATTTTTTTAAAGACACTTGTCGCGACTGAATGCGAGGTTTGAAATTTTTGATGAACATGTAATATCTTCTTATAATCTATTATAAGCTCCAATAAAATCAGTTGAGGCGGCCTAGTCAATTCGTTCCCCCGCTAAAGGAGGCTGAAATCAACCGCCCTTACTGATATAGGCTAAAATAGAATCGAGACTTCGTCTTTCGTACGAGAGCAATTCGTCCGTAATATTTTAAAATCTACAACTACTGGAGAGCATTTGACCATAAAACTTAAGGTAGCGTTGTGCTATTTTCTGTATGGAGAAAGCATTCAAGTGGAACCCACATTCTGAGATGAAACATCATATTTTGTACTAGTGTTTAATTTTAATTTTACTGTGTGTAAAATTCTTCAATATATCATGTACAGAGCCGTGCAACAGCTGAATCAAAGATTTATCAGGTCAACCCATAGGCTGACTAAAAAGATGAATGTTTTCTTTCCTGTTTTAATTTTAATCTGCGAGTTACCCCATTCAAATTAATCCTCGTCTTTGAAGTCAGGGTGTTGCCTTTTACAAACAATGCGTTTGGGTTGATTATCTTGCAGCTCAAGCAGTTATTACATCCCAATGCATTATACTCTGAAACAACTCATATTTTTCCGAAACACAGCTCTCAATTGATTTTTGATTACTATTTTTTAATCTGTGTGAAGTAATCATGAGTATGAAGTGAAATTATTGTGAACAGATGCAGTTCATTTGCTCTTTATAGACTGATGAAATTCGGATTCTTTTTCCCATGTTGGTGATAATAATGATAAGAAATTGTAACCTTTTGAGTTTTGACAGTATAGAATATTTGTAACTGCTATTATATTTTGGGTCATGCCTGCTTTTGTTGCTTTCAATGCTTGTTAATTTGTTCACACAAGTTAACCTGCTGATTGCTATTTTTGTGTTAGCATGAGATGACTACAAAAATGAGATGACTAACATGCGATGACTACAAAAAACACCAGAAAATTGCTAGTAATCATAATCAGGCTAGTGAACCTGCAGGACGCCCTGGCTAATCTAATCAAATTTGCACGTTCGTTCTTCTGAGCTGCTTAATGAAAGGTCAAAATCTTTCGATCTGAACTAAATTTGAGAAAGCAAGTTTTGAAGAAAACAAGGAGACTTGCTACTAAGCATTTGGACAACCCTATCATCCACATGTACTGGGTATTAAGAAATGCGGAAATGATCTAATAATTATTTCTTTAATCGAAAGAATTGATTTTTGTCAAAAGTAGCCTCCCTTAGTTTTCAAATCATCTTTCTTTTTATTTGTAATGCGAACTTCACCTGGAACCAAAATTTAGAAAGGCCTGCTGTATACATTAAATTAATGTTTTTCGAAATATTTCTCATCTTGTTACAATGTTAACTAGTTTTTAAATCTACGATTTAACTATACGTTAACTCCTTAGCTATACTTAAGTAAAGTAGCTATCCGTTAAGTAGTTTTCAAAACTACGAACTGGTCGAAAAGTGAAAATTGAGGTTATCACGTCAGCGGAATCAATGCTGTTATCAACACGTGACGTCATCTGTTAAGCTCAATAGCGTAGATTTGCTGAAATGTGATTTAAAGTTCTTATCATAATTGACTTACTCTCTCTAATCGACTGCGTAGGGTTATTTCAGAGGACTCTAAATTGTTTCAAGGTCAAAGAACAACTGCTTACTGAGGGCAACACTCGACGCTTTTTTGAGGAATTAAATTGAAAAATTTAAATTTTTATCGAAAAATTTTTGGGATTTTAAATTAAAAAATAGTTAATTATAGTTGTGGATTTTATCAGCAACTTCATCAATTCATTTCAATGCAATCTGTTTGCGATCTGTTTTGTACGGCACTTGACTCTATTTCTTTTGCGTCTCGTAGAGGAACTATGGTGATTAAATTTTAGATTTCAAAGTTTTTATGCTTTTCAGGACATGCTTTCTGTTAAGAGATTTAAACACAATTGATCATTTTTGATGTTGAATTTGAGCTTTGATTCTGGTCATGCCGAAACAGGATGTGGAGCGAAAAAAGCGAGTGGTTTCGGTTTGAGACTTTCTTGTGGCTCTATGTTTATTTTAGTAGAATGGGGAAATGGTGACGGAAAGTTTGCTTTATTGGTCGTTGTTAATTGCTCTCGAACGAAGTTAGAATCAGTTTTTTTAAGTTATCTGTCTCGTTCAGCAAAATGTTTCATTGTTTGTTTTTGCGCTTTTGTTCTGGAACATTTTTTGTTCTCCCTTGATTTATGCGAGACCTCAATTGCTCCTATTCCGATTTTAATTCTGTTGCTCATATATAGGGGAGTTTGTAATTGTGTTTGAAAATCGGATATGCTGTTTGGTTAAGATCGCAGACTACCATCCAGGAGGTCACGGGTTCAAACTCTTGCACTGTCGGTTTTTGCATCCAGGTTTTTTTTTTAAATCTTGGCTTCTTCTGATTTCACTTTTTCTCCAGTTTTGTGCTAGGTTTGTTTTCTAAATGGTTTCTCAAATCCATTCCTGGTGATTTTTAGGTCTAATTTGTATATCAATCAACAATTATGTGAATCGCAGTTCAGGAATTGTCCTGCTGTGTTTTGTAAAATTTACCGCTTTTTCCCACTAAGCTTGTGGGTGCAGAATAGATCTATATTTTAATTAAAACGTTTAAAGCTTTTGTTTTATGCAACTTTGGTTTTGTTGCCTTTGCCATTAGTTAAATTTTCTAATAAATGTACAATTCGATGATTCTATATAGAAACACAGCAAATAAAATACAAGGTCTATTTCACTCTTTCATATAAATCAAACTAGATTATAGTTGCAAAATGATGTTTTTTCGCCTCTACAATGCGTAACCCAGAATTGATAGTTCGAATGAATGAATTCGATATATATTTTCCCGTCTTAAAATTGTTGGTACAAGGCGCATTGTACCTTATGCCAATCAGATGACCCTAGAAGACAACTGTTATATAAGATCGGCCAAAATAATTTGGCATTTTTTGTCGAGGAGTGAATAGTACCACACAGTTGTTATCGCCATCGGAAGTTATCGAAATCTGAGGCGAAGCCGGGCCGTTGAATAATATTTTAATCAATTTTCAGTGCGAATACAACAATTGCGTTACGTACGCCAAATCAGCTGATTAGATTATCTTTTCCGCCATTTTTTTCTCGCCATTCTTCATATAGCAACAGGGGCGGTATTTCACCTCTGCTTCATATTATGTAAAGTTTAATTTGACTGTTCATCTTAAATTTTAGCTGTGAAGTATTCATCCAGATCAAAGAAAACCAAGATCTCCAATTAAACTGGTGTTTATTTAAATTTAATTTGGTAGATGGGGCACCTATTTCTTTCTTTTGAGAACTTTCCATTGGTATTTTGGTTAACTAGGTCTGAATTAGGAAGAAATGGTTATAATTGCTCTCAAACGAAGTTTGTAGCACTTATATTAGTCTTGTCGGTATTTTTTGTATGCGACTTTTTGCTTGACTGATATTTTGTCTGACGCTTTTGATTTTTCGTCCTCAAAAACGGGATAAACAGGTAGCGCCCAGCGGGCATTAAGTGCTCTTAGAGCCTTTCAGCTCAAACTTTTTTGGAGACTTATACTCATGGTGTGAAGGGCGGTTCTTAGAGGTTGAAGACGCCGCCATTGTTGACCCAACCCCCACCCGTTTCTAACTAAACAACCTAACAAACGCTCCCTAAAAACACGCAAATATATACTATTTTGAACCATTTTTTCCTTGATGTTTATTAGCCCTAGGTGTCAAGGTACTTCCTCTAGGTTTTAATAATAGGTTACTGCATAGTTTCCTGTGGTAATGGAATGGTTTCAACATATCAAAAATATTAGCATTTTTTTTGACAAAACGTGCATTTTTTCAAATTTTTGACATTTTTTATTACGCATTTCCAGACGCAGGGGCCGGAGAACGTCCTTAAGGGTTTGATTATAAGTTACTGAAAAAAATTTATGTGCCATGGAATAGCTTTCAATTTTTTAATGACAAATTTTAAAATTTTAGCATTTTTTCAAGTTTTTTGAAATTTTGGTCATTTTTTGAGTTTCTTCAGCCTCCAGAGTCACATAGCCTCCTCTATGGTTTGATTATAGGTTACTGCACAGCTTCTAGATATAATGGAATGTTTTTCAAGATTTTAATATCAGCCATTTTAAAAAGTATTTGCAATTTTTTCAAGTTTTTAGAATCTTTTTGTACTTTTTATCATTTTTTCCCTCACCTGGGTCCAAGGGACCTCCTCCAAGGTTTGACGATAAGCTGTCACATAGTTTCTAGCTCTAATGGAATCGTTATCAATATTTTAATGACTCCTGCTTTAGCAACTTTTTGATAAAATTTAATTATTATGATAAAAATTTTCGGAAAGTTTTTGGATCTTTAAGCCAGTGAAACTATTTAAAACTTTAAATAGGGATACTGGATAGTCTCTTGAGACAACAAAATGGTTTTGAAGATTTTAATTTCTTGAATTTTTGCAAGATTTTGTTAAAATTTGCGATTGTTTTCAAAATTTTTGAATTTTTTGTCCTTTTCTGAATTTAACGATCATTAGTGGCCAACGAAGCTTTTCAAGTCTTGCAGATGGGTTACTTGACATAAATCTAGGGACAAAAAATAGTTTTGAACATTTTCACTCCGAAATCTGGAAGCTTACCTTTTAAATTGCAATATTTTACTTATATATTTACTAACAAGGCTAGAAAACTAAAGGGTTGCTGAGTCGAATCATGCTAAAGCTATCCTCACTAAACCCTGGCTAGCTACTGACAAAGCCAACCGCTCGCCGGTCGGTTGGGTGAATTTCGCCCGACGTTAGTCGGTTATGTTTCTTTTTCTGTATGAAGCAGTTCCTATGCTTTGTTGCTTGACTTGATTTTTTCGAGGGAATCAAACTCGAAAATCGAGGTGAAAGATTTCAGAACAGAAGTGTCTTCTAATCACGATTACCCGTATCTATTTAAATTTTTTAACATCAATTTGGTAATAACAAACACAGTACAACATTTAGTGTTAAGATTAGGATCTTTCCCATTATAGCCCCCCCCCCCCCCAAAGCTTAATGTCATATAAACTATAGCCAGCCTCTCATGTTAATTATACCATAATAGGAAAGACCCCAGGTTATTATCATAATTTGGATCTACCCCCTATCTCTGCAGCTGTCTATACTACTATTCGTGTGTTGTAATGCAATGCGAGAGTGGAATAATAGAAGTGTAAAATTCCCACTATGATGGGGGGACAGATCTATATTTTTATTAAAACATTTGCGGGCTTTTATTTTCATGCAAGTCAGGACACCATCTGATATGAGGGTTCCGCTCAATCTATATTCCGTGTCCAACTCTTGATGCGTTCAGTAAGAATTGGTTACAAACAGAGCGATTTCTAGCAGAAAGTTTTAAATGGCGTCATTAGCACTCAAAGGACATAATTTCATCCGGTTGAGCAAAAGTCTGGTTTCCTTTCTGAATCGGGGTGAGGTGAATCCATAAATGACGGGGTTGGCAGGAACACTATACCAGAGCACAGCGAACAGAATCTCTTCTACTCGCATGTTGAGTTGAGGAATCTTCAAGTGTTCGTGCCATACTTCCAGGTCTAGAATTGCACTAGGAGCGTAACATCCAATGAACACAAAAGTGACCAGGAATAGAGTGATGGCAATCTGCCACTGTTTGCGCACGTTTCGATCACGCTTCATCCGTGCCATGTGCTCCTGTTGAGCATTAAGTGACTCGTTATCGCCAGATTCGTCGCTTTCTGTGTCCTCTTTTTTGGACTTTTTGCCTTTGGTTCCATTAGTTACTTTATGGATACCGTTAACTCCAGCTTTCTTCAGTTCTACTCTGTATTTTACACTTCCGGATGCTCGCATTTTGTTATTCGATATGTGGAGGTTGTTACCACTTCTTTGGTCCAACTCAGCCTGGCTTGAGCACACCGCGATTTCGTTGTTATTCTCATTGTCATTGTTGTCTAAACTCGTAACACATATTCCTTGTGTAACTTGAACATCGCTGAAAGATCCTCGAGACAATCGGGTCAGCAGTAGTCGTCCTTTATTGGGCTTCTTGCCACCTTTTGCTGCAGCGTTAGATCCGTAAGAAACCTTGCTCACTCCTGAATTTGATGACGTTGTGGGCTGTTGTTTGTTGGAGAGTACTTCGGACTTCTCGAGTGCGGTACTCTGAGGTTTGCTGCTGCTGCTGTAACTGATGTTGCTTTTGGGCTGCAGTTGCAGAGCTCCCCTGTTCTCTTTCGAGATGTTTTTGGTCAGCGTCTTGCGAGCCACGACAAACACATTGATATATGCGCCTGAAATATAAGCATGTTACAAACTAGTTCGGTATCTGACTTTTCTAGTAAATTTGTCAATAAACAAAGGTGATTTTCCGAAACTGAAATATAAGGATGTTACAAACTATTAACACTAAACCGAAAAAGTTGATGTTTTAGGTTTTCCAACGTACGCATTGGTTCCCTTCGCCATGGAGTTTGATGATTAATAATGAATTGCTCTCAAACAAAGTTTGTATCAATTATATTAGTCCTGCGGTCGTTTTTATGCGATTTTTCATTAACCGATTTTTCTTCTAACCGTTTAACTTTTCGTCCTCAAAAACGGGATGAATAGGTAACGACCAGAGGGCATTGGGTTTTCGTAGAGCCTTCCGGCTTACTACACTTTAAGTATGAGAATCACCGAAACTGATTCGGAGACAAAAATTCATGGTATGAAGGTTAGTTGTTCACACCATAAAGTTATAAATTTGACCCCCCGCCCACCCCACGCCCCTCTAATAAAACTCGACCTAGCCTCCATAAACCGTAGCTAGCTACTGGTGAAACAAATCACCAGTCGGTTGAGAGCAATTTGCCCAACGTTAGTTGTTTGTATTTTTGATTTTTGTCTTGTCATTCATGATTTTTTGTGTATGGACTAAAACAATTCATTGAACCAGATTTTTGCATAAAATTTTGCATCATTTCCTTATAATGAACACTTACTTTATGCAACCCTTTTTCCTACCCCCATCGATTGTGAACGTTGTAATTTACCACATGTTATTTGCGGCTCAACAATAGAAACCATTTCTTAGTTGTAAGGGCTGAGAAATATAATGATGTATTTTTATTGTCGCGGTGCTCAGCTTGTTAGGATTCTGCTCGCCGTTAGATTGACATTTTCTTTTTTTCCGCTGAAATTTTTTTAATTGGCTGTCTGTTGTTATCGTTTTTCTTGTAATTATCGTAATTGTTGTTATCGTAATTGGTTATCGTTTTCTTTGAATGTCCAGCTCAGTGAAATAGCAAAAAGCTACATATTACAAAAACCTACAAACCTAGAGTATGTTTGAGTGCTTTGAGGAATGAATTAGTGTGCTCGAGTTTGCAATTCTCGAAATCGTCAGCATCTCTGCATCAATTATGGCTGCTATTAATTTGTTAAGAAACAGTCATCCAAAGTATATTTTGTTTTTTATATTTGCCATTAGGAAAAGGCCACTGGTGCTTTTTTTCCCACATACTATGAACGTTTTTTTTTATTTGGTATCTCTCCGTTTCGCTGTGATGTCAGCTTTTATTGTTTTTTAATTGGAACTGTTACTTTTATTAGCACATATCTACACCCACCCACCCCCCCCCCCCCCAGAGTCACAAGCTTTGGTTTTATTTGAAAATCATTCAAATACTGATGACAGCGTCCATTGTTTCGGATAAACTTATGAGTTGTGAGTGAAGTTGATATGAAATGTTGTGTTCAAACTGTCAAACTGTGTTTGAAACGGTATGTTTGAACTTTATTGGGACCTTTGTAGTAAGAATGAGTTATTATATTCATATTAAACTGAGGTCTTTCATTGTTTATCTTTTTGCTGCAGAATTAACTGAGGGATTCTTTTGGTGGTACATTTGGAAAAAAAAACAATTTCTTGGTCATTTGATAAATACGATGTATAAAAGTATATACCACTAAAAGAGTCCCATTGCTACAGGATCATTGACATCAAAAAGTGCAAACCGAAAAACCGATTTTGCAAACTAAAAAATTGATAAGGTTTTGTTTGTGCTCAAAGTGAAAGTGATTATAACCTGATAAGAATATAACGAGTAGGATGACTGCGGCAGAGTAGAACATGGTGAAATAGTTGAGGTTTCGCAGATCATCAGCAGTGCTCTCTGTAAAACAACTCACTCCTATTGGCACTGCAAATACCACACCTGAAACACACATACAAACACGCATCAGAGGAGAGGGAGATTCTTTTCATCTGCAGCTAAAATTCAAACCCCCCCCCCCCCCCCAGAAAGAATATATATACATATAGATGAACTTACTCGCCCTTCTGGATCTTAGGAGAGGTTAAAACTCAAAAAGTTTTTCGCCCAAAGCCGAAATAAACTACAACGGGGGGGGGGGGGGGGGGGTTTAATAATAAAGGGGGCTATAATGATACAAAGGTATTGCTAGCTATTGCTTTGAAATGGGTTTGACCTGTGACGATAGAAAACGTGCTGAGTAGTTTGACCCTCCTTGAGTTCATGATAGTCTTGTATGAGTGTGGTTTGTTCACAGCTATCAGGCGGTCAGTTGCTATACAGAAGAACATCACAAATGAAGCTGTGACGTAAGAGAATGCTCCTCCCTTATCTGAAAAGTAGATAAAATTGGGTCATTCTTATTATAGCCCCACCCCCCCCCCCCTTTCATTATTGTATATTAAAGGTATGGAGGCTATATGTTCTTTTGCCACTAAGCTGGGTTTGCTGCAACAGGAAGACCAAATATTGTTCAAGCCCATGTTGGTCCGCAAGGGTTGATAAGTTTTGTTTTTTTTCTGCTGAAGTTATGCAAGAGATCAGATAAAGTTAAGCTCAATTTCAAAAAAATTGTCCGCGGATTTTTATTTTACGTTGATAAACTGTTTCAGCTCATTCCTTGCGGCAAAGTAATGGCTGATTAATTGAGGAGGCCCCCCTTCACGCGCGTTTAAAGGCATGCGGCCTTTTTGGTGGCCTCTGGGGGAAACTGCGTCAAAAGGAGATATACGCATTTTTTCGACGTCTTTTTTGCCCATTTTTGTTGTCTATATCGGTCGTTTGAGCGAGTCTGAATGAAGCTCAACTGATTATTTTGTTCGCTCCATTTTTTCTTGATTTCTTAGCTTCTGGCGTTCTAATTGTGAGCAAATCTGTATCAAGACTGTAGTTTTTGTAGTTGCTTTCCCCCGTCCTGTTTCCAGTCCTCAATTTTTATCATTGACGCAATTTAATTTTAAAAACTATTGTAAAATTTGATTTGAAAAAATGATTTTTTTTCGAATGTACTTTTCGAATGGCTTTTTACGAATGCACTGTTTTCAACTGATTTACTTGTTGTTTATTGGAGCGTCAAAAAATCATTGAATTAATATCGGAATTGTGAGTTCAGAGTTGATAAAGAACACATTTCCTGAATGTAACTGACCTCCCGTCGCAAGAATTAACTCTGTAATCAGCTAACCCTAAATATAAATAGTCCGTAAAATGCGCCCAATTTGGGTCTTCATACCGAGACATACCCACCTGTTGCGGAATAAAATGTAACCCTGTGAGAAATGTAATTTTGGAATTTTCTATAAGCTTTTACTTTTTCCCTCTGAATAGTAAAAAAAGAAACGCCGAATGACCAACAGGGACAGTCTTCACTATACTTGCAGGCTGTGTATTTTAAGAGAAGGTAGTGTTAGATACGAAAACTAATTTGATTATGGTTTCAATAAGGAATATTGCACCTTCGCACGTCGTTAATGTTAATGCGAGATTACACAATCAGCAAATAATTATTACACTAAGCTAACATAAATGAATATCATCTATATTACATTTTTCGTTAGTTCATTTATTTTTTTTTCAAATAAAAGCCCAATTTGCATGTTGCAAAACTAGCTTTTCATTGAATCCATCGGAATGGGGTCTGTTATGAAGGGTAGAAGATATATAAATAATCGTACCTATTAAACACACGAAACTAGACTGGCTGTTCGTCACAATTTGGAATACACTCACTGGCATGTAGAGTGCCGCTACAGCCAAGTCCAGACAAGCCAGCTAAAACAATTGCCTGAAATTCAACTCAGTGCCAAATACTAATGGTTAAATTATCAAAAATTTGACACAAATATCCTAATTGTACCCAGTACTGACTTGTAAAAAATATTTCTATACGCTATGGCCAAGAGTGCACTAATTACAGTTTCCCCCAATTTTTTGTTCACAATTTTTGTCCTCTGAGTCCCAACAGGTTCGGAACATTTTTTAAACCATAATTACTTTTGTTTGGCAAGAACATTCAAGATATCAATTTTATTTACAAGAAGCTCGAATCTTGGGATAACTTTTGTTCTCTTATTCCAAACTGACGGTCGCTGCAAATATAATCTTGCCATCTCAACTAGTACATATGCTGTTGTTCATTGAGGTTATATGTCGCGACCTACAGCTTTTGCTTTCAATGTTTGCATAATTTTCGGGCCCTCCAAGGCCTGTACGTTCTTGTCATTTTAATGAATCAACAGCTTATCGTGAGAGAATATACCTCTGATTTTATTTTCAGCCTACTAAGCTTATCGGTATTAATTTGACAAAAAATATCAGACCTGTAAGATGAATATTTTCACTGGCGTTTTTGTTTCGTTTGAGACCATACACCGTCACTACAATCGAGTTCCCGATAGAGCCAAAAATGCTATTGAACACCAGGGTGACAATAGAAATCCAGGGATAGAAGTCTTGGGCACCCATTCCAGTTGGCCGATTTGAATTGTGATTGTTATGGTCTACACTGTTTGTAGCTGGCAAGCCAGTTTCTTGAGTTGCAAAATTGTCGCCGATTGAATTTATAAAGTTGCTCTCGGCCATGATTGTGACTGAGTTGACGCCCTTCTCGATTTTGTATAATTTTGTACTCTTGGTGTTTATTTAGGGTTTTAGAGTTGACTACGGGTGGGTTTTTAAGGGTTTCCAATTTATCTAATGGCGGAAGAGATACGGTGGGAGGCCTATATGAATTTAGGTCAAACAAAAAAGAATTCGATGATATAAAATAAATACAAAAATGCACAAATTTGCTAGGGAAGCTGGAGTCAAAAATACTACGGGAAAATTGAACGAATAATTTTTCCCTCGATTGAATAAACAGAGTGGAAATATCAACGAATGGATCCTGCTGGTAGGCTTGGAATTTTGGAATTTAAATTGCTTTTCTAAATGGGGCGGGATATTTTAAAAAGAAGGGGTCAATGTTACTTGCTGGTGGGCAAATTTTGAGTTAAGTGTTGTGTGTCATGGCATCGACTTTTTCAACAGTGGTCTTTTTATTTTTCTCCTTTTTGGTGGCGGCAGAATTAAACGGGGGAAAATGAAGAATTATCATTATTGATTGGTATAAATTTTTCACGTTTTCTCCCGCTGTAAAATTTCTGATTGGTGCAAAGGTGGAATGGTGTCTGATAATGTTCTTATGTTCTGTGCAATTTTTGGGAGGAAAAATAATTGTGAATATTTCCACCATTCTTTTGTCAAATTAATACTGGTTTCTTTTCTGAAAAGTGTTTGTGATGAATACAAAGATATTGTTTATGTCTTCGACATAAAGATTTGTTTACAAAGAGGGAATAATTTTTAAGCGACGTAAATTGAAAACGCTGAAAATCTGTCGCGCTGTCACATTCAATAATTCAATTTTTAGCCATTTGAGTTTGAACAAAGAACACAGAAAAATTTCGCCAAGCACAAAAAAGAATCCTACAAATTCGCAAATTGAATTTCAGCAACCACGCCTTTTGGTCTACTTCGGTTTTGCTGTTTGCCCCCCCCCCCCCCCCCCGGTCATCCCTCCACCTTGAAGGGCTACATTCAAACTACCCAATTCAAAACTGATTCTATCATTGAAAATGGCGTTGTTTGAACACAGTTATGCCCTGTCGTCGTCAATTGATTACTTTGAATAGTATCTGTAAATTCCCTTCAAACAGCCAGGGGCACTCTTGTTTAGCTACTCAAATAAAATCAAACTTATATTAGCTGATAATGGGAACGATAAGTTAAATCAAATAAATGTTGAGTAAATCCATAAAGGTATAGGGGCTGGCGCGACTAAATTTAAAGTCAATCCCTCCTGAATAAATAATGATAGCAGCTGTCGGTTTTGAGGTAATTATAGGTAAAATTGCTATTCATACGCACGAAAAGTGTTTGGGAAGCTCAAGTTTGATCTAAAATGGACGTTTTTATTGAATTTTCAGGCAGCGTTTTGTAAACAAACAAATTTGCGTATAAATAAAGGAATGAAACAGGAACTTATAAAATGCAAGGAATAGTAGAGAAAAGTATGGAAAATATGAATGAGAGAGAAAGAGATGTGACTCTAGTAAAAAGAACTGCTAACGATCTGTTTTTTCTGCCACTTGAACCTCTTGGTAGAGATTCTTAAACTTTTACTTTAACTTTTGTTTTTAATGTACGGCCCTGTTAACAAGACATATGAATCTGTGTCGTATGT